>NC_056580.1:6382556-6727556 GCF_018340385.1 Cyprinus carpio
AAGTCAGTGTGTTGATGTATTTGCATCCAGACAGGTGTACTTGCCCATGTCTTGAAGCAGCGCCAAGCTGCCCTTTCTAGCGGCCCGGTGGGCAGAGCAGGAGCCCAGGCTGGAATGTGAAGAACGGCTGTGTTTTGAGGTTGTTTTTGTAATGAAATGTCCTGGCCTGGTTGCTGAGAGGCAACAGCGTTCACCAGCAGACCCACACAGAGAGCAGGACAATGCAGTCAGACACGCTGTATAGCTGCTGACCACAGGAGGCCCAGCAAGCCCACAAACCCCTTCATTACATCAGCACCAAGTTTTCACTTGTACTCACGGGTTTCACAACCCTGCTTTACACACTGCAGTTATATGACAACAACAAGATATCAGGAGAACTGTTGTACAGTAGATCAAGAATATGATGCAACTGTTTAGGGTGCAAACAGATAAACACCAGTTTGGACGTCTTAAAAAGCAGTAATTTGCATGCAAGCAATGCATCATTTAAAGAAGCTTTTTTGACTTATATCCAGAATTTTTCCACAAAAATAGTGAATGCAATCACTAAAAACACCATCTTAAATTAAAAAAAGCAAAAACAATATCACAACAACAGACAATGACACAATTGTTGCATTGGAAAAACATGAAATATTTTATAACATTTAAAATGTACACTGCACAAAATTCTTACTTCTGCTTTCTGTCACAAACACATAAGTACATTCAGTCATTTAAAAAAAATGTCCTTTAAAATCCCGCACAAAACCCTCTGACAAGTTCTTAGTCGTCTTGAAATCATTAGGACTGTCATATAACCTAAATTCAAATTTAAAACAGGACGTAAGATCAGGAGAGCAGGTGCTTCTTTAAATGTTTGAAAGTGTCAAAGGAAGCAGTAAAATTGTTGTTAATTCAAGCAGTAATTGTAAAGAAAGCTGTACCATTGCTTCCTTCATTTACTGAGTTGCTTAAATTCCTCAGACTATATAAAACTCGGCCTGGTGATGAGGCGATGACACGGTCTGTGTTACAGAGATGACACAGAGGCTTCAGCATCAAGAGGTGACCGCTGATCACGTGACCAACTCATGTAACATTGTACATCATACCTCACGCAAACACACATGCACATCACACACACCTTACATGGTGATCCACGTCTAATCTTAACACTCCAATCTACAGACAGTTCTGAGGCATCCATGTTTTATGCTTTTGTAAATTTTTTTTTGTTCACTTATAAAGTTAATGGTTTGTTGCATCAAAAATATTGCTAATTTAGTTACACAATCCTTTTAGATCTTCCATCTAACCAATACAATTAAACAGATTGTTTTTACTACCATCCCTTCAAGTCTTCTTTGCTAATTACTGTTTTTTCAGCACTGTATTGATATTCTTCAAACCTTCTGGTCAGGTGTTTTTTTCTAGACATTTAACACTGAGTATTAATCTTTTGCATTTAAATACACCTGAATCACATAACGTATACAGACAGAGTTTTATTTTCATTTCTTAGGTATGTATGGAAGCTTGTTTTTTTTTTTCTCACTATTCTGTTAATAACAAAAACAAAATTCCAAATCTCTGACATAAGATTGGGGGGAAAAACAGACGTTCACTCTAATCCAGGCTGTTTAATTACGGAAAGTTGTGATGTGTTGTTCTCAGATATCGGGGCAAGATGATTGACAACTCTGCATGAAGTCATAATAGACTCTTTGAAAAGTTTAGATGATGTTTTCCCATTCGCTGTCTACACTGATTGTCTGAGGATCAGTTTATTTGTAGCGACATGATTTTGTAGAGCAGGTGTGAACAGATGGCCGCAGATTCACCTTCTTACAGTCACAGTAAACTAACATCTGTCAGAAAGTCTTACTGTGGAACAGAGTTACACCACCCTTCCAAAGTTTGGGGTTGGTGAGATTTTTGTAACGTTTTTGAAAGAAATATCAGTCTCATATAATTTTAAGGTCCAATTCTTGCTATTAACAAACCATTAACTACGACTTTTGCCTTAATAAACTCCTAATTTGCTGCTTATTAATAGTTAGTAAGGTAGTTGTTAAGTTTAGGTATGGGGTAAGATTAGGGATGGAGAACATGTGCTTTATAAGAACTAATAAACAACCAATATGTTAATAATAGGCATGATAATAAACAACTAGTTAATAATGAGATTGGTCCCTATACTAAAGTGTTACCGGAATATGTTATGTATGAAATGTAAAAAATACAGTAAAAATCCCATTCATTTTCTCAAGAAATCCATTTTTAATGATTACATGTAAAACCTTTAAAACAGATCTAAGCTGAGCTCAGAAATCAGTTTTTTTTAAAATGTCAAAATATATATTTTAATTTATTATACTTTGAATATTTTGCAATAAGCTAAATATGCATTTTACACATAATCAATTACTTACATGCAATATTTGTATTTTACTGTTGCTTATGATTTGATTACATCATTAATGGGATAGGTGGGTCCTTTATGGAATGAGAAGTTCTTTAAAATAATAAAATAATAATAAAGTCTTGTACTTTACATTTTTTTTTTTTTTTTTATAGATTTTGCTTCAAAATCAGTGTTTGTTAATCTCAGATCTGGCAGCTTTGATTTATTTCTCAGAATATTTACCAAAGATTTTAAAGAGGGCTTTGAAGAATATGATGGGACAGATATTTTGTAATAGGTCGCTGAAAAAGTGGGTGTTCACTGCATTTCTCAATAGACAATGTGTTCGGATGAGGTCAGATTCACGTAATGAGCGTATCCTGACTGATGTTTACAATGTGCTTTCAATTAACAAGCTGAGAGGAATGTGATGTCTCACAGGATGCAGTAATGTGACGTAACTGAAAGCCATGCAGTTGCCAGCTTCAGCTCTTTGATTAGGTTTGGATGTGTGACGGCCGCCACATCAGCAGGAGAAACTGATTCACGGTCAAAGGGCTTCTCGTAACTCATGTAAAGAGAATTGGGGGATTGTGGGTAATGCATGAGCTGATGAATGCACAGAGGGAGGGGGGAAGACAACACTAGCTAACTCACAGACTGCTCATCCCCTCTGGGAACAAGAATGCTGCACAATAGACTCAGACTGAGACAGTGTGAGCGAGAACAGAAAATATGAGTGCTGTGATGGAGGGAGAGATAAAGGATCAAGGGGGGAGTAGTAAAATGAAGCAGAGGAACGAGACGGTCGACAGACGGAGAGAATGAGGAGATGGCACAGATCCTGGAGGAGGAGTCTGGGACAGGAATGTTTCCATCACTCTCTACAGTAACGGTTTTAACAGAGAAACTCTCACATTTGAAGACCAGGCCAAATACATGAAAGAACATCTTTAGCACTTAGAATCAAATAAAAACCCTGGAGTCACCGCAATCTTCAAAATACAGCTTTCAAAAAGGGGGTTTCACAACATTTCCATAGAAGAACCATTTGGGATTTCAGTCACTTTCAGTGAAAAGTTCTCAAAACCTTTTTTTTTTTTTTTTTTTTTTTTTTTTTTGCGTGAAGAACATTTTAATAATCTAAATTACTTTTCTCCACTATAAAGAATATTTTTTTTGTGCAGTGGAAAGTTTCTGTGGATGTTAATGGTTTTTTCATGGGACCATCGTTGCCAAAAAATAACCTTTATTTTTAAGAGTGTGGGGTGAATGCAGAACATCATATAACACGGATTAAATGAAAATGTTGTGAACATCACCATTACGATTATTAAGAAAGTTGCAGGCCAGATTCGAACCAGAGCCATCTAACCACTGAACCACATCTCTGTGTTTTGGTGTCTTGTTTAGAGGTTTGAGCAAGATTTGCTGTACAGCATCAGTTCAGACACACTGACCAGCAGGAAGAGCCCAACAGCAAACAGCACCAGCTCAGTGTGTAGAGGTCACTGTGGATAATCTAATCCAGGATGTCCTGCTTGCCTAAAACCCAGCTGCTACAACATGTGCTCTTAGTATCATATATTTTAGTGGAACAGATAAAGTCAGCAACAGTGATTTACTGGCATCACGAATTAGTGTGGAGGGAAGCAAATCCTAAAATGAAGAGAGATCTTTCATGTTTTTCCACAGTTAATTTAAATAAATACATAAAATAAATAAGAACATCATTTAGAAATGAAAGGTACATGCCATTAAACATAATACCAGTAATATATAAATATTGTAACTGTTGATATATACAGTATAAAATATACAGTTAAAAATATATCTACATTTTATTGTGTATATCAGTGCAAGATTTGATTTATCAGACTTTATTTCAGGTACAATTATTAAGCAAATTTGATCTAATAGATTTTTTTTTTCTCACAGTTTACTAAAACCACATTAGATGATGTAGTGCTGAGAGTATTTATTAAATGGAATTTGATAGCTTTATCAGTATATACTTTACAACTGTTCCAGCTAAAATATTCTGAATTAATGTTAAAAGAATAACACTTGAGAACATTACCAGGAAAAGCTTGAAATGGTCAGAGTGCAGTTCTGCATTCAAATGGCTGGTAAAATCAAAACAAACAAAAAAACTTAATAAAAAAAAAAAAAAAAGTGATTGAATTTATCAGAAATTCCACTTACATTTCAATTTCTCTACAGAACTTAATGGGTAACTATGGTAACCAGATTTAGTTTTCCCCTATAAGTGCTTCGGACCTCCTGTATCTATGCAGATGGAGAAAATGTGTTTGTTTGTGTGTGATGTGGAGACTGTGGAGGGCGGATCCAAGACACTGTGGCTGTTAAGGAAAACCCCAGACCATCAGCATGATAACACAGTCTTGAGCGTCATGATAAACCTTTATCTTATGATATTAGTAATAACTATATTTCCCCCTCCTTCAGTGTGGCAGCCAGGCAAACCGGTGAACACTCTCGCATGAGCGATTCTGAACTGAACAAACTGACACATGCTGTTCAGAGAGCTGCACTGAAAGGTCAAGAATGCCACCGTTTGGGCAAATATTTGATTTAAAATGAAGTGTAAGAGAGCCAGTGAGGTGCAGAATGACCTGACGGTTAACAGGCTCTTTGTGCACCTGTATGGAAGAACAGGAAGTGTGTGACCTCTTAGACAAACACACACTTCAAACACATACTGTCCCAAACCAGTCAGTATTATGATATTGGATGATATTTAGGCCACATATAGTGTTGAGTGTGACACAACTGCATTTGAAATGCTGGAGTGTATCGCTTAATAGCTTTTCAATAAACAATAAATAAAACACACACTAATCAACCAACTAAAAAAAATCATACCTCGCATACAAGAACTATCCCACCACCTAATAATGATAAATAAAAAATCCACTAAACATTAGGTTAGTTCACTCATTAGTGTGTCCTTATAGCCTGTGACTGTATGTTTGGTGTATTTACTCCACTATAAAGATTATGTGTGATGTCTTGCACTACTCATACGGAAACGGAACATGCCAAGAAATATCTCACCAATCAAAAGCACAAAGATGTAGTCACATGAAGAATCAAAAAATGGATACTTTTTGGATGTAAAATGAATATCTTAATATCTTATTTCGCAATGCTACAAACATTCTAATTAAGCAATTTTACAACCTTACCAAAATAAATAAATACAGTAATAAAACATTTCTTATATAAGTCCGCCACCATGTGGTAAGAAATGGAACTGCACATTTTGAACAGCCCAAGTCCATCTGAGACAATTCTGTGTTTTAGGACAGAAATCAAAGTGTGCCATTCATGCAGCAAAGAAAGCACCAAAAGGAATGGTGAAAAAAAACAAAACAAAAAAAACAGGCTGAAATGACTTATTTATAATAAAAATAAAGTCACAACACAACAAAGGTATTTAGGCTCCTTTAAAAAAAAACCTTCATTTTTATTATAATTTTCAGGGTGAAATATGACTCAGACATGCTCTTAATTTGTTTTGTGAAATTCAACCTCAAACTCCTACCTGGATTGGCCTGCCATCTTCTGATCCGATCATGTTCCTCCACTCCAGCAGAGAGCGCTGCAGGTTGTCAAGGCCTGTTTCCCATAATCTGACGTAGCCTCCCATGTCCACAGTCACCACTCCACCAGAGCCCAGAGGAGCCATCACTACATCTGTGTCTGAGACCTTTGAGATCCACACAGTGTAGGGAGACACGGAGCTGCTCCTGAACACATCAGCATGACAGACAGTGATCAGAACCAGCTGCCTTACACAGAGTTACATGAACCCAAATGAGACGCTTTTTAAAGACATTTTTAAATCAGCAACAATAAAAATACACATAAAGTCATCAGGGGCAGATTTACATATTAGGTCTAGAAGGTGTTAAAGTGTCAGAAGCCAAAAAAGTACAAAAACACAGAAGTGTCAGAAGCTAGAGTACAAAATTAGGTAATCAGGTACAAATTTAAAGGAATAGTTAGTTCAAAAATGAAAATTTATCCAAGATGTTATGTTTTTATCATCTGTTTGGACTCTCATTCTGACGGCACCCATTCACTGCAGAGGATGCATTGATGAGCAAGTGATGTAACGCTACATTTCTCCAAATCTGTTGAAGAAACAAACTCATCTACATGCTGTATGGCCTAAAGGTGAGTAAATTTCAGCAATTTTTGGGTGAACTATTCCTTTAAGCAGAATGCAATTAGCATTACACAATTCCCCATCTTGCAAACCAGTTCTGGCACATTTTGTTTATTTACTGGTAAAAAAAAAAAAAAAACATTCTATTGCATAAAAAGGGATATTCATGAATATTTTATGAACATCACTGTCACAATATAATTTATGCAAAAATATTCATCACATTAGGCTACTTACAACATGATATAATAATGTAAATTATATTAATAAAATTACATCATTTTACATTACATTTAAGCCAAAGGCTTTGACCGCTGAACAGAAGAGGGAGCTAATGAGTTTAATGAAAGAGTCTGACTCTGTACCTCGGCACTGGAATGTATTTGAGCTTCTTCGAGTTCAGGTCAGTCACTTCCAGGTAAGCAGCAGTCATGGGTGGTGTGACATCTGCTGGTCAATCAATACCATCGTTATCATAAGAAAGCACCACTATATCTGTATATGATGTGTGCATATGAGTGTGTCAGAGCTTTACCTTTGGGGTAGATCTCAGTCAGTGGGACTTGTGTAGGGGGCAGTGCTCGGACCACTTGATTGGCACCTAACACAGACACAGTTGACCCTCTTTGCTGGCCCGGTTCGCTTACTTGTCCCGAAAAACATATCAGGTCCCCGGCCCTCTGTTATGGGCGAAGATCTCTTAAAGCTGTACACTTCATTTGGGGACTGTGGAAATATAATACAAAACATGATATAGGGGTCAATGCCATACAAGAGTATCCATGATAATAATAATAATAATAATAATAATAATAATAATAATAATAATAATTATTATTATTATTATTAATAATAATAATAAAACAATGCACAGTTTAAACACGTGCCACATTTTTAGAAAAATGAACTCTTTGTGTTGGATTCCTATGGTTATAAAATGATTTACAGTTTACAAATAACAATTTTAACATTTTCAAGAAACATTTTATTATAATGACTGCAAAAATGTCATTTAATAATAATAAAAATAACATAAAACAAATATTTTTCTTACACCTTGAAGACGTGTGTGTATGTGTGTTCATTTTACAACATAAACCTACCTTAACAAGGTTTCCTTTTAAATTATTATGAGAGACTTCTATGAAATAATTTATTCAAAAAATATTCACCACATTAGGCTACTTTCAGCATAATAATAATGTAAATGATATTAATACCATTGCATCATTTTAATTGACATTTAAAACATTTGAGACATTTTAAGGCTTTGTTTTAAAGAAAATCTAAATTAATATTTCAAAATCAGTGTGCACTTCAAAATAAGAAATTCAAAATTAAAATTTTAAAGTGAATGTGCACTTCAAAAATAAACAGATTTGGACACAAAATGCATCATGTCATTGATGTACAAAATGAAACTGTATTTTACCACGGCGTATGTCATACCCACCATGAGATCCGGGAAGCCCACGATAACATTAGCATAGGTGTTAGTGTCACAGAGGACGCGGTTGGGAGAGACGATCTTCTGGCCCAGGGCAGTGCTGAGGTTCTCATTGGGCAGCTGCTCATTCGATACCTCCTGAGGAGCTGTGGCTTCCATCCCTGAAGCACAGAGACCGTCAGACCATCACTCAGATGATAATGTGTCCCTCACTACTAAACCCATAAAAGGGTTCAGAGTGTTTCTACCATGACTCTGCATTTGTGACATCTTTATTCGCCAGTTTAATTGGTCATTATTCAGACCTTCTGGTGACATTCTGTCACACTCAATTTGATAAAGACCCCAATCCTGCTGATGGGAACATTTGATGTCATCAAAAACATGCTCATTTTTCAGAGTAAACGCTGAAGCGCGACTGACACTTTAGATGTACGATGCCCACTAAGTACTGGCATTAGCCTATCTTTATGACAGCGACATTCATCTCAATAAGTGATAATATGAGTTATTAAGTGTCTTTCTGTTCTTCATGCTCCAGGAACGAGTGCTGAAGGAGAAATTACAGAGTACTTCATCAGAAGATAGAGCCGTGAAGATGTTTATCTTCCATAAACTGCATTTCATGTGCTTTATAAACAAAAAAGCTGCAATTAATTTCACCTGCTATTTCAGGCCTTCTAAAACAAACTGGCATTACTTTCTAACAAATGAGCCGTGCAGGACTCACTGGCATCATCCATCAGGCCCTGCGAGCTTCAGCTCTCCTTTAAATGCAGTATTAACTCTGCTTTCATATTAGCTAAGAAACACTTATAATGAGTAACTACTGTCGATCTTTAAATTTGAATATTTATGAGAAAATCTGACAACAGTGGTATCAAAAATTGTGCTTCAGTCTGTGTGCATTGAATTTATTTAATACACGAGTTTCACAATATGAGTTGAATTACTGAAATAAATGAACTTTTCCACGACATTCTAATTTATTGAGATGCACCTGTATAAATAAATGTGACTTGATTTGACTAAAAAATTAAAAGGGAAAGCATGCCCACTAGGAGTGAGAATGGAGCATAAATAAGAGTGAATAGATTAATTTTGCAAGCACATTTTTGTACACCAGGTAGTGTCTGAGACCATATTTACCATGCAAGACATCAAAAGATGACACCAAGTTTATTCACACACAAAAGTCCTGAATCTGACACAAGTCAGATTTAAAAATCCCCCGGGCTCCGTGTCAGTCAATGCAGATGTGAAACAGACACATTTGCCAAAGCAAGACAGATGGTGACAGACAAGTGTGAAGAGCTCTCCGTGGCCCTGATTGGACGGCAACAACGCAGAGTCACTTCTGATTGGCTGTTCTGGCCAATAAGTGATAAGAGTAGCTCACCTGAGCTGGTGCCAAAGCCAGTGTTAACCGCGTCTTCACTGATGGCGTGCAGCTGGCACACTCCCGTGTCCTCTGCGCCCATGTGCATGGGCTTTGTCAACAGGAACTTCCTGCACATGATGGTAGCACATTTAGTTAAAGACGTACCAGCGTATCAGTTCAAACAAATACTCTTATATAACCTCTAATGAATGAATTGTTCTAATTTCAGTGCAGCACAGATTGAATTCATTGGCACCTGTCAGTCTTGCTCTCAACAAGAAGCCAGCGGTCTTCAGCCACCAGGAACACAGCTTTGAGATTGATGGGGAGGGAGATGGTGTGAACCTGACCTTCTAGCACATCAACAACATCCAGCTGACTCCTGTCCAAGTAGAGCAGAGTGCAGATCAGTGGGCCATGTCTGAACAGGACACCAGAGCTCTGATCCGAAACCTAATGAGCTGCTAGCAGTCTACAGCTTACATAGACAGCTGCTTTCTAAGACAGCATCCCAACTAAACAGGAATTTCTGGACTGTGAGAATAGTGTCACAGACTTTCGCATTCGGATATGATGAGATTTCTAGAAGGCAGTTTGCTTAATTAGACTAAATAATTGTCTTGAATTTTTCTCTGTGCTTTTTAATTGCATCACTTCGTCAAACATCTCATGCAGATTTTTGTTGAAGTGCATTCTGGAATTTTTAAGAAATATGCATGTTGTCTTACAATTTGGACAAGAGATGCTTTGCTCTGAAAATGTAAAAATGCTAGCGATAGAGGCAGCTCACTAAGCTTCAGAACAGAGTGTAAGAGTGGCACGTACACATATGATTACGGGACAGTAACCTACCCGTTTTCTTTGTAGAAGAGAAACCAGTTCTTGTGGGCAAACTCCTTGCACATTTTGTATGCTGGCTAATGACAAGAAAAAATATTAAGTTAAATAATTAGATGTTTGGTTTTACACTGTGCCCTAACCAGATGTGATGAAACAATAAATAGTATAATTTCCATGTTAGTGGACAGTTTTCGTCCTAACCAGCCTCAGTGGTGATACATGACGAACTACAGGGGTTCTAGGTTTGGAATGGTTTCTATTTCTGCAACATCGCAGCTGGGAACAAAAGCTTATAAACTCTGTGTTCGGTGACAATAATAATCTCAGGTACTGATTATATGTTTTGCATAATCTTAAAAGGGTATCATTCTGTGTGATTTCAAAAGTAACCCATAATGCAGGGTTTCCCAAACTAGGGCTTGCAAAAAAGTGCATGAGTGAGTTGATGAAAATCTAATAATTAATGAAATTATAATAATACAAAATAAATGTAAAAATAACTACAACTTTAAAATAAATCAAAATAAATCCTTACTCAAAAAGATCAATTTTGTTTATCTATTTGTTTACTACCATGTATCCATTAACCAACATCAGAGAACCCTTAATGTGTTATTATTTAAGCATTGTCTTAAAAAAAAAGAAAAACTGCCATATTGAAAGTGACAATGGATAATAAATCTCAGATCTTGAAACTAAATTGCATCACACCTGGTTATAGGGAGATGGTTGGGAACACTGCAGAAATTATACATAACGTGTTTTTCTAAAGCAGTGGTTCTCAATCATTTTGATAAGGGTGTGAATAAAAATAATATCCTATTAGTTTGCTGAAGCCCCCTGGTTAAGAACGACTGATCTAGATGAAGGTTTGCACCTGACTCTCTTTGTTGCTCCACCAGTTTGAGGTCTTGCGTGGTGGTTCCTCCTGTCTGTCCTGAGACAGGACCAGTCTCCTCACAGCACCGGTCACCAGGTCCAGATGCAGCACTGTGTTGCCCTACAAAAGTGACACAGGAATGTTCACGCTGTTCGGTTCTGAAAAGGTTAAATCAGTTCATTTAATTCCCTGAGGGACACTTATAATGTTAGGTTAATGTCTAGGTTTTATGCACCAAGAACAGTCATAATTTAGTTTTACACAACCATTTTCTGACCTTGGCTTTTTTTTTTTTACAACTAAGACATGTAAATGTCCTTTTTGCATATGATATGAATACTTTATGCAAGTATTGTGCCAGTCTCCTGTTACCTTTCACAGGAAAGGTTGGTAAGGTGATGCAGGCCTTAAATTCCCCCCACAATTAAATCTTCAGCATAATGGCTTCCTTATGACCTGGCTTGTGCATACTGTCTGTGTTATTAATAGAAGCCTTGCATCACTTCTGGACAGACGGTGGGTTGGGCTGAGCCGGGCCACACTGCTCCTGTCAGCCTTTATTTTTTCACCACTGGAAGAGCAATGACCCCTAGATGACCCCCTGTGATGTCTGGACATTCATATTTTTAGATTTTTTTTAAGTAATCATGTTCTCCAAACCAATTTTTCCACAGCTAACAGGTGTTTTAAGGTTTCCTCCAGGCGCGACTCTAATACACACCAGCTGCACTGTATGAATGTAAAATTCCTATTAGATTTCTTTCTGGTTTTAGGTTTGGTACCTTATTATGTGAGTGAAAGGGGTAGTTCATCTAAAAATGTATATTCTTTCATTGTTTACTCACCCACATGTTGTTCTAAACCTTTGTCTTCTGTTGAGCACAAAATAAGATATTTTGAAGAAGGTTGGCAACCAAACAGTTGATGGTAGCCATTGACTTCCATAGTATTTTTGGCCATACTATCATTATCACATCTACTTTTTCTTCACCAACAATCATAAAAATCTCAAACTTCTGCATTCAGCAGAAGAAGCTCAAATGTATGGAGACAGATTAGTCTCAAATATAATTCACGCAAAAAACACGATTCACACATGCGTAGACAATTTCACATGCATGAAAACCTAATTCACGTACACACAAAAAAAATTCACGTGCGTGAAAAAAAATATATATTCACAAAAAGCAATTCACATGCGCAAAAATAAAATTATATATTCATAAAATACATTTCACAAATGCAAAACACAATTCGTAGATATACAACTGTGCACAAAAACCTTTGAATGTTTAAAATGTACGAGTGTCTGAATGTACAAATCGTCATTTATTACGAATCCACTCGGATTTGTGTGTGTGTGTGTTTTTGAGACTTTCCTGTCAGAGCTCTGGGTCTGTCATACTCTTTAGCAATCAGATGCGAGCTTACCATTCAACCAATCATATCATAAGCCACTGAGAGTGCATTCAGAAGCTCGCAGGCATTCGGGGAGACGTCAAGAGAGAAGATTATGATATGATTGGTTGAATGGTAAGCTCGCATCTGATTGGCTAAAGAGTACGACAGACCCACGTGGGAAGAGAGCTCTGCCAGGAAAGTCTCAAAAACACACACACACAAATCCGAGTGGATTCGTAGTAAATGACGATTTGTACATTCAGACACTCGTACATTTTAAACATTCAAAGGTTTTTGTGCACAGTTGTATATCTACGAATTGTGTTTTGCATTTGTGAAATGTATTTTTATGAATATATATTTTTTTATTTTGCGCATGTGAATTGCTTTTTGTGAATATATTTTTTTTTTTCACGCACGTGAATTTTTTTTGTGTGTACGTGAATTAGGTTTCATGCATGTGAAATTGTCTACGCATGTGTGAATCGTGTTTTTTGCGTGAATTATATTTGAGACTAATCTGTCTCCATACAAATGTGCTTGTGTGGCATGCAAGAACAAACCTCATTGGTTCTCGCACCTCAAGTAAGCACATTTGAACGTCTGTTTATTATATTTGATGAGCTTTATGCATGCATGCAAATGACATTACAGTGAACTTTTTGAAAAGTTTTGGTCGTGCAGACTTTCAAAGGAGGAACAGAATCTTTCAGATTCCATTAAAAAACTTAATTTGAGTTACTAAGATGAATGAAATTCTTATGGAAGGACATGATGGTGAGCAAATGATTTAAGTTTTGGGTGAACTATCCCTTTAAGTGTGTGTTTTGGTAAACCATGATTAAGATTTTAAGAATAAAAAACACTATTTTAAATCTTACAAAGGTTGCCATTTAAATTTTAACTAAGGAAAAACAAAGCCTACAAACACAGTGACAACAACATGCAGCAAAGTACAGCTGATAATCTGCAGGCTTCAGTGTACCTCAAGATGTTGTATAACATGTTATTTAAAAAATGGTATCATTGCACAAACACCACATCATCTACAGACTACAGTGAATCTATAGCTCAAAGCTCTGCCTCAAACTTGTTTTGATCTGTGACCATTTACTATTTCCATCTGCTATTATTAGACATTGTTTTTTCCTCACAGGGTTTGGTGGAAATGATGCATCTATTGATAATCTTCTGTTACCATGCTCAGATAATAACAGCATGTCTCAGATGAACCTCAGGGCAGGAAGGACACCTGTAAATGGATCAGTAATGACAGAAAGCGGACGGCAATGCTTTCATGTGAAGTGTCCGTGTAGAAGAGTGGGGTGACACACACACACACACACCTGTTCTTCATGGAGCACCACCTGGTCCTGCAGCGGGTTGCCCAGTGCCGCCACAGAGACAAAGGGCTGCCAGACTCCACTGATGGTCCGGGGGAAGATGTCATAGAGCTCAACACACTGGACGGAGTCTCCTTTCTCCTTCATAGCATACAGCGATACAGGGTTACATGTGGCCACATAAATGGAATCTATGAGGGAAAACAATGACTCACTTTCAAAATAAAAGACAAGACTTTCTAATTGCAGATTCATTAGATCTTAGCGACTAACTGCAATATCATCTGCGTTTAGTCATGGCCTACCGTTAGCAGTGGTGACGTCACAGACGATGTTGACCTTGTTCATGGGAATCTGCCAGTGAGCCTGTTCCTCGGTGAAGCTCACAGATCTGGACTCGTGCCTCTCAGAAGGATAACTCTGAACCCGCAGAAACACTGGGCCCTGAGGAGAACCACAGACATCAAATTAGCAATATGCTAATAACAGCTTTAAAATATTGGAAATGGAAAGGGTCATGATACCTTGATATCTATCTGATGAGACTCTGTTGGACACAGCAGCTTTCGTCGTGTACTTCCACCCTGACTGATGGCCCAATAACCCGCCATCTTACAGTATGGCAACGGTAACCTGGGAAAAGGGAATCTGGTGATTGTCTTTTTGCCAAAGATGTGAAATCTCAATCTTGAAACACTGAATATGACAAAATATTGATCATGAAAACACTTTAAACTGTGTCCTTTTATTGGGTTAAGCAAAAGTTGACCGTCACACCTAGATTTTTTTAAATCTCTGTTTACATGCACATCAAACTTGGACCTAAATTGGAAAATGATGTGCATGTAAATGGTGGCCACTGCTTCATTCTGCTGTCTCTGTAGTGGGGTTGGAGTTCATTGATATTCAGGAAGGTAGTAATTACACATCTGGTTATTGCTCAGTTACTATTCCCAGAGCTGCACTACTTTGCAATTCAAGCAGATGGGATGGCATATCATTCCCTTAAAATATTAATACAATACAGCATTAAAGAACTTCTAATGTAATTTAATTAATCAATGTACTACCATAAGTACCACCAACAGGACTTTTATCTTTAAAAAAAAATAAAAATGTCAAGGATGCACTGAATTAAGCAAAAGTAACAAAATATATCTAATTCACATAAATTCAGTTCTTTTGAATGTTTTGTTCATCAAAGAATCCTGAAAAATGTATCATGGTTTCCACAAAAATGTTAAGCAACACAACTGTTTTCTACATTGATAATAATAAATGTTTCTTGAGCAGCAAATCAGTATATTCGAATGATTTCTGAATGATTTAATGATGCTGAGAATTCTGCTTTGCATCACAGGATTAAATTCTATTTTAAAATCGATTCAAATAGAAAACGGTTATTTTAAAATGTAATCATATTTCACAACATTACTGTTTTTACTGCATTTTTGATCAAATAATTGCAGCCTTGGTAAGCATTAACATTTAATCTTTCAAATACTTCCCTAAAAAGGTGATTATATCATTCAAAAGGAAATATTTGTTTCTTCACTTACAGTATTTCGTATAAAATATAACAAATTGTATACACCAGATGGCAAAACACTCAAAAGCAAGTGAAATAAGACAAATAAGAGACGGAAGAAACAAATGATTTCCTTTATTGAAAGGTATAATACACAACACTGAGCAAATGAAAAGACCGTTACTGAATGAGACATATATTAGTTGTTATATGATGCTAGTGACTAACTCTTGATAATCAGATAAAGTGCAAATTCCAAACAGTGAAAGGGCACTTGGACAAATGATGTTGTTTTTGACTGCTCCCTTTGCCAAGTCTGTACCACACAACCACTCTCTAGATTTCCCACTTTTTTTTTAAGTGCTCTGCTCTTTACGAAAGAACAGGGTATAGTGGTGCTCACTTCGGATTGAAATTTGCCCCAAATCTAACCAGATGCTGGCAATCAAGTTTTTTAGTTTCAGTTATTTCTGAGTCTGAATTCAAGCATGTTTAGGGTTTCTTCTATTGCACCTTAAATGAAATAAGCAGCTTATGAGATCAAAGCATCTGTTAAAGGTGAAGTTTGCAATTTTTCATGATCCTCGAAATCAAACTGACGTTTATTTGAGGGCTAGACATAACAACACTGGCTCAACCAATGGTGTGAGTTTAGGGCAGGGCCACCTGTCATTTTGCAGTTCTATCTCTTTCATGACTTTAGGAAATTTATGGTAAAATATATGGCAATGTTAATATGTTTGATCTTGGTGGAATACATCTACCACACTGCTGCTGCGGCAAAGCAAGTACCGAAACATGCTACTGTGAGCATGTAGAAAATACTTCTGCTGTACAATATATGAAATAACCCCCATTTATAACATACATGTAGCAGATCTATACAGGTGGAGCTGGGGAAGGTGGAGGGTTTCTGAAGCGTGCAGCAACTGCTAATGTAAGCACTATCTGAGCATTTGAGCAGCAAGCTCATTGGTTGCTGATGCGAAAAGAAACTAATCAGCTGTGCCGTGTGAATGATGATATAATTATATCAGGCTGAGTTAGAAATCGGCCTGCGCCATCTAGAGTTCCGTGACAGAACTTTGCATTTAGTGTCACTATTGCTGCAAAAATGGCACACTTCACCTTTAAACAAATACATTTGTTCAAGTGTACGGTTTGAGGACCATGCAAAGCAGAGCCCTTCTACAGGTAGTTACATTAGTCCAGCACAGTGTGTTTATTAGAGAACTTGATAGTTGGTCATGATGCTGCATTCAGGGACAGTAAAGCGGCAATAGGAGCTGAGCTCTTACTCCTTGGCCAGGTGCACGCTGGTGGGTTTGGCTCCGATGGGAATGCCGTGCTTGTGCAGTGCTGCGACAGCACCTCACGGATGTCCTTGTTATAGGAGTCAAAGTCAAACACATTCCTCACCACGTTGGCCAGGCCCTCGTCCGGAAATTTCTGGGAAATAAAGGAAAGAGGTAAGCCACAAAACAAAAGAGTTTAGTCATAATGATGCATTTTAAGAGCACTCTGATCTTATTTTATCAATCGCTACCAGCAAAACATCATATAGTAGAAATAGATAAAACATGCAGGACTTTTAATTGGCCACAACACACAGGATGTTACACTGGAATGAGGAATTTACTGAAAATGCAGTTTAAAATAAATACAAATTCAAAATTATATCACTGTCAGCAGTACCTCTGTTGGCTTACAAAACTACAGATGATATACGACCCAGAAAATGACCTGCTATCCACAAACAGATGCTTTAACAAAGAAAACAAATCTCCCATAAAGACTCATGATTAAGCCAAAATCAAGGTTAATAGGTGGTAAAACAAGCTAGCTTTCCTGAAAGACTGGTCGAAATCACATTCGATCAGATTAAATAGTCTACCTGTTACTGACACAAAAAGTGACCGTGCAGCCACCTGTGAGCAGAAAATCCATACGGTTTCATTTGCCCAGGCTGACCTGTGCAATGCAGCACATTGACTGTGATCTCCAGTGAGCGAGGGGTAGTTACATGTGTTAATTAAAATGCTTTCAGGCTGGCGACGGACGATCTATTCAAAGAGGTCTTTTCCACATCTTGTGCATGTTTATGACAGGACAGGAGAAGAGCTGGGCGATATAGCTAAAAAATCTAGATATTTTTCAGCATTTTGACGATATTCAATATATCTCAATTCATGCATTTGATCTGGTTTGAAACTGTTATATTTCTCGATCAGCAACCATCACGTTGGTGAAAACCCATGGTTGTCTAGTTGATTCAAAATGTTAATGCAAATTTAAATGTAAGAAATAAAAAATCTAGTTCACTTTCACTTCAGTTTTCTTTTATTCCCACCAGTTTAACAATACATTTTTGCTAGGCGCAAATTAATAGTCACCGTTGATTCATTTCTAATTAACAAAAATTAATACATAGGATCAAACTGTGATAAATAATCTCTAATGCAGTTGTAGTTGATGAAGTGTGAGACATGTTTTCTTATTAAAACATCTCTTAAAACATTTCTTACTAAAACATATTTTTCTTACAAAAACGCCTCTATTCACTACAGGAGGCCTTTAATCACCCCCCGGAGCCGTGTGAGACACTTTTTTTTTTTTAATGGACGGGCGCTTTTTATTTCACTTCTTTTGGACTGAAGCACTGCAACACCTGCTGAGTGCCATTAAACAGCTTGAAAGATCAAAGACAATTTTTTTATATAACTCCGACTGGATTCGTCTGAAAGAACAAAGTAATATGCACCTAGGATGACTTGAGGGTAAGTAATTTATGGGTTAATTTAGATTTTTAGGGTGAACTAACCTTTTAATGATGAAACCGATTTTTTTAAAAAGCAGATTTGCACATAGTTACAACAATAATTACAATATTATTGTTGACAAAACATATCACATACCCCTACTTGGAGCAAAAAATACTGAGAAGCACTGCTCTAGACACAAGACAAAGATGGCCCGTAAAACCAGACTGTAATGACACATTTTAAATAAAACTATTCAAATTATTGCAATATTCACAATATTACCATAGAGATGACTCCTTCCACATTTGCTGTTAATGATCACAGGTGTCTGCGTAACACAGAACTAGCAAAGTTAACACACTGGCTGTTAGAGATGTGACGTCGGTGCTCAAGTTCCATTCACCCTCTCTCACCATTACCTTCCTTCATATTATTAAAAACTCAATTATATTTTAGGTTCTTCTTCATCTACTGATGTAGATTGTAGCTGTGTTCACTCTGGTCATTGGGGTTTTTAAATAAAAACTGTAGTTTAGATATTCATAGGCAGACTACTTCTAAATTAAATTCAAGCATAGCGGCCTTCAGACAAAGGTTTATAAGATCACAAGCAACAAATTCGTTCACGTGACTCTGAACTTTTGACAGCGGGGGTAGACCTCTGACGGCTGCTTGGGGCAGACTAATCTGACAATTGACTCCTCATCCAATGTGACAGATGAATTCCATACATCTATCTGCATCTCTGTCGCTCCTGAGAGCTGAGACGAGAGGAGGAGGCTGGTACGTTGTGTGTGTGTGTGTGTGAGACAGCAGAGTTAAAGCCCAGAGACAGGTGGCCCAGAATTGCAGTGTGGCCTCTATGTGTCAGATCAGTCTGTGAGTGGGCCGAGTGAAGAGACAGGGCCTCTCCTCACTCTCTCTCTCTCTCGCTCTCTCTCGTGCGGCACCTTTCTTCTCAGACATAGGGTCACTCGCCCTCATCTATTAAACAACACAAAGTTCATAACCGACACAAAGTCTGAATTCTTAAAAGAGGGAACATCTTAAAACCAAGAGGTTTAATGAGGGGATTTGACCTGACTGTTGACTTGCGGCATAAGTCTGTGAATGGACTGTATGTGTGGCGTCTGAGGTTAGGACCACAAGCTGATTACCTGCAGGTGTTTTACAATGTTGACCACTTCTCGTGTAGAGTAGGGGTAGGTGATTGTTCCCTGGTCAGCCATGGCCCGGAGCTCTCCGAATGCAGCCACCAGTTTCTGGAGGATTGCATCAGGAACATTAGGCCCATATTGCTTCAGCATGGCAAACTCAGCCTGAGGTTTGGGGTTGTCCACTGCATGGCAGCTAAATATGTCCCCTGAAAGAGTAAATCGTTAAAATCATCAAAAAAACAAACCGTATTACATAATTATTGTAATTTTATTACATCTCTTTCTGGGATCCTTGATTCTGATTGGCCATTCATGGCATTCTGTATGATATATAAGTCTTACCAAGTGCTCCGAAGAAGTCATTTCCCAAAAACGGAAAGCCAGGGCGGTTTGCTAAAACAATCATGCGGAAGTCTGGGTGCATGGGAATGGCATTAGGCCTTCCGGCTGCTTCCAGTGGATCTGTGGAAATCAAAGAAGGACTCCTGTTTTAAAGACTGTCAGTGATGGGTTTGTTACATGGAATGGGTTTGGTCCTCTCTGTCCATTTCACCTGACACTATTCTTCTTCCATCTGCCAGGATCATCTCTCCACTTTCCACCAGTGTCTTCAGGATACAGGTGACATTTGTGGGAGCCTTATCAGCTTCATCTATTACCAGGATATGTCCCATCTTCACAGCTTTAACCTTTAGAACAGCAGACAAGAGCACATTTTTATTCCATTACTTCATTCCTCCATCAAGTTCATTGATGTTTGGCAACGTTTCTTGCACCAAAAACAGGTGTAATGTAGTTAAAACAACCATTTTCTATCTTCAGGCAACTGCTATACATTACAGTTTCAGATCAGTGTGATATTCTTTTTTAAGAAATAAATACTTTTATTTAGCAAGGATGCACTAATTAGATGTGACAGTAAAGACATTTACAATGTTACAAAATTTCTCTATTTCAAATAAATACTTTAAAGAATTTTTTTTTTTTACTTTCTATTAAAAAAAGCATCTTGGAAAAAATGTATCATGGTAACACTGATAATAATAAGATTTTTTTTAGAGCAGCAAATCAGCATATTATAATGATTTCTGAAGGACCATGTGACACTAAAGACTGGAGCAATGATGCTGAAAATTCAGCTTTGCATCACTGGAATAAATTACATTTTACAATATATTCAAATAGAAAATGGCTATTTCAAACTGAAATAATATTTCACAATTTTTTTGTTTTTACTGTATATTTGACCAAATAATGTAGCCTTGGTGAGCAAATGAGAGTTCTTTCAAAAACATTTAAACATGTTTTTAGACTTTTGAATGGTAGTGTACCTTTTTTTTTTAATATGTAAATTACCCCTCTTTTGATTGGCTAACCTCTTGGATGTAAAAGCAACTGTACAATTGTTTAACATCTTAAAGAAAACAACCAACTTTTTGCGACAAGCAACCTAAGCTAAAATGCTTCAAGTAAAATCTTTACATTTAATTTTGCCATGATTCACGTTAACTCCTATAATGTTGCAAAAAATGTTGATGAACTGAATGGAATCAGACTGTAACTTGCTGAATTGAATTCAAACTGCATTATGAATACTGAATAGGTGAGAGTTACAGATGTCGAGCACAACAGTTTGGTTTCAACGCTTTCCTGTTGCCATATTTGAACCATTGCACTACATCTCCAGATCATCTTTGTTCCAAAACAGCAAAGAGGATCAGAGTTAATGGAGAGCTGAAGATCATAGCCGTGTTGAGCTTGTTTTCATCACCTCTGACAAGTAGGTGACATTAGTGTCTGTTATTTACAACCCACAGCTGAAAGGTGGTTTGCGGAGAACGAGGGGTGTTTTATTATTGCTTTTATCCATTGGCCTGGCACAATGCGTGACCATTTGAAGGCATTGATATCAGATGAGGCGTCAGAAAGGGCTTCAAAGCCTAAAGACTATTTATACCCTGAGAGCTGCCGCTGGGTGCTAATTGAGGGGCCAAACTCCGAGTCACAGTCTGCTTTTCATCTCCCTCCACCTTGTATCGAGCAGAGACATCGTTAAAAGCCTTTAGTAGAGAACACCCGCGACCCTGCTTCACAAACAACGCATCTAAATGGCACCATCATGCTAACAAAACATCAGGCCGACTTCAGAAATGAGCAGCATGGAGAATTATAACACACTGTCCTCGAGGTCATTCATTAATTTTTAACGCTTTTTCCCTCATCTGTGCCGGGGCGTCCTCCGGGTGTGAGCTGGCAACGTGTTTGTCCTCGGTCTGGACCATCTGCTGATAGATGTATAAATATCACTATGCAAAGTTTACACTTCACATGACTGATTTCCAGGAGATCACAGGACACTCAGAACCACGGAGGTGGTGAAGCTTACATTTTTGTTTGGCCGTCGACATTATGCTTTGAAATGTGGGCGGTATCAGATTTGAGTGTGAACTGATCACAGTCCTGAATTGTCTTGTATGTTTAAAAAAACAACAACAAAAAACAAAAAAACAAAGAAAGCATGCAGCAAGCTGTCATATGGCAAGCCACTGATGTCAGTGTTTACATGTGTGTTTGTAAGCTGATGTGCCATGGATTGTATTTACAATACAAGTTTTGCCTTTACTGTATAGAGCCGTTGCCGTAATACTTACACCTCACTGTCCCTCGACTGACTACTATCATGGCTGCCTTTCATATTAAAGGGTTCAAATGACGTTGCTTAAAAAGAACATTATTTCATGTTTTTGGTGTAATGAAATGTGTTTATGTGGTTTAAGGTTCCACATAAGGTATTTTCCACATATTCTACATTATTGCTTCTCCTCTATGCCCCGCCTTCTGAAACGCGTTGATTTTTACAAAGCTCATTGCTGTGAGAAGCGAGGTGTGCTCTGATTGGCCAGCTATCCAGTGCATTGTGTTTGGCTGAATAACTCAAGCGTGTGACGGAAATTTTACGCTCCTTACTATACTGTGATGCGTGTCCCGGCGCGACAAGACAAAACCAATAAAATCCATTACAAACGAGTCATTTGTTAAATCCAGTGAGGACATAATTACTGATTATAATGACTTATACTGTCTTTGTACGTGTTG
Source organism: Cyprinus carpio (assembly GCF_018340385.1). Lineage (NCBI taxonomy): Eukaryota > Metazoa > Chordata > Actinopteri > Cypriniformes > Cyprinidae > Cyprinus > Cyprinus carpio. The sequence goes on from NC_056580.1 coordinate 6,404,976, forward strand.
CGTTGCATCGCGCCGCATAAACATAAAACCATGTCTGCATTTGTGACTGGAGAAATGACAAACAGCTAGCACTACTCTACACTGCTCAAAACTTGCATTTGAATCATCAGTGGCAAATCCTTTAAATATGAAAATGTACTTACAGGCTGAGAGTCAGCATTATTTGTCAGAACACCGGCATTGTAGGCTACTCTCACAGTCCTCGTCCTCTGTAAAATGCGCTGCACACTGAATATTTGAGTTGAACTGTTCTGGAACAGTGTTGTAAATACAACTTAAACACTGATTTCTAGCTGTGTCCTCTTTTGGAAGGCCAAACAAAGTAGCTTTGCTTTCACAATGAAATGCAGCATCTCCACTACATGGTGCTGCTGGCGGCAGTAATTCTACAGCGAGGATAAAAGTTACGCCTTCTTTCTTTGCGTGAACATTTGCGCGGTGTTATACAAATCTTCCCACACAGTGACGTAGACATGTGGGGGTGTGTTTAAACAAGGCGTTTTAGGAGGGTGTGGACGAGTCTTAACTTTTATAAAGAATATCTCTTTGGGTTTGAGACTTTAGTCTTTGTACCTTTAAGGATCTTATCTATTAACGAACAGCTTGTGACATTCCTAAGAGAAAGGAAAACTTGAAATCGCATCATATGACCCCTTTAACGGAGTGACCAAAGGACTACCGCTATGTAAAAACTTTGGAGTGACTCCCATCAATGCAGAATTGTGACGAATGTCGATTTAGAGTGATGTAAATATTGCATAAATTACCAAATGACTGTTCAGGTCACATTTCAAGACATCAGACCTGTATCTGGTTTAGTAGCACATACGAAAGTGGCCCAAATCAGAATTGAAAAGATTAGATTACATGTGTTTGGTAAATTCAAACTATTATGGGGGTGGAAAAGAAAACAGATCTGGGTCACATATGAGAGAAAAAAAAATGGATTTGAACCACTTTTTTTTTGCAGTCTGAGCATAAGGGGACTGAAACCTCAACTGCATGTTGTCACACATACAGCTCCTCATGTGAAGTGTAAAATAGTTGGAATCAATTCCAGTTGAGTTAAAGTCGGTCGAAAAAAGGTCCACTGTGTATTGTCGGTAGCATAACAATGTATAATACACTTGCAAATCAAGTGAGTGGAATTTGCATGTGCAACTTTTTCGTCTTGTGTGAAAATCCCAATTGCATAAATTCCTATTGGAAATTTCACCAAGCAGAGGTAAATGTGACCACACCTTTAGTGTGTCGTTGAGATAACTTAATACTCTTAAGTTTTTATTCGAGTAAAATATATGTTGCAATGCATTCTGGGATTGTCTCCTCTGACGAGTTCTTAGAACAGCATTTTCAGACTAGGGTCAAAGACTGCATATATAAGACAGTTCACTTGTATTAGTATGAATGGGAGAAATATATTTTAACAACAATGGCAATATAAAAGCTAATTATTACTTTATTTAATCTTGTTGTTTTTATAATATCACACCTCACACTTCACTACTATACACAATGTAAATGGGTGTTCATGCATAAAAGTTGTACTGACCAATGGAGAGTCTTCATAGACAATGATGCCATCTCTCACAGAGGGCTGCAGCGTTAAAGTCTGGACTGTTGTGTCTCTGTTGAAGCATACAAGATCAGAGCTTAGACTGCGATTGTCATGAAACATCACACGTGTACAGTAAATGGAGACTCTGTTCACAGTTAAATCATAGCTAAGATCTCTAGAGAGCGAGATGATTTGTGGATTCATGCTTTTTGGTCCTATAGAATTATAAAGTAATCTGACCTAAATTTTGTGTGATGGACAGAGAGCTCACGGGTTCTTGTGCAGGTTTGAAATGTGACACATATCTCTGTGGGCTTAGTGGAAGGGAGAATCCCTGAAGTGATTACTTTAGGCTAATTTAAGTCTTCCATAATCGCTAAGCGGGCCATAATGCATGTTAGTTTGACTTTGGCTTAACTTTCAAGAAGCAGCTTTCAAGATGACATCAACCTCTGCACCTCATAGATGGGTTAGACACAGTGATATTAGATTCCATGACTTTTCCAGTCGTTTGTGATAAAAGGATAAAAAAAATCAGACTGCACTCACAAAGAACAATCATTGTCAGATTAAACATTTGCAGAGGATGACTAAAAAAATGCATATGGAGTCGTTTTAAATAAGATTTTATGCATTTCATGCCTTTTCAAGGTCTGGAAACACAATTTTAAAAGTTTTTTATAAGTTTGATTTATATTTATATGATTAAGAAGTTTTTTGTTTTTTTGAAAGACATTTTTTATGCTCACCAAGGCTGCATTTATTTGATCAAAAATACAGTAAAACATTGATATTGTGAGAAATTATTACATTCTAAAATAACCGTTTTGCATTTTAATATATTTTAAAATGTGTTTTTTTTCCTGTGATGCCAAGCTGAATTTTCAGCATCATTTGTCCAGTCTTGTCCATCCTTCAGAAATCATGCTAATATCCTGATTTGATATTGTATTTCAGGATATTCAATGACTGCTTACTGGCATTAGAAAATACAGACGGATATGTAACTTATGTCATGTTGGACAAATTTGATTAATAAATTTATACTTTATTCAGCACAGTAATCTGCTGGATTGAGTTTATTTGCATCCTTATGAAATCAAAATATCCCGGACGAGCCCCCAGTATTTTGTCTAACTAGGAAGAATGAAAAGGGACCGGATGAGAACAGAAATAAAACTACAGCTTTTTGAACATTTTCTGCTCTTTATTAAGAGGGACTGTTGAAAGAAGACATCTACTTTTATGATTCACAGAAAAAAAGAAAAATAATAACGGGGTTGGAACAAGGTTAAGGGTGGCAAAATGTATAAGGAGAACTACTCCTTTAACTGTAGTTCTTCAAAGGCAAAAGTGCAACTTAAAAGTTCCCTCTGCTCTGTCGACAGGTGTCCTAATTTAACAGAATTAAAATAGCTCACTCGTGCCTCAGAGAGATCTTTTTATTTCAGGCACTTGGTGAGTCTGCAAAAGGAAGCTTCACCACCTAATAGAAAACACTTGTATGATGCATCCGTGTCCAGGTGTTTGTCGTTCTGATGAATAAAGGTGTCCGCTCTTTTTTTTCTCTGTACTACTCATATAGAAAGAGGATACATTACTCAGTTATTCACTAACTCACTGATGAAAATGTGCAAGTGATGTCAGCGGATATGGGCCATTTCCGGTGCGGCCTCATGACCAGGTACTAATTGAGTCTACAGGAAAGTAGTTTCTGATAATAGGTCTTCCTCTCTGAGAAGGCTTTTTGAGGAGAACTCAAGGGACTTTTACCTGTGAAGCTGAAGATATTCTCTCGGTCTGTTCATGAGATGCAAGAATCGATCAACAATCTTGTTTTTCCCAACGCCCTGTGAACAAAGAAAGAACATAGATCAGAAATAGATTGCCTTCAAATGAAAGTAATATGTGGTCATTTACTAATTCTCATGTCATTCCGACCCTGTATTATTTTCTTTCATTAAAAACAAAGGGAGATGTTAACAGAATATCAGAGTATGTGGAAGTGGATGGTGATTTATACTGTAATGTTCCAAAAAATAAATAAATAAACAAACACACAGCACCATTAAATATAAAAGCAGTCCACATTAGTCATGCACTATATTTCAAGTCTTCTGAAGCCACAGGACAGCTTTGTGAGAGCAACTGAAATTAGTACGGCTGAAATTATAATAATTTCTCTTGGGTTTATTAAATTAACTATTATTGGGGTTCTTATATTCTTATATTTCATTCATATATTTAAGAAAAAAAGCTCCTTTCTTATTAGGTTTCTACACATGTGTTCCAACACATTTTCCATTTCAAAATTCCATTCTTTTCCAGACTCAAATTTCCAAACATCTCGATTTTCAGACCATATATGACATAAATGGTTCACACAGCAGTATTTTCAGCTTTATATTTGGTACATAGCACAGTCATCTGTAAATATTTTAGTTTTCTCAGGGTTTTTCATTGATTTTCTTGCAGACTTTGGCATGCACACAAGATTTTTGTGCCCTAGAGAATCTGTTCATATGCACACGGGAATATTTTGCTCGCTTACACGTTACATTTTCTAGTTTTATACTATAACCCATTTCCTTTGTGTCACTGCAATCTTACTGTATATTTTTAATTTTTGCAAAGGTCCTTTTAGAGCTCTGTAAAATGGTGCTAAGAATATCCTGAGAAAAAAAAAACTTGCAATATAACCTGCATTTTTGCATAATGAAAAGTGCACCTTGGATTAATTCAGATGTATTTGACAGTCAATAAAGAATCATTAAACAGCTGCCATGAGAACATACTCTTTTCATTCTTTTTATAATTTTCTATTATAGAAAACTAAATAGCGGCAAAAGTCTGGAAATGCAATTCTTTTTCCATACTTTTCCAGACCTGGAAATTACTAAAATCAAATTCCATACTTTTCCAAACTGTGTAGGAACCCTGCATTTCCATCTAAAGAGCTCACGTGTCAAGACACAACAATACTGTTACCTTTAATAAATTTCCATCCACTTATTTTATGAAAAACAGAAGCTCAGATATTCTGCAAAATCTCTTGTTTTTCTAGTTTTCCTTTTTTCATCCAAAGCATAGAGCTAGTCAGTGTTTATCATGCCAGTTCAAGCATCACTACACAGACAAAATCAGAGTGTTAGATGTACACTACCTTTCAAAAGTTGGGTCAGTAAGATTTGGGTTTTAAAGAAATCAATATTTTTATTCAGCAATAGTGCAATAAATTAATTTCTACATCACGGTTCCCACGAAAATATTAAGCCACATGGCTGTTTTGAACACTGATAATACCAACAGAATCATTTCTGAACAAACATTTGAACAGTAGTGTATAAACATTAAAGCACGTATTCACTGGTCTCCTATTTCATTTTGTATGTCTAGCACACTCTCATTGGTTCTGTGCATCAATCAGTCTATCCATCTAAACTCTGAAGTGACAGCAGTCAGGACGCCCACTCTTTCCATACACAAACACAGTAAAGCTTCAGGCTTCTAGTGCAGAGTGTGGGCGAGCGCCTGGGTGCCGTAGGGCACACTGAGCTCTAGTTCACCCTCTAGCTGGTGGGCAGATGCTTTACAAATGCAGCTGTGCTTCATGGCACGACGCCAGTGCTCTGGGCTAGTGTACTGTACGTCTCCTCTGCAGACTGTTATCCTGAGGATGGGAATCCTCATTTACCTGGTTCCCCACAAGAAGCAGGTGTTCCCCCAACAGGAAGTCTTTCAGCATGTCCTGCATCACCATCATGTGCTGTGAACAAACAGACAAAACATATTTTATAATGACAGCAGTACAAAACACAGTAGGGTCCAAATATATAAGACCTCATTGGAAATCTGGGATTTCTGTCATTTAAAAAAAAAAAAAAAAAAAAAAAAGTTTGAAAGGGACAATCAAGGTACAAGATATGTTATGAAGGATTACCAACTTTTAACTCTGCTAAAAAATCCAGGTTACAGTAACACTTACAACGAAAGTAAACCAGGACAGGGTTCAAATGGGTTAAAAGGCAACATGTGAAATCCTAGTTTTGTTAAAACACTTGTATATGTAATTTAGTTATAACCAGGTTGTCAAAATCATCTTTTTCAGCTGGGTCTACTTTTCTAGGTGGTTATTATAGGTATTTCTAGGTCACTAATAAAAATAAATGAGCTACTGTTCAAAAGTTTGGGGCTGGATTAATATTACTTAATTTATTATTATTATTATTTATTTATTTATTTTACTTCATGTATTTATTTATTATTTTTCTTCTCTACCCTTACGTCTACCAGGGGGTGGGATGGGTTCTAAATTTGTACAGTTGCTTTTTGCTTGATACTACTGAAAATTCAATAAACAGTTGTTAACAAAAAAAATAAAAAGTTTGGGGCTGGAAAGACTTTTTAAATGTTTTTGAAAGAAGTCTCTTCTGCTCATCAAGGCTGCATTTAACTGATCAAAAATCCAGTAAAACTGTAACACTGTGAAATATTATTGCAATTTAAAAGAACTGTTTAGTATTTGAATATATTTTAAAATGTAATTTATTCCTGTGATGCAAAGCTGAATTTTCAGCATCATAACTCCAGTCATTTATTTGAAACTGTTTTTTTTTTTTTGTATAATTATAAAAGTCTTTTCTGTGACTTTTGATCAATTTAATGCTTCCTTGGTGAATACATTTCTTAATTAAAAAAACATTTGATCATGTAATCTGACATAGTGACTCTCTGAATAGACATTCTAGAATAGACAGCAGAAGTGCTGCTGTAATTTAGGGTAAAAGGTGTTATTTATTAAGTACTAATTCCATTTTTTGTTATGGCAATATAATTTGTACTAAAGAAATGTAACACATTTGCTAAAAAAAAAGGTAAGTTTTTTAACAAAGTGGCCCCAGACTTTTATGGTCCAATGTATGTCATGTGACCGGATCTATCTCAGACTGCTCCAGCAGTAAAACATGAAAAGACTCAAGTAAAGCATCAATTACGTCTGAGAGGGTCACCTACATTTTACAGACACACAAAAGATGAATAGATAAATGGAAGCAGAAATGAATTCTGGTCCGGATATGACACAGGGAATTGAATTTTCTGTTTACGTGGCTGCAAAGGCACAAAGTGCTTTTTCAATATGATAAAGACACATAGGGATGATGCTGTTTGCTGCAAACACACATTATACAACACAAGAGAGGCTAGCGGATGCAAGAGTTTGCCATATTGGGGGGGACGTGTCCTCATTTCCGCCTCAGTGGACTACTGCACTTCTCCTTCTAGTGCTCGAAAGACAAAAAAGCAGGTCATGGAAAAGTGGGACAAGAGCATCTTTTTTTCTCCTCCACCTCTTTCTGGGCCTCTGAAGGGAGGAGAGAGGTGGCAGTGAGGGAGGAATAACTGGGTCATCCCTCGTTCTCTTCTCACATCTCTGAGCAACTCTAGCATGAGACCAAGTGCCACACATACAGTGGCAGCAATACTGACTGTTACTATCGGCAACATTTTATATTTTGTTATTACTGTATGATAGAATGCTAAACAGATCTTTTTTAAATACTACCATTCAAAGGTTTGGAGTCAGTAAAACATGTGAAATGTTTCTGAAAGAAGTCTCTAATGCTCATTGAGGCTGCATTTATTAAATAAAAAGAAATTAAAAAGAGTAATATTGTGAAATATTATTACAATTGTAAATAGCTATTTTCTATTTGAATATATTTCAAGTATAATTTATAACCGTGATGCAAAGCTGAATTTTTAGCAGATATTATTCCTGTCTTCAGTGTCACATTATTCTGTTGTACATGTACACGTTCAATAAAAAAAGTTACATTTATTATCAATAATAATCTGTTTATGATGACTATTTAGTAACTTGCTCATTGCTAATTTGCTAACAAATATAATGGCTGCTACACCACTCTGTCCAAAGTTTCACAGAGTTTTATTATTATTGTTTTTTTTAAAGTGGCAGTACATTAAATATGATGTAGCCTATATAATTTCAGAATTGTAACTTGTCTATTTGAGCAGCTAAATGGGCCAAAAATGTCTCAACTGGTGTTTGTGGGTTGGGCTGGTTTGATAGAAACATTAGCATTAGATGGGGGAGTATTTGAAACTTTTCAACATTTTTGCAATTCTGTTTGATTTAACATATATACAGTAATTGATCGCTATCTAGATGATCATCTGAATAGTTGCACATGAGAAATAATTTGGTTTGTTTGAGCAGTAAGAGGCTTAACTTTGAATACTGAAGATGCTTTAGTGAGAAGTCCTTCAAATCCCTAATAATGAAATATGATTACACCCTGATTGTCTGTGAACCTGCTGTACTTGGATGTGCAAGCGTGTTGGTCAGTGTGTGGGTCATCTCGGAGATCTGACCTTTGAACAAAACACCTAGCTGATTTACAAGGCTTAGACAGAGACAGACTGAGCTTTCCTCACTTCCAGACCAAACCATTTTTGGCGGCCCGTGTGATCGTTATGAAAACTGCAACCTGCAATAATCACAAACGGTCTTCTGACCATGTTAATAAAAACAGGACTGGTGGGTAATGCAGTATGTATGTGCAAATAAGGTGTAAGTGTAGGTTGTTTACGGTTGCCAAGGAATGTTGCATCTTGGTGTTTTAATATAGAATTCAACTGGTGTGTATGTATCTGCTATTCTATTCCATTCCATTCAAACATGGCTCATCCAATCAGGTTTGTGTTTTACTGTTTTATTGTATTTGATTGTACCTGAAGTCTTATAATAATATGAAGAATCTGTTTTCATTTGTTAATTTCTTGTAAATAATAGTTTATTTTAATTATTTAACCACATGAAATGATGCACCTGTATTTATTTAATTCACTGGATCATTAAAATATCAGTAAACTATAATACGATTATCTTAAGTAATATACAAAACATTTTTGGGTTTCAATTTCAGTAAAATAGCCCATTTTCAAGTCTACTGTTAATATGATATTAAATCACTCACGTATGTACATATATATTACAGTATTTATAAATATATTTATCTTTTATTTACTTTTAAAAAAATCTTTTATTTTTATAATTTTAGTTTACGTTTTAGTAATTTTGCGATTTTGTCATTTTTGTTAATTTATTATATTTCTATTGAGTTTATTTTGGTTTTAGTAATTTTAGTACTTCTACTTTTATTTTAGTTTATCTCAGTGCCAAGGTAATTTCAACCCATGTCTCTTTTTTATGTTTTTCAAGTTTTTCATTTAATATTTGTTTTCTTTCTTGCCTAGGTGCATTAAAGGAATAATTCACAAATATTAAAACTCTCATTAAGAAATAAAGTCATAGAGGTTTTTTAATTTAAGAAGGAGTAAAACTGATGACTTTGTGGCCCCATATCTTTTGTGGGTTGCAGAGAAGAGGGCAATGTTTCTCTCTGGTAATGGGCAGATAAGGAGCTCACCTGAACATTCTCATAAAAGAGCACATCCGGGACCTTCATCTTTTCATCAGGGCTGTACACAGGCACAGAGACGTTCCCTATGGTCAGAAGTCCATCTTTTACTGTGCCTAACAGGGGAGAGCAAAAATAAAAAAGAAAAAGTGAGAGATTCTCAAAAAAGCTATTTTACCAGACAAAGATGACTTATTCAGCCGTATCACTGACCAGCTCCTGGGGACACACAAAAACAATCCATTTCCTCCCATGCACTTTTCAGACACCACATCGTACTGTATGTCTCTTACAGACAGCAGGGAAAATTAGACAAAAATATCAGTGCAGGCTAAAATTACTGAGGAACCACTGAAGCTGTCTGAGCCAGGGACGTGTGCAATCCAGAAATAAGAATGACTTTTTGAATTCAGCAGGATGAAGAACTGTAATTCGAACTTAAGGAAGAAGAATTCAATGGAATTAATCAAATTCAAAGAAATTCATATAACTGCTAAGTAGTTCGTATAATGCATTTCATTTATCAGTATGAATCACTCTTATAATCTTGTGATCACACACATAACTAATAAAGTATTTTGAGAAACATTATAATTATAATTCATGTTTGAAATGCAACCTATAGAAATGTGCATATATTGTATAATTATATAATAGCATTATTGAATAGCTTTAATTTCCAATACCTGTTAATAATCTAACGATGTTGGAAGAACTTACCGAAAAGTCATAAAAATGGAGCCACATATCAATATTTAATCAAGATTTAAATTCAGATTCAGGCAATGGTGGACAAGTGGACATTTTGTGGAGCTGCACTGCAGAATTTGATAGAGGTGTTAGTTTTCTGGTATTTACAAAACTTGGACTACTGAAATTCCTGTTGTGTGACCGTGTTGAAATGCTCAGTATTATAATTCAGCATCCATTTAAATTCTCCTGAACTGTGATTAGCGTTGGTCCGATCTCTGGTATGGTGCTGTACTGTAACTCACAGGTGTAGAGATGGCTCTGTTCTGATGCTGGGTCAGGCTGATCCTCTATTGAGCAGTTCACCAGACTCTTCTGAAGAGCTGAGCGAGCCAGGCTGGGCAGAAACCTACAAATCCAAGAAAGAAAGAAAAAAATATATATAATTCCAAATCAACTTTTCCCAGTCTTTCTGAACTTCTCAAGCAAAAAAGGAAATAAGCATCTAAGGTATAGCGTCTCTAGCAGCATCAAACAGAATGATAAATAAATCCCTGATATTGAACAAGATTCATGCTTGCCATTGGTCAGTAACAGCCCTGCCCCAAACTGCAAACCTTGTGCAGAGTTAAAACAGTTTGTGAATATTTTATTTTTAAATGTCATTTAGTTGTTGAGTGGTGGCACTGAGATGAATGCGTTTGAGTTTGTCTACCTGGACAGACAGGCTTTGTTCACAGCATGAGCAACACTCTCCTCTGGATACTGAGAAAGACGTCGACAGATTCTCAGCAGCTGCCTGGTGGACAATGAAGAAGCAAGGGACAGGGCCTGAACACAGCACAAAAACACAAAAAACATTTACTTTTCATCTCACCAAAAGCAAAGCAAAGCAAAAACAACAACAACAAAAAAACAAAGCAAAAACAACAACAACAAAAAAGCAAACAAAACAAAACAACATTTACTTTTCATCTCATCAAAAGCAAAGCAAAACAAAAAACAAAACCAAAGCAAACAAAACAAAAAACAAAACATGAACATAAAACTGTCTCTTAAAGCGACAGATGTTTGTGAGGAAAAGTGTGTTTAAGTCAACACATTGTGAAGCATGATATACTTGTATCTTTTCACTTCGGAAGACACTAATTTAACCACTGGGGCTTTATGGATTACCATTGTTTTTAATTAGTGTGGTTTTTAAAGTGTCATCTTTGGAGGTACTGTACATCATATGGAGTCATGAAGATGTATTATTTTTATAAGAATCTCAGTTTGTGTTCATCTGAAGAAAGTAAGTCATATACATCTGGGACGGCATGAGGGAGAGTACATGATTTTTCATCTTTGGGTGGAGTATCCCTTTAAGATTTTTTTTTAAATCCCTTTAAGCAGCAGACTAAGCACTTTCTAAACAAGAAAACCTGTGTTGTGCTGTCTAAACAGGAACCCTTAACAACTGAGCTGATAAGGCATTGGAAGATTGGAAGAACCTCCAGTCTCTCTGTATGAGCCGCTCTTGGACCACTGGAGTCAGGGAAGGAGCCACAGTCTAAGTGTAAGTGCTGAAGGCATTGATTTGTTCTTCAGAGGTTTTAGGGACCTTAAAGGGATCTGCCATCAGACACGCAATATGGGTTATATGAAGCGACGGGAACACTTTTTGTAAGCGAAGAAAACAAAAATAATGCCTTTATTCAATAATTCCTTTGTCAAGAGTCTCCTCTGTGTCTCTCCATATCACCGTATGCTGTGTATGCTCTTCTGTATCATCCGCGCCACAAGGAGATTTTTGTTTTCTTCGCTTACAAAAAGTGTTCCCGTCGCTTCATATAACCCAGATTGCACGTCTGATGGCAGATGGAGTATTCTGACGACGACTTTCATACCTTCTATGGACCTTGACACTGTTATTTACTTGGCAGTCTATGGGACAGTCACAAGCCTCCCGGTTTTCATCCAAAATATCTTAAATTGTGTTCCGAAGACGAATGAAGCTTTTACGGGTTTGGAACGGCATGGGGGTAAGTGATTAATGACAAAATTTTCATTTTGGGATGGAGTAACCTTTTAAACTGGAAAGCTCACCGTTGGATCGTTGGATTTTCTCAGACTGTGAGTCAGGTGTTGCAGCTGCTCCACTGCTTCTTTGGGGACATTTGGGATCTGTTATAAAAATAATATGTATACAAGACTCAAATCCAAAAAGCGGGCATCCAAGCTATATGATAACTTGATTCAACACAAAATGCAGTTCGTAAACATGTCGGTGTAAGCATATTTAATCAAACAGATTACTGAATTTGACAGTAGATCAGTCTGAAGGTGATGTGACTGACCATGCCCTGGATAACAGCAGTTTCCTCAGCCTTGGCCAGAGGTTTGATGGTGTGAAAGAGGAACATGGTGAGGATCTCCGGGCCGAGCCATTGCTGCGAGGTGCTCCCAACCTGAGGCGGCTCCGCTAGAGCGATGATCCGGAATGACGGATGGACTGGGAAGATGGATCTGTGGAGAAGATCAGCAGTGGTAGTTGAATGGTAGTATATACAGTACTTGTATATATGTATCCTTCTGAGGGATCCGAACATTAGACACAAGTGACTGAAGTTAATATTCAATCAGGTTTCACTTCTTATTAAATACAAATAATAGGCAGTAAACAATGGAGCAGGTGACCTGAACACGGACATTACTGTCACAGCAACTGTCAATCTTTGTTATGATGATCATGATATGTTTCAGGGGGCCGGCATTACCAAAGGCACCTGATCACTGATGACTATATGAGAACAAGAGGAGGTGAAGCCAGTCCGTTCATCTGTCAAAGTGAATAGGATATGCCCATGTCAAGATCCATGCCCTCACTGATCTCTGGCACATTGATATCGTATCGCTGACAATAGCTTGCGCTCGAGCTGCATCCCCACGTAATCCCACTGGACAGCTCCGTCTATTTATAAACAGTGAAGCCCACTGCATGAAATGCATAGATACACCCACCGACACAGAGAGAGTGATCGAGATTCTTCATTATAACACTACTTTAGATCTTCATCAGATCAACTGCCTCCTGTTGCCTAGCAACACCTTCCTACCTTCCCACTCCATGTCCCTGGTTTCAAAGACACCAGCTCCCGTCTCTAACATTTACACATCATTACTGAACGTACCACTTGTTAGCAGTAATCATACACAGGTGCACTGCTATAATCTTTGCCCATAACACTGAATGTCAATGAAAAACTATAAGAAAGACCATTTATGCAAACAAGGTAAAAGAAAGATACAGTGACTAAGGGCTGTCAAGCAAAACACGAAACCAAATCAAACCGGAAAAAAAAAAAAACCTAAAAGAAAGAATAAAACACACACAACCCTTCACTGGAAACATAATTTATGTACACGTTCAAATATGGTGCATCAAGACTCGTTTTGCAGGTTTGACATCAATATTACTAGTCGCCAGTCGTCTGTAATTTATTTCTGTGATCAAAGTTGCATTTTCAGCATCATTACTCCAGTCTCTAGTGTCACATGATCCTTCAGAAATCATACTAATATGCTGATTGGCTGCTCAAGAAAGTTTTCTTATTATTATCAATGTTTAAAACAGTTGTGCTGCTTAATATTTTTGTGGATAAATAGTAAGTTCAAAAGAATAGCATTTGTTTGAAATCGAAATCTTCTGTAACACTATAAATGTCTTTACTGTCACATTTGATGCATAATAAATTTCAATAATTTCTTCCAAAAAAAAAAATCTATACAGTAGTGTATACAGCTTAGAATAAAATACATAAAATGATTTCATAAATAATAATAAATATTGTATTTTAATGACCTTACTTTTATAGCAATGTAAAATTCTGGTTGTGAGGCAAAACCAGTTGAAAACCCATTGTTTTTGTGCATAATTTGCACAGATGTGATGTTAAAACTGTTCAAGTAAGCAGCTCTTATTTCCGTATTGTATGCAATAAGTCTGAAAGACTGAGAGAGAAACCGAACAAGACGCTAATAATAGTTGACTGTGAGAGCACCGATATCCTGTTCCCAAGCGCGGTGTTGACCTCAGGAGGTCAGAGACAGCAGCCCTGTCCACGCAGCTGAGCAAAGTGTGACTTTTAGAGGCCTCCTCATTAAGATGTCTGTACAGTGAGAAGTGTGTATGTGAGTCTGAGGCCGTCAGGAACAGAGGCTTGCTAATTAAGAGCAGTGTTGGAACCACATGAAGAGACCACAAGTGAAGTCTGAGACGTGGACTTGAAACACAGGAAGAGGACGTGGCTTTATTTCAACCTCAGACGCGCCACCACAAACATCCTTCCTACCCGTCTAGGTGGGGCTCCACCAACAGGACGCAAATATACATCCAACAGCACTGATTTCTTCACCATGACGCTCACAGATTAGTCATTTCTCTGATCAGGTGCTGATAAGCAGTGGTTAAGATTACAATAATGTCATGTCATATCTAAGAGCAAGATGTAAATTAAGCCTCAGAGATTATTTACGTTTAGTATAACTAAGATATAGTTCTTTACAAAATTTTAAATGATTTTTATTGTTGTATTTTCATTTTAGCTACATTTTTCATAATTTTGTTCTGTTTTTGTTTTTTCAGATTGTTTTTTAATTTTAATTATTCTAGTATATCAAGTTAAACGACATAAAAAATAGAAATGTTGCTTTGACAACTAGCTGAAATTAAATGTGTTAAAAAGCTAATACACACACACCTATATATTTCACAATATATTTTGATAACCAACCAGACATAAACTGTGTTAAAAGAAAAGAAATGGTGAGTAAAAAACCCAAAATAGATTTAGTTAGTTTGTGAAGCATGTGATATGGGCTGTCTGTGAAAAAGCTTTTACACAGACTTTGGAATCGCAGGACATGATGAATCAGCCACTCAAAAGCTGATTGCTGATCCCTGCGGATGGCCAACATACAATAAGACACACTGATTGTCGTACTCATTCTCATGGCGTTTCAAACCCGTATGATTTTCTTTCTTCTGTGGAACACTAAAGAAGAAGTGCTGATCACTCTTTTCAGTGATTGCAATGAGTGGGGACTGAGGCTATTGAGTTTCAAAAGGAATGCAATGGCACCATAAATGTCTCATAAAGGGTATAGGATTCATGTGCTAAATTTAAAGTCTTCTCAATAGGATATATATTTAGTTGATTTGAGCATAAGGATGGAGGGGGGGGGGGTGAACTCAGTACAAATTTGGGAAGATGTGTTTCTTCTTTTGTATGGCCCAGAATAAAGCAAGTCAAACAGGTATGGAATGGTATGAGGTGAGTACATGATGATAGGATGTTCATTTTTGAATCCACCATCATGGAGTTCATTTGGTTTCTAAATGTGAAAAAAAGTAACCTGATCTGAAAAAGTCACAAGAATGTATAAACATCTATAAACAAATTCAGCAGTCATACTCAGTTATTAAATTACAAAAATAAGACTTGAATTATTAAAAACTTTAGTTTAACTCTCCATTAAAAAAAAAAAAAAAAAAAAAAAAAATGCAACAATATGCTGTGGCATACAATTTCTCAACCAATTTTAAATTACACATCTGAAGGCAAGAAGGGACAGACCGAAATAAACAGCGAGTGTCATGGTGTTAAGTGACAAAACCTATAAAATCAGCCCTCGGTTTAAATTGAGCTGGACTGTCGGGTGGGCAGTTTCCTGTTATTGCGGTCTGGAGATGAAAGCAGCCATTGTCATGGGCTGAAATACATCTCATCGTTACTCAGTGTTTCTCACAGAAACGGACGCTCGGTCTAGACTCTCTGTCACAAGGTTAGTTGTCCTGAGGTAGAGTCTCTCTATAGTTAGAGTTAATTAATCAACACCTCCTATGTGGCTTTGGTCATCAGACACTTCAGAACATTCACTATTCATTCGGCATTCAGGACTGCAGCCTCTTCAGTTCAAATGAGACTGAGAACCGGACGTGACAAATGGATTTATTGAATGATCTGAATGCACATAATATCACCTTTACAGACCTGTTTTACAAAAGGCTTGGAAAAAATATAGGCATGGACAACTTTTTCCAGGTCCCTGGCTGGAAGAATTTGTTTCAGTTTGGCTATTGCCCCTAGATAGAAGAAGCAATTACGAACCACTGTCTTTATTTGACGATCAAACATAAAGTTGAGTCAAAAATGACTCCCAAGTTCTTTAATTGATCCTGTAGGCTCACCTTCCATGGACACAAGTTATCATTTACCATCAGGCTACCAGCTGAGCAACCAAAAATAATAACTTCTGTTTTATTTTCATTCAACTGAATGAGATTTTCAGCCATCCACAACTTCACTTCCTCCAGACACTTAAGGAATAGGGCATTAGGATCCTTACTACTGGGTCTCAACGGCAAGTAGACTTGAGTGTCATCAGCATACAGATGGTAAGAAATACCATACTTCTTAAAGATCATTCCCAAAAGAAGCATGTACAGTGAAAACAGGACTGGACCCAAAATAGACCCTTGCGGGACCCCGCAGGTATTAGGTGCAGAGGCAGAAAAATAGTTACCGATCTTCACTGAAAAAGATCTACTTTCCAAATAAGGAGCAAACCATTTTAAGACCATCCCCTGGATACCAACAAATTGCATTAAACAAGTCAAAAGGATCCGGTGATCAATGATGTCAAAAGCTGCTGACAAATCTAGTAAAATTAATGCTGCATGATTACTGCATCCGTAATCAAGAGAAGCTCATTAACAACCCTTAAGAGGGCTTATTCTGTACTGTGTCCACTTCTAAAACCCGACTGAAATTTATCTAAAGTATTATTTTTTTGTTAAAAAAGTGGTTAATTGTTTCAGCCCATTTTTTCAAGTACCTTAGACAAGCCAGGCAATTTTGAAATTGGCCAATCATTTTTTAAATCATATGGATCCAGTCTTGGTTTTTTAAGATAAGGCTCAACAATAGCTTGCTTAAAGCAAAGTGGTACAATACCATTCTGTAAACTACTATTAATAATGGATAAGATACTTGGGCTGATAATATCAACACCTTCCTTAAGAATGCACGTAGGACAGGAAGATCGCTTTAAGTGAAGCATATCATCTCTAACATCAGAGTGTGACACCAGTTCAAACTGACCAAAAGGATCCGCTCCAGTTATTTCTATTAGCACTGGGTTGGTGGCCATACATGGTGGGTTATTAGCAATCGTATCAGACAAGTAGCTTGCTTTGTAATATTTTACAGCCTTTAGGTAATTTTGGTTTCTAAATTCTCGTCTCAGTGCACGAGTCTGTTCATTTAGCGATGGTTGAAATTTTCTTTCCTTCATTTTATATGGGGTAATGGAGTCCATGATGTTCATACAGACAGAATTAAAGGTCGTAATCAACCCATCTGGATCAACAGAGGGAGATGCAGACTCAATACATGGAATATGTGGAGAGGCAATAAAGGCATTTAGAAATTCTGAAGTTGTAAATGAGGTGAATATACAGGAATATACCATAGACTTAGCAGCAGAAGGACATACACTTGGGAGGTTCACACTGAATACCACCAGCGAATGATCAGAAAAACTATGTGGCAAGATATTAAGATCGTAAACTGAAATTCCCAAAGACAGAACAAGATCAAGGGAATGGCCAAGTTCATGAGTGCTACTCATAACAGATTGAATCAAATTAAAAGAGTCCAATATTTCTAAGAAGTCAGCTACCATGGGTTTTCCTGGGCAGCAAACAAGGACATTAAAATCGCCCACAATTAAGACTGAATCAGACAATAGTACAATGTGGGATAAAACAAAAATCAGAAAATTCTTCAATGAAGTCTTTGTGATACTTAGGTGCACGATAAAGTTAAACATTAACACAAAAGTGTCCAAAAGTGTTAAAGTCCAACATCATCACTTGGGCTTCAAAACTCTGATAGTTCGTAAAAGGCAATAAACGACATTTAACACGCATGTTAAAAATAACAGCAAGGGCACCGCCTTGACCAGAGTTTCTAGGAGAACTAAAAAAGTCACAAGCAGCTAGTGTATCTTCCATAATAGGGATAAGATAGACAGAATTTAGCCAAACAAATGTGCAACATGATCTACAGTGAGCCGCTGTCCAAATGAGGAGCTCAATAGCCATGTGATGCTGTAGGGTAGGCTTCTTTATCTTTTATTTGTTTGCAAGAAAAAAAAAAAAAAAAAAAAAAAAAGAGAAACACGGAGGAGCAATAGCCTTCTTTTTTACTAAACATGGTCTGAAAATTGAATAAATATAACATTTACACTGAATATGTTGTTATTACTGCTTACTGTTTTATAATGTACTACAATACACAGACTGTATCTGCAAGTACGTGCACTAGGTATAAATAGCATCTATCTACGATTTATTGCATGGATAATACTTATTCTGCTGTTATAACCTAATGCAAATAGCATCTTTAAACCTTAATGTATTTACTTAAGGATTTACATCCTTAATGTATTTATGCATATAATTTGAGTGAACTATCCCTTTAATAAAGTCAACTGAGATACACTGAATATGCCATAATCATCTGACTGCTGAGAGATAGTTCATAAAAAAGGAGGGCTGCTATGAATGTGCTGCATTCTCACATCACCCCCACGAACACATGCAGGTGTTGATTAGTGTGAGATTCCCATTCTGTTGCATGATCGTGGCACACTGCCGAGTCACAGCAGCAGTTAACACTTTGCAACTGCTGCTGGAACTGGGACCCATGGATGGATGGAGCTCTCGTGAGAAATGACAGGTGCTGGCTGGGTTTCTTAAAATGCAAAGCAGAACACTGGTCTCATATAAGTACTTAATTTCTATGGCACGCTTCCCAAAAGCATTACCTCAGCTGGACATAAAAACATTTATAAATTAACGAGAGCCTCGGACCATTCCTAAAGCCATTATGTGCTTATCCAACTTAAATGTTTTTTTTTTTTTTGGCTTGCTCTCAATTGTTGATTGGAGCAGATTCATGCATTTGTCTGATGAAAATTTTACCTGTCTTGCAGCTCCTGGTGAGTGAGCTTTAGTTCGTCTTTTAGAGTCTGGTAACGGTCCCACCTCAGCAGTCGAGTCCCGTCATACAGAGCTAGCTCTCGGTCATGCAGCAACCTGAGACGGTAGACAGGCCAGATTAATCTCCAAACAAATCAAGGACAAAGAGCGACGACCAGCAATCCGCTCCAAAGTGAAAAACTCAAGCACAGAAATAGCAGTGCTGGGGTTTTCACACCAAGAGTGTGTCCTCAAGATAAAAATAAAAATAAAAACTGCCAAAAGACCAAAAATAAAAGGATAAAAAAAAAATACTGCATAAAAAAAAAAGTCTGTTAACAGACATTTATGAACAGAACACAATGTTCTAACCAATGTCCTTGATGTAACAAGTTTCCAGTGTCAACTAATTTGTCCACCTAATATTATTATTATTAATTTATTGTCATTATTATTAGTTGCAGTAATTTAATATTATGAACATTTAAATTACTGCTAAATTATTATTACTACTAAAATGTTCATAATAATAATAAATTATTATTATGAACATTTGAATTATTATTATTATAAAAAAAATTATTAAAATTAAATATTTTTTATATCATTAATATTATTATTAGTAGAAGCAGTAGTAGTAATAATTTATTGATATAATGAACATTTGAATTATTATCATTAATTCACACAGCGATCTACCGACGTTTTATGTTGTGTAGTGTGATCTAGGCTTAAGTGTAATCTGGATTGAGGCTGACCTGGAAAGCACAGCCAGAGTGCCCAGGTTGACGCGGTGGATGCCGTCCAGCAGCACCAGCTTGCCCTCCTGAGCAGCAGTGACCAGCGGGGAGGCCCTCCAGGCTGTGTCTCCATTAGGCAGGGTGTACCTCTGCTGGAGGAGGTCCCGCGCAGTCATGTCCTACCACACACACACACAGAGACAATGCCTGTCATTTAGTGTATCCTGTAGTATGCTGATAAAGAGGGCAGGGGTGAAAGAAGGACAGAGGTGTGTGTGGACAGGTCAGTCATTCACACTGTATGATCACTCAAGGGCTTTGCATGGATTTGGAAATGTATGGGCAGTGACTGAGCTTATATAATAATACAATACATCCACCGTGACTCAAGATTTAAGCAAAGGGCTGTGCCATGATCTCATGTAGCAACCAACTTTTTTTAATAAATACGGTGTGAAATGAAAATGTTTAATTAATTTAATTTTTGTACATAGTATTTTATAACTGTTTCGTTTTTTTTTTTTTTTTCTCAGATTGTTGAACTGCAATCTTCAGCATACTATATATAAGAAAATACTATATACATATTTAAATACAGCAAGGATGCATTACAATGTTTTAAACATCGATAATAATAATTTGATTTCTGAAGGATCATGTGACATTGAAGACTGGAGTAATGCTGCAGAAAATTCTGCTTTGCATCACAGGAATAAATTACATTTTAAAATATACTCAAATAGAAAACAGTTTATTTTTAATATACAAAATATATTACTGTTTTACTGTATTTTTGATCAAATAAATGCAGCCTTTGTGAGAAGAAATTTCAAATTCAAAAACATTAAAACATCTATCACTAGCTTCAAGCACGTTCAAATATTACACAATTTTCAATGGCAACTTCACACAGATAAAGCTCCACGTGTCAAAGTCCATGTTTTATTCTTGTTATTATACACTAAATTCAAAAAAGCATTAAAGGGATACTCCACCCCAAAATGAAAATTGTCGTCATTATTGACTTACCCCCATGTCGTTCCAAACGCCACAAGGAAAATACACATACAAACAAATCAAACCTAAATACACAAAGAAACAGCACAACAATACGGTGCGGATCACACAGAAGAGCACACACAGCATACGGTGATATGAAGAGACACAGAGGAGACTGTTGACAAAGGAATTATTAAATAAACTCATTATTTTTGTTTTCTTCGCTTACAAAAAGTGTTTCCGTCGCTTCATATAACTCAGATTGCATGTCTGACGGCAGATGGAGTATTCTGATGATGACTTTCATACCTTTTATGGACCTTGACACTGTTATTTATTTGGCAGTCTATGGGACAGTCACAAGCCTCCCGGTTTTCATCCAAAATATCTTAAATTGTGTTCCGAAGATGAACGAAGCTTTTTCGGGTTTGGAACAACATGGATGAAAGAAAAAAACCAAAAAATTTTCAACATATGTTTTATCATCCCTAAAAAATATGAAAATATGATCAGTTGAACTTTTCCACTGTTTACCAAACTGTTTGAGGGAAATTCACATTAACTTTTAAGGCAAGAAAAACACTGAAAAGTTATCTAAAGGTGAATCTACACAGGGAGAACAAAATTATCATAAGTGGAAACACAAGACATTATTGCTTGTCAAAGTAAGTGCCAAGACTCTTTTTCTGGCTTGTGATAGCATTTTTTCCACAACTGAAAGCACTGTATGTCATCAGGGACGAGCAGAGGCCCATACGAGTTCATAAAAGGGCTTCAGAGGGCTAACAAGATGAATTGCACATCTTTTCCCCATACACTACGACCTCTTGCTCTCACCAGGCAAAAATAACTTAAGCATGATGCACAGACAGCTTCCTTTTCCTGCTCTATTCTCACTGAGTCAAAGGAATTCCTGACATTCCAGTACAAACGCACAGTGTTTTACTACCTGCGGCGCTAATGTTTACACACTGCTCTGAGCGGCTCTTCACAGTCTGTACGAGGTGCATCTAAACACGAGCATGCTGCGATCAGACCCAGATGCTGACGGGTCGCTCAGCACCCGGCCGCTGGTCACACAGCAAGAGCTCTTCACATCAGCTCCTCACCACATTTCGTCTGAAGTCTCAGTCAACATTTTGGTTTAAGTTTTACATTAAAGGGATAGTTCACCCCAGAAAATGAAATGTTGCTGAAAATGTACTCACCCTCAAGTCATCCAAGATGTTTTTATCAGCTTTTTGGACTCTCATTCTGACGGCACCCATTCACTGAAGTGAATCCATTAGTGAGAAAGTGATGTAATGCTAAATTTCTCCAAAGCTGTTCTGATGAAGAAAAACTCATCTACTTACTGAATAACCTGAGGATGAGTACATTTTCAGCAAATTAAATTTTTTGGGGGTGAACTATTCCTTCAACCGAAAATAAATACAAAAAATAAGAAGTACAAGAACATTTACAGAAGTCCTTTTGTGACGCATCACATTTGATTATTTAAATAATTTTGTTTATTGTCATTTTGGATATAATGTACATTTGGGTGTGTTTTCTTACATTTGATGTAATTTAGTTAATGTTTTTTGTATTATTTTAGCATTGTGTGTCACCCTGCTGGTGTTTTGTGTTTGTGTGTATGACCCTGTGCACTTACGATGAACTCTGATTTATCAAGTGGTTTCTTCTCTACCCGCTGTATTATCATGGTGGTTATCAGAACAATATAGGTAAAAGCTGATTTGGTAGTTTATTCTTCTTTTTACTGTAAATTTACCAAGATAATTTTTAAAGTGGATGCATTGCTTTCTCTGTAAAGGACATATATGATGCCAAAACATGGTATCTTAAAAGGCATTTGTCTTTTTTAATAGCATTTACACTGGGAGCACAACTATGATGCCTTAAAAGGCTGCCTGCGTAGTCGGCTGACAAGATTTTGTGTTCTGAAAGCAGAATAGGGCCAATGCTGTTAATGATAACTAGGGGAGATCAAGGACAGTGCATGACTCTGATCCCAGAATAGAAACGACCCAAGAACACATGGCTATTTAAGGACTCGAGCTCAAAAATATTTTGTGTGGTCTTACTAGAATCACAAATTTTGAAAACACTAATGATTGCTGATGGAAACTCAGGGAGATCGGTGACCCCTGTGGTGCATGAACTCTGTGTGCTGATGCCCAGGACAACACTGAGCTTTCCATTTGGATGGTGAAGTCATTTGAATTTGGATAATTGGAAACATTGGTGAAATTGTATACATTTATACGATTTGAGTCATATGAAAATGCACAATTTTTAGATAAAACTAGAATAAAAAAGTTAAACTTTAGAAGGAAACAATTTATACACATTTTGTGGTGAATTTGTTCAGATTTGAGTTGCATAAAAAAATAAAAAACAAACAAAGAAAAACTAAGCATTAAGGTCCACCCCTAAACAAAACCATCGGCGGTGTGTAAGCACATTCCACAAACAAATTAAAAATTAGATTCAAACAAATTTCCCACCAATTCACTGAAAAACGCAAAACGCTTATGACCTGCCATGAGAGTGTGTTGTAATTTCTAAATGAGGCTGCATCCACATCACTAGATGTCAGTACAAATCTAAGACGACTGCTATATCAGCATTAAAATTATGCACCTTTAAAGCAATATTTTCAGGTTCACTACCAGAAGAACTCTACTGACAGCATCAATGACACACCACCACAGAAAATAACACGTTGACTACTGTAGAATAAACTAAACTATATTTTTGCCAACGGCTTCGGCACAACCATTTTCTATTGAAATCGAAAACATCTGCAGCGTACAGCTTAACCTGTACTGATCCTTACTTTAAAATGTTAACATTTTGTCTTGGGATTGATTAGTTTTTCTTATTTTCTTACGTTTTGACATTACCTGATAAAGCATAATTGGTTCAATGCTGTAGCCCAGCATTTCAGCAAATTCTCTTGCAATCACGGATTTGCCACAGCCCTGAAAAAACAAGGAGAAACAGCTTTAGCCAAACCACTAAACAAGCATATGATATACATTCTTCATCTGATCTAATCTTATTCAGACGCCTATGATCTTCCTGCATTACCTTAACAGGCAATATGAAAAGTGAGCTATTGTTCGAAACACATCAACTTTCTAGTTCAAAGTGCATTTGCTCAGTGAGGGTGGCCACAGGAAGTTGCCTGTGTACCTTGGCTCCGATCAGACAGATGTCTTTGACGAGGTGGGACCGCATCATCTCGGCCAGCAGGCGGTCGTGGGTGGGGGTGCTGATGAACGCGGGACTGCTTTTGGGTGGGCGACTTGGCCGCGTCCCTGCAGGAACCTGCGGAGAAACCACAGCGTTTCCTTTAGAGGGAAGAAACGGTTCCTCTAATGCACATTTCCAAATAAAGCACAAAGCAAACGTAGCACCGTGGCTGCGTTCTGACCTGAAAGGTGATGTTCTGGTTGGTTATGTTGAGGGTGACAGCTGCCTGTCCTGCGGGATCTCCGTTCACAGACTCAACGCTCACCACTGCAGTCGGAGAAGGTTTCGTGCTCCCATCAATTAACTCAAACCTCTGAGAAGACAGTCTCTCTTAGTGGAAATCATACAGTGGGTATAGAAAAGAATCACCCCCCTTTAAAATAATCACATTTTGAAGACAGACACAGCTTATAGAGTATTGAGAGACTTACACGGAGCACCCCCTCTACTGCCGTACGGCCTTCCTTTCCCAGCATGACCTCGTACGGGTAAAGCCTCTGCACCAGCTGCTGCGCTGACAGCATGGGGAACAAGTTCTGCAACAGATACAAATGCTCTTCAGCAATATCTACAAATCAAATGCCTCTACAGATGTAAATTAGATTTCAGCATAATCACATTCAGAATATCTCTCCATCATGTTAAAGGTGAGGCAGGTCAGCTATTTTCAAAGGCTTGATTGTGTTTATGGGGTGCACTGTAAAGTGTTCATACCTCGTTAAAAAAAAAAAAAAAAGTGTTATTTTAGCATATTTTACCTTTATTCTACACTGCTGTTTTCGCTCTCTTAAAAACCTACATCACATTTCCAAATGTCACGCCCCCTTACCATTACGGGTACACAACCGGGCTCAGATTGGTCTAATGCACATTATCTGGAAACGTCATGCCCCAAACAAACCCAGGTGCATGTTCCCGGGGGCAGGGTTTATGTAAACATCAGGGGAAGTGATGTCACAAACCCAGGAAGAAGCTTGATGTAGTCCCTACCTGCCTTTTTTTGTAGTCCTTAAACAGCGGTTTCTTTAAAAGAAAATATCTCGATTTGCACTGAACTGTGAGTGTCGTAACTTTGCAGATGTTGTTTATTCTCTTACAGCGACATTACATTCTGACTAAAGTTAAAAAGGTGAATTCATAATCAACCACCCCTTTAAACTCCATTTGTTGCTGCTAGTGAGATTACAGCAAACTGAAAGCAAACTGACACACTTCATTGTTAACCATTATGTAGGATACTTCACGCAGTCTGCTACTCACTAGAACTGCGAGGGCAGCTGGGAGATTGTCCACAGGGAAATCAGGCAGACTTAAGCTGGCAGACTCCTGAGAACAAAGTGTAGTGGCGAAAGACAACAGCTGGGACACCCTGAGATGGAAGAAAATCGTTTCAGCATTCAGTCTGCAACATGGCCAATGAAATCCATGTTTGAAAACCACTGTACCTTTCAGGAGGCACATTTGGTCCAATTGTGTATAGATGCTCTAGCTGGTCCTTTAAAAAAAAAAAAAGAGCATAAACTGTTAGACACTAGTGACACTACACATTTATCAGTACATCTCACATGCATAACGGTGTCTGAAAGCACCTTGAAGGGAAGGTAGTAGACGTCTCTGGCCTGGAAGCGGGAGCGGAGAGGTGGATCCAGCGGGTTTCCTTTGTATCGGGGAACAGGCAGGCCGAGAGCAATGACCCGAAAATCCTCACTCACCCGAACAATCTTCCACGCATCCAGCTCCTCTTTAGTGTGCTCCTATTAGATCAATACCAACATGGCAAACAGGACACACTGGTAAACATATGTTAACAATGTAAATATTATAAAGTTATTGTAAACTGTTACCAACATCTCTATCTGAGACCTTATATTTCATCTTACACCTGATATTAAGATATTTACATTTCTGTTGATCCGATCACAAGTGGACAACACAAGTGTAAAACCCACAGAGTTAGGTGTAGTTCTGTGGCTATCAGAGAAGAAACGAAAGCTGATGCTCTCCATATCGTTTTCTGTTGTCTCCTTTTGCATTCATATAATGTGTGACATTGTGTGAGCTTGTATTTAGTAATATTAGATGAAGAGATTAATAACATCCCATATATAACACCAGCCCATAACCCCTCCCCCTCAAAGAAATCAGGACCACCAGGTGTAAACAGGAATGTGTCTCCCTCGTCTACTTGTGATGCGACTGGCCAAAATGCTTCTTAAAAGCAGGTGTAAACAGGGCCAAAAAGCATGAGTTAAAGGACAGCTCTCTGACTGGTCAGTCTGCTTCTGTGACCACAGTGCTGGAGATACAGCATGCTTCTCCTCACCTCCAGGAGTTTGTCGTAGCGCTGTGCTGACATGAGAAAGCGTCCATCTTCCAGCTGCATCTCTCGATTCTCCAGCAGGTTATTGAGAACTGGCAACACGTTCCTCTCGGCCTTCTCCAGCCCCTCCAACACCAGAATCCGTCCCTCAGTCGCAGCTCGGACAGCGCACTGAAGAAGACAGAAAGAACAGGAGAGAGTTGAGGCAGCTTGCAGGAAGTGATCCAATTCTGAATATGATATTTGGGTTAGAGGTTATTAGAACAAGGCTTAGATGGCAACAGTGTGCAGAATAAGGGCAGGGACAAGAGCTCAGTCTAATTCTCCGGTGCAACAACCTTCAAGTTACTGTTCTAATGCACTGTCAATGAGTATTTGATAAGCAGCATTATGTGTAATTACATTAGCAGAAAAGGTATATAAGCAACAATCAACATTTGTCACAAAATATCACAGCTGGCAAAATGTATATATGACATTAAATCAAAATGTTCAGTCAATAATATTTTTTTTTCCAAACCATATGAAACCAACATTAATCTAAATGTGACACTTTTACAGAACTAGGCACGTGTTCAGCTAAATATTACTTCAAGTGGTGCAATTTCCTTGAAAATATAATTTGTTTAATGATCATTTAATGCATACAATTAACATTGGACTACAACATACTTCAACCAAACATCTCATCTCAGCTTTCTGAACTCTACATAGAGCATGAAAACATGTCTGTCTGTGCCCCTTTTCCATCTTGAGGAGGACTTCCTATCTGTAGTGTGTTTTAGAAAGTCGTCTTCTGTCATTTCCCCCACTTCACAGAGCAGCTCACTTCTATTCTTGACAAATAATGTTTTTTTTTTGTTGTTTTTTGTTGAGATCTTACCCCATCTGTGGGCTGGATCTCTCGATCTTGTCTGTTATGGAGATGCAGCCATACACACGTGTGTACAAGAATCAAACAGCATTGACGTCAAAGGCAGGAAATCCTGGGCTACTCCGATGACCACAAAACAAGTCGCTATATAATTAGGTTAACATGTAAATGCATGCCTGATTCTGTGGGAACAGGGCCTATAAATATGCAGCCAGATGGTCCAAATTTAGCTCAGAATACCATAATCACATAATTACTAGAAATGCCTGTGATGCAGACCAGAGAGACTAGTTAAAACCTCAGCCCAGTGCGTTTGTCAATGACACGGCAAATTGTAAATAGCTGAGCTAAATGCCTTTTGACCTACTTGACCCCAACAAGAGACACAAAGGAAAGCCAAACAGGAAAGAGTTTTTTTTTGACCACAAGTAACTTTCTCTTGATTTCCTACACAATGATGTTGTGGAATAATGAAGAGCAGAACACATGATGTAATATCATGTATAATTATGAAATAGATAGCTCAGTTTTAAAGCTGATAGGTCAATATGGCATTCCAACTGTGCTAAAATACATGATATGGTAACAGCTATACATGTCAGGGACCGGCAGAATGATTGTGCTTTAAATATTCCATTAAATCAAAACAGTTTCAGCATTGTTATTGTTAACTAGAACTACTAAAAATAATTTATATATATATATATATACAGAGATTATATATATATATATATATATATATATATATATATATATATATATATATATATATATATATATATATATATATATATATATATATATATATATATTCAAAATACTAATAAATACATTTTTATATATAATATTAGTAAAATAATACAATAACAAAATAATAAAATAAAGGAAATGAAACCCTTACATTAAAATGTGAAAGGAAATATCTAAAATAAACTAAATAAAATAAAATAGGCCATTTATCAGTTTTAAAACATTTACATATTTACTCCTAAAAGTTTATAAAATGAATAAATATCTCACCCCAGCACCACCTGCAACTGACTAGTGATAGCAAGCAGATCATGTGTGATGCAAACTAAATGCAATTGGCAATTTTTTTTTCTTTTCTGATAATGCCTCTGATAATGTTTCAATCGACAAAGCCATTCTTAAGTCTTTAAAGAATACTTTAATTTAATTTAAGTTTAATTTAAGTGTTTGTGCTTAATAGTTTTATGTAGTAACCATTAATGCAATAATCCATCACTATCAGATCGACTTTCAAACAGAGAAAACCTCCAAAAACACACATAATACATTCTCAATACAGCATGGCCTCTTGTAGCTAACTGCTTAACTTAGACACTATCAGATCGACTTTCAAACAGAGAAAACCTCAAAGAATAGTTGTTTATTCACTCGAAAACATTTCCCATTCACACATAACGGCTGGTCAACTGGGAGTCGTTTGCCTGACACACAAAGCTTGTTATATAGGTCTGAAAATGAGCGCAGGGCCCAGGAGAGCCGCGAGCTGCTCCAGTTAACACCCAGCCCCCACAAGCAGCCCACCTTTAAACAAGACGTCCACGTCTGCTGCCTATCCATCACTCCACACAGCTAAAACAAGCACGAGTGATGGAATCTGATGCAACACTATAAGCTCGGACTGTGAGCATTAAATCTAAGTCAAAAGCTATTTAATACACCATCTGCTTAAGGCA
Organism: Cyprinus carpio; assembly: GCF_018340385.1. Classification (NCBI taxonomy): domain Eukaryota; kingdom Metazoa; phylum Chordata; class Actinopteri; order Cypriniformes; family Cyprinidae; genus Cyprinus; species Cyprinus carpio. The sequence continues at coordinate 6,433,591 of NC_056580.1, forward strand.
CAATTCATCATCAAAATGCTTCAGAATCAGGAGCACTGGACCTAATGGCTCTGATTGCAAGGGTAATGACCCCATATACCACTTAAACAGGCTCACAGAGTCCGTTTCCATGGTAACACGTCACCATTTCCACACTAAGCGAACCTTTCATCACTTATATAAGCAGATCAGAGGAGCTGTGGCTGATAATTGAATGCCTAGGAAGACGAAGCGGAATAAGTCTAGACTTCAGATGAAAACAGAAGGATTTGCCAGATCCTGCGGGAATTCATCTCCATTTACTACAAGACTGACTAAAGGATGGTCTCTTTGGTGAACGGAATGACACCTCATGGCTGAAGTAGTGTGTGTATATATATATATATATATGTGAATGGTGAAAGAGGTCTTCTTGCCTGGTCTATGTAAAAGGCGGTTCCAGACCGGATCTCTCTGCGCTGTTTGAGATCAGTCTCCGTAGTATCTCTGGACAGGGCAACATATTCCACTTCTCGCTTTGTTAATTCCTAGCAAACAAGAACAAAAAATAAAAAGAGGAAAGACTATAAATACATATCTATATATATATAAAGACTAAAAATATAGATATGGTTGTTGTGAAATTGTCAGAGTGTTGAGCAACTGAGCAAGTATTGGGGATGTGGTTTGGGGTGGTAATGCTTGAAATCACCAGGTACTGCATGGCCACTGAACGCCGCAGAGGTCCAGGAGGACCAATGAGAAACACGTCCTGTCCGAGAAGGTCCTTCTGCATTATCCAGCGAAGGTGCTGGGTGACCATTTGTGGCAAAGCCTCCGTCACTGTAGAAGATAAATACGTAAATAAACTATTCATTTAATTACATTATATATATATATATATATATATATATATATATATATATATATATATATATATATATATAAAAAAAAAAAAAAAAAAAAAAAAAAAATAAAGAAATAAATGAAAAACAACTGAATTATTAATTATTTCTTAAATGGCAGATTACTAGAAAGTCTACATTTTTATATATATATATATATATATATATATATATATATATATATATATATATATATATATATATATATATATCTGATCTTTAACTCATGTTAATTGATGGTTTTGTGCATTTATTTCCATCATCCTGATTAAGCGCCTGGCCGTATATAATTATTTTTGATTGTTTTGTGCAGCAAAAATAAAAAAAAAACAACCGTGAAGAACATTTAAGAAAGGATTTTAAAACAAAACAATATCAATCCAAAGTGGCACAGGGTGCATAAAATGAAGCTAAACAACTTCTTGAGGAGTAAGTGCTCCTCAAGCTCACGCGGGGGTCCTAGAATCAGACCGACGACAGTATTACAGCTGGCACTTACTGTGATTTACTGGCACAAGCTCGGGATTTCTGGGGGTTTTGAGCACATACGAGATCTCGCCGATCTTCACAGTGTCACCTGTGGAGAAAACAAAAACAAAGGGTTCAATTAAATATCAAAACAAAGCACGTGTAACAAACAAATAAACAGTCCTTGTCAACAGATTTTAAATTTAACACACAATAATTTTTTTTTTTTTTTAGGAGCTCTTGGTAGAAACATACATAAATGACATCGAGAACAGAAAGACTAGGGGGTTAAAATAATAATAATAATGTGGCAAGCATCCGGAACAATCATGATTCATGTCCGGAGCTGTGCATTATTTAATGTAACGACAGCTGTGTTTTTGACCCGTGTGTGAATAATGTAACACTTCCAGTCTATAAGTCCAGGCCAGGCTTTATAAGAGGCGCTAAACAGCAGTCAGTACCCGATGAGGTGTTGAGGAGTTTGACCTCATGTGCGCCGCAGTTCCACCCTTCTCTGCACATCACGGGCCCCAGGATCTGGCGAATCCTCCTCGCAGCCACAGCTGCTGCTGTTCCTTTCAATAAAACACGCGAATGCATCCCGAAGCTTTAAAAAGCGCTGTTTCGCATATACCGGCTACACTGGAATATGTCCGCTGTTATTTGACCATGCTCACGTCATGAGTGTTTACACCGACAGCGGGCAGATCTCGACGGACGCATTTATGTGATGGACAGAGACGGTCCAGATAATACGACTTCCGTGTGGAACGGGCTGCTGCATTATGGGTTCCGTTTATTGAACGTACGAACCGCAGGAAACAAACTTGTGAAATATTTTCAGAAGCATTGATTTCTAGAAATAACGTCAAAGAATTACTTCTGTTGAGCAAAGGGTATCTAATCTCGAAGATTTCTGTAATCTAGTTAGGTTAGGTAACTGTATTGGCCTAGTAACGAAGCACGTTAAAATAAAATAAAATGATATGAAATTGAATAATAAAATAAAATTTAAAAAACTAAATACAAAAAATAAAATTAAAAAAACTAAATCCAAAAATAAAATTAAAAAACTAAATACAAAAATAAAATTAAAAAATTAAATTAAATATATATATATATATATATATATATATATATATATATATATAATGATATGAAATGTAATAATAATATATATGAATAAAATTTAAAATAAAATGTAAAAATATATATATATAAAAATATAAACAAAATAAAATTTAAAATAAAATTTAAAAAAATATATAAAATATAAAATGATATGAAATGTAATAATAATATACAAAATAAAAATTAAAATAAAAAAAAATACAAAAAATAAAAATTTAAATAAAATTAAATACAATATATAAAATATTAAATGATATGAAATGTAATAATAATATACAAAATAAAATTTAAAATAAAATATAAAAAATATATATAAAATATAAAATAATAAACAAACAAATAAATAAATCAGATATTGTTTCGTTGCATTAGATAATTAGGCCTATAATATATTATATTATATATATTAAGTTATCGACTCTTTATGAGCTAATGTAATAATGTCATCAAATCTTTTATCAAATAAAGTAAAAGTATTTATGATTTCATATTGTTTGTAGAGTAAACTGTGTGTAAATGAACATGCCTTTTTAAACAATCGCAAAAGCGTGTTTTTCTAGTGATGGTCATTGTTATTATTATTATTATTATTAATATTTTTTTTATTTTATTTATTTATTATTATTTTTTTTATATTATTTTTATATTATTATGGTATAATGTGTGAAAAGCAGGCTCCATGACGTCATGGGCAGCGCTTCTATTCCTTTCAGGGATTTGACATTTATCACGTGGAGAGAAGGAGGCTCAGCCTGAGCGGAGAAGGGAAATAACTCTCGGTGAGAGTGAGACGGACTCGAGGCGTGCATGCGCGATCAGACGAGTCCGAGAAGCGCTTGATTCGTGCCGGAGAACATGGAGGATGATGACCCATACACCCGCAGCCCTGCCTGGGAAGAGCTGGTCAGTACCGCTGCACGACACGCGCACCACTGAGACCCTCGAGACACACATCACAGAGACCCTCGAGACACGCGCACCACTGAGACCCTCGAGACACGCGCTCTTAGCGAGCACTTGATCTCTGAGACCGATCCTCTACACACTCAGCAACTTTCTGGACGGACTGATTTAGACATCACAGGTAGATTATGAATAAACCGGCCGTTTTTGGGAGTGCGGTGATTTAAACAGTGAGCGGCTCATCAGGAGACGTAATTAAAGCAGAGTTAATCTGTTCAGAGTTACAGCTCCACGAGGGAGAATGGAGAGAGTGTGGGAGGAAATTCAGTTCGGAAATTTGTTTGGTTGTGTTTAGATCCGCATTTAGATCTGGAATGATTTATCATAATAATAACAAACGGAAGGCTCTTTTGATCGCGGTAGGCTATGTTTATAAAATGCGCCTGTGAATGTTAAGATAAAATCAAAATAAAATCTGTAGGATCTGTGTTTAGGTCAGCTGTTCGAAGCAAACCTGTCAGAGTGCATTATCTGAGGAAAGATCTGTCAGCTGGGGTGACATGTCTTATATGTGTGCTGATGTGAATACATGTAGCCTATAATGTCTCTAGGTGACAATAAGAAAGAGAAACTGGATATATATATATATATATATATATATATATATATATATATATATATATATATATGGCTAGAATCTCGACAATCTATAGACTACAGGTTTTATACAAAACTTTTTAATATATATTTGCGACGTGTAAATATGTAATAAGTGATAAATAATGACAATACTTACGTTATGTGGGTGTACTGTCCAATACGCATCCAGTTGCTATGGTTACTGTCTCACGAGAACGTGATTTCTGTTGTATCTAACTTTTGTAGATGAAATGAATGATATTATATATATATATATATATATATATATATATATATGGTTAATAGGTTATAATAGTAGTTATAATATATAGTTATAATATAGGTTTTGAGGCTCTTATATATAAATAATAAATGTATATATACATATATGAATGTTATATAATGATAATAATATATTGAAGTGCCTTTTACATATTGTAACCATTGAATTTGCATATATATATATATATATATATATATATATATATATATATATATATATATATATATATATATATATATGCACATTTCACCGTGGGGGCCCCGAAACCCTAATACATTTGTTAAAGGTGCTGTATGTAGGATTGACTCCGAGTGGTTGAACTAGGTATTGCAGTCCAAATTCTAAATATTGGAGAGGGTTTTTTTTTCACCCAGCCCCTCCTCCTCAGACTTGACGCACACGCAGGTTGCCAGATTGAGACACAAACAGGAACGAGCTCACTTGACAGTGATTGAAATGAAATACGCTGTGGTTTCCACCAACTGGCAACCCGGGGCGCTGAAATACAATTGGCAGTGGGCGGGTTTCACAAACCAAAACAGAGACAGACATTCCAGCCCTGAACACACATTTTCAAAGCAGAACAACTGACTGTAGCATTGTTTTTCAGATAAACAAGTATGTTAACTTAGCATGTTTCTTAAATATCTGCAAACATATTATGGTATTTTTATGCTTTAGTAGAGTCAAAAAATTACATACAGCACCTTTAAAGAGAAAATGTCTTGTGGTTGAACCTGTCAACCCTGACGTTACTTTTTTTCGTACGTGTCTACAATGTCCAAATCTGCAGTCTATCTGGCCGCTCGGTTGTGAGGCTCAGCCTGCTGGTGGTTCTGTAGTCGCTGCAGTTACAGGAGAAACATCTGTCGCTGTCTCCTCGCCGTAGTTTGTGAGAGAGCCGTCCGCCGCTAGGGTTTGCTGCAGAGATTTCCTCCCGCCGCTCCGAGCGCCTCCAGGCTTCATGCAGTCAGAGAAGCGCTCAGGAGAGCCAGCAGCTGTGTTCAGGCATGAAAATGCACACAAGTTTCACAGCAGCTCATTTAAAATAGTGAATGTCTGGAGGCATGCAGTCGGGCAGAAAAACGCAAAAGCATGACGGCAAAGAGAACCGCTTTCCAGCCGCTGTCCAGCTCCCGCATCCCGGCGGAGAGGAAGGGAGCGTCTGAGTGCCTTCATAACCCCGAGCGCTGTGCCTCTTCCCCGCAGGAGCCGGAGAAACCAGCGGCGTCCTCCTCGGGGCTTCCCGCCTTGGGGGCTGTCGGGGGCTCCGGGCCGGTGGTGGACGAGTCATCCGACAGCGAGGGAGAGCAGGAAGGGCCGCAGAAACTCATCAGGAAAGTCTCAACCTCCGGGCAAATTCGGAGCAAGGTAAGACACGTTGTTTCATATCTGAAGCCTGTGTGTGTGTGTTTTGCTGTTCGTGTCCAGGCCAGTAAGCAGCTGATGGTGCTACTGTAGCCCGGCACACATGGGAGACAAACATGAGCTCAGTTAACACCGAGCTTTTCCAGCTGTAAACATCTGGAATGACTGCAGAATGAACAGGAATGCTGCATCGCTCGTGCCATAATTCATCTCTCATAGCGAGCATGCAGCAAATGCAGCTCAGTCAGCAGTGCTCGACTTTACAGAGCCTTCAACCTGTTGATATTCAGTCACAAGCACTTGTTGAAAGAGCTGCTTCTCCAGAATACGGACAGGATTTTCTTTTCTTTTTCCAGTTGAGTCATTCTGTTTTGATAATGCACCATCAGTCTTTTGGTTTCCTTTGTCACTTATCATTTTAATGCATAAAAATTATATTTAATAATTATTATATTATGGTATATATTAAAACAATAGGCCTATAATATAATGTAAAATTATATTGCTATTATTTAAATATAGTAATATAAAATTCTACTTACATTGATGATCAAACACAGTTACGGTACATCTTTACCATCTATAATTAATAGATAAATAGATAATTCATAAAAATAAAAAGATGAATACAAATGAATAAATAAATGTGTGACACTGAGAGAGAAATAAGTAAATAAGAAAATATCTGTTTGCAGACTCCTGTGTGAATTGAGTCATTTTCTTTGAGTAATAAAACTCTTTTCCCTGTTTTTGCTTTTTCAAGGTGTTTGTTGTATTCAGTGTAAAATATAAATTTTAAAATTATTATTATTGTTTTTTTAAATGCGTTATATTTTATTTAAAGGTATGATCTTGTGTGACTGATCTGGGATTAGTTTTAAAAGATATACATTACATATTCACATATTTGTAACCTCTCATAAACAAATTAAATGTTAACATGGTCATTGATGAATGGTAATTGAAGCCTCTTGATTCTGCTCTCCTGCTTGGCAAGATGACACCTCATCCGTCTTGCCCCACTTTAGCCGGGACACAATAAAAAGTTCCTCTTTTCTGACCAGAACAAATCCACTTAATTATTGAGCGCTGCTCTCCACCCCCCTACATTATTTAAGAGGCTATATTTAGAGACTGCGTGTTCTGGATGTGGATGTGGAAGGGGCTGTTCTTTTGTAATGCTAATGAGCTGTCAGTTTAAACCACAGCACATGTGTAAATAAAGCCTCCTTCAACAAGAATCATTCAGAAACATCACTTCTCCTCTCACCAGTCAATATATCAGCTACTTATGAATGCAACTCCACGTGTCCATTGTTAGGGTTTTTTAATTTTTTTTTTTTTTTTAATGCAAGTAGCAGAATAAAAATTGTGACAAGCATAGACTTGTTTGAGATCTTTGCTGAGCAAGGCATTGCTTTCTTTCTTTTGTATTTTTTGTTTTTTACCTGAGTTAGGTGTGTTAAAAGTGACCTAAAGGTTTGCAAAAAAATGTATTAAATTTATCAAAACAGTAAAGTCTTTTATAATGTTATGAATAATTTCAGTTAAAAAAAAAGCAAAAATAATAAATCTATTTCACAAAGCAATATTTATATAGCTCTAGCCCTGTCTAACATTATTTATATAATTTGTAAGTAATAATATAGTATGTATAATATGCATAATTTCTTTCTTTCTTTTTTTTTTTTTTTACAAAATTGTTACAAATATACAATTTTAAACATGTTATAGTACATTAAGTATTAACACTGTCAAATTGATTAATTGTGTTTAATTGCATCTGTTATTATTGGTTTGGTAATTATTGGAGGTTTATAAAAGACAACTTTTTTTTAGAATAATGTGTGTATTGAAGAATCAAGCAATGGATCACCTCTTAAGCAATGACTGACAAAACCAATTTGGACAGATTAGAAGTCCCACTAATGCTGCTTTTGTTTTGTGGTTTTGTTTTAATTATTATTATTTGTTTTTTATCAAGATACAGTCAAAAGACAAATATTATTATACATAATAAAAATAAATGTACATATTATAAATACTCAAAACCCCTACTCTAACAGATAAATTACCGTTGCAGTGACTGATCTGTGCATTTCTCAGTCCATATATATATATATATTAGATTTGTTTCCTCTGCTGTTTAAAGTGAGCAAATCTAGACTGCATTACTGTATCTCTAAAGGCATTTGTCTTGCTGTCTTATCTGGGCTGATGTAACTGATGATAATTAGATGAATTTAATAGCACAGTTAATAGAATAGAGCAGAAATTGTGTTTAGAGTTCAAGTGATGCGTAGGCAGACAATGACACTCATTTCCATTCTTGGTCAGTACAAGTGGTGTCTGATTAATGAACAAATCATTTTTTTAAATTGTTTTACTAATTGGTTTGTTTTCATTTAGCCGTAAAACTTGGTACAATTGAGAACTCTTGAGTTATTGGTTGAAATTAATTTGTTCAAACCAGTTGAACCCATTGGACTGGTTCATTTCTATATAAAGATTACTTATTGTTCACATTGTTTGTTTATTAGAAACAATGTCTTTATCAATACACACAACAGTTTTGTTTAAATAAATAATATTTCAATCAAAATACAATAAAATGTAAATAAAAATAGCTTCTACACACTACTACAAAAATGGTATAGAAACATTTTCACATAGAAATTGCTAGTAAATTTCACAATTAATTACAAAGAAACAGCAAGTAACACATTAAATTAAACAAGAAATTTTGAAAAAAAAGTTTTTTTTTCTTTCTTGTAAAACATACTCCAATAATCTTTGTTTTATTTACAACTTATAAGAATGCAAATGTTTTTCAAACTAATTTATAAACACATATTTAAATATGTTTCAAGTTACACTGAACACTAACATGAATGAATGAATGAACTATTTTAAATGAACAAAAACATGATATCTACAGGGTAGATATCTCGCTTTAGCAGGAGAGATTGAACATGAGGAAGCTGAGATCCAGGTGGACAGATAGCTGAGGGGAAATCCATGATAGCATCAGCAACAAAAATCTGTCCTGATGTCTGACAAGTTCTCTTATTGAGTTAAGAGAGGGTCTGCTGAGTTCTGTATCCTGTGTCCTGTGCACTAATGCATGAATGAGAGGCACTGCTGATTCAATTGTGGAGCTGCAGGCTGGGATTTGCCACAGGCATGTAGAATAAACTCACACTACGGTCAGTCCCACGCTTGCTTTCTCTTAAACGCAGACTGTGGCCTGACATATGGACCTGTACCTCTGTCCTTGCTATTGGTGGGGAAGATTTGGAACATTATACATAAATCATTTATGTCAAAACTGCCAGAGAGAGGGTGGAAAATGGTTATGAAAAACAAAAACTTGTTTGATAATCTGATAACATTATTGGGACCCTATAAAATCAAATTAGATTCCTTTTCCCCCCATACATTTTTTATTTTTAAATTAAAAAGCATGTCCATATTTATAAAAGTTTAAATTAACAACCATAATTAAAAACATACATTTTTAGGGCCCTATAAAGTCTTATATTTCCCAAATTCCATATTTTGAAATAAATTGTAATGGTTTAATTGCATTTTAAAAATAATAATAAAAAAAGTCTAATCAATTGAATTCATAAAGCTTTAACAATTTAATAATTCATTAACATTTATACAATAAAATGAAATTGGCCCTATGAAAATGGTGGTAATCAAATGAGGGCATAATACATGAACAATTTAATTATTCTTTTAAATATGACAAAATATTTTTTAGCAAACAAAGTGCCGCACAACAGAAATGTGTGTGATATTCCATAAATATCATTGTGCATTCTATTGTACAATAGTAAATTCTCTGTCACAACTAATCAAAGAAAAACAAAACCCCTACTTATACTAGTTGTCGTGTTCTACTGTAAATTCTAATTTTAACAAAAAAATCAACGAATCTGTCTGCATTTTCCACATTATAGAGATCATAGGGCCCTACATTATAGACCCAGGAGTCTAGTGATTTCCGTTGTAGTTGAATGCAAAAAATGTCCCATAAAATTTTTTTTTTTTTTTTTTTTTTTTTTTTGTGGAGGCTGTGTGGTTCAAGTGAGCAAAATGGCAAAAGTTAAGCATCTGAAATTGCATACATCATGTTTAATTGTTGAGCTATAATTTATAACAATGGTCCCAGACACATTTCAGATTTTCAGGAATAAGAACCGTATTCAAATGCATGAGTGATTACCATAAATTAGTTTTCTTTAAAGTTGCATATAATTATAGACATTTGCTGGTCACATTTTTTATCTTTCTTTTTAGAGTACAATTGCCTATTTTGGCTTATTGTGATGAGTCAAGTGGCTTATTTTGGGCTTGATTTCAAATCCGTTTTCTCATGATGTTTGTAGTGAGATCTGGCAGCACTCGGTGCAGCCACAGTGAAGACAGACTTGCCAAAATGTGTGAATGAGTCATTTTTTCCACGTAGATTTAAAACAACATTTTTGTTTGCGAGACACACTTTTGTATATATTACATTTCCATGGCACATATTTGTTTTTCCCTCAAAATACAAATATGTGAAATAAATTGTATTAGTTAAACCTTTAGTAGTTAGATTTTCTTTGCTCAGTTTATTTACTTCCCTTTAACTACTGTATTTGAAAATATAAAAAAATAGATGAATTAAAGTTAATTACTAATGGTAATAATAATTAAAAGTAAACATTACATAAAAACATTAGTATATAGCCATCCAACGTTTTTCAGTTAAGTAAATATGGGTTTAAAAAGGTCAAGTGAAAAGTCAGTAATAAAATGAAGAACAGAGAAACACATTATTAGTGTTTGAAAGAAGTCGTCTTATGAGCTGGTACTGGATCAAGCACAGAAAGCCTGGGACTGGTACATTTTTACAGTTTCAGTATCATCTTTGTACAGAAGTACCAGTAAGGACAAAATTCATACGGCTTCACACACAGTTTGAGAACTACTCATTTAATGAAAATATCTGTTTGTGAAGTGTTGACACTGACTGTTATATCTTCATAATGCTGATATTACATTTGAAATTAATATTATAAATTGTCTAAATTGTACTTCATCATTACAAATGTGTAATTACAAGTATATTTACACAAGACGACAAACAGGTTTCAGGTACAGAAATGTAGCCCTTTGTAGTAGCCTGAAATACAATATTGCTTTCATAGCTTTCAGTTTACATGCTGCTTTTAGGGCAAATTTATCCCATCAAACAATTAATCAAAGAAATAATCAACAGGTTAAATTATGATCACAATAGTTAGTAGCAGCCCTTTTACATACTATACGGAATTAGTATTAGGGCTAGGAGATATAGCCAAAAATATGATCATGATAATCAGCAGATTTTTGCTCCTAAGTAAAAAATTGTAGAAACCAGACTGTTAATTGTGTTTTTAAACTACTCTTTATGTTAAGATTTCGGAACATTATTTCGAACATTTAGCGAACTCTTGTTATCAACAAAAATTATATTGCAATAATTTCCGTTATCGTTTTATCACCCAGCTCTACTTAATAATAATATGGCTGTCTCTTTTTTGGAGTCAGTTTGCTTGTAGAGTGTAGTTCTCTTTGCTGTAAATAACCAAACGTAACAGTGCATTTCAGTGTCTTCCAGTAGAGACGTGACAACCGTATTTATCAGCAGCCTGAATATGATTGGACCGCAAACCCTCAGAAACTCGGTGACTCTGAACACCATTATGCATTGAACAAAAGCTCTTGTTTGGCATTGACATTCCATACATTTGTATCATTCCGGTTTCCACAAGACATCCGTGAGTGAAGAATTATGAATCAATAACCCTTGGAGGAGACTAAAGACAAGCAATATTCTTCAGCTCATTATGCTCTAATTCATATTCTCGTCGTAATTGGCTCTTGCTTTGTATATTTCCTGTCACAGATGACCTTGATTAATAGTGACTGATTGGCTCAATGACCCACTCACTAGACCCATCATACCCAGCATTCATTCTTTCACTAGACATTCATAATGGGGCTACTTGTTGGCCGAATGCAGAACGCACATCAGACCACAGAGACTCCAGAACCGTTTGGAGGAGGAAACGGGGCAGCATTCAAGATCATTAGCTGCTTCTAAAGAAGCCAGGGAGGGTGTGGGGGGTCTGGACAGCTTTGAAAATGGGTTTTAATGATGGTCCCCTCCTCCCCCTCTCCTGCTGACTGTATAGCAGCGTTTCACTGTCTGTCAGCCGCTTCCCCTCCCCGTGCCTGACCGTCCTGACCAGTGTAATTGTTACCTTGTGCTCTGCCTCCTCTGTACACAATGACTCCGTGTCGTTAGAGATGAGAAAATTATGTGCCAACAACTGACAAGGTGTAATTGCTGGGCCAGTTTAAGCTGTGCCGCAAAGTTTCTGTGAAAGTGGTATTTTTAACTTTGCGGAATTGAGCGGCGTGTTCATGATAACTATGTGTGCTATTCGAGCTTATTGAAGAGTCACGGAGGTCTCAGAATATTTTTTGTATTTTTACCCCCATGACATTCCAAACCAATTATTTTTCTGCGGAACACATAAGGAGAGATTTTGAAGAACCTTCAAATATCTCTTTTCCCATGAAACTTATAGTGATAAGTATGTCAATGTGAAATACAAGGGAGCATAAACAAGACTGGTGCAAAAATCTGGATTTACAGTTTGTTTTGAATTATGGAATTTTAAAGTTCTAAAAGTTTTAATTTAGAACTTGGAGTTTTTGATTTTTTTTTTTTACTGATAATTTGTACATCTGTATTCTGTAGTGTTATAATCTGAATATTTAATTTTAACAAAACAAATATTGCACCTTTTTTTAAATAGAAATCTTTAAAAACACAAATCTCTCTCTCTCTCTCTCTCTCTCTCTATATATATATATATATGCCACAAATACATTTCATTAAATGACTAAAATTCAAATGTAAAAGAAAAATTAAGAATTTTCAGTCTTTTGTCTTTTTTTTTTTTTTTCTAGCTACTTAATATTTGATGCAATAATCTTTTCCTCATGCAAGGCTATCATATGAATGGAGAAGATTTGAAACTAGCACTGTGGTCACTATAATCACTAGATCTCATGCCATATAAATCCAGGCCTTGAAGCTGAATGGTGAACGAAGAGCAGTCATTCATCCATACTTAGGTTTTCTGATCATATACCACACAAATGATCGCAGCATGAAATGATCAGATTTTTAGATTAATGTAAAGCAAATGCCTTTAATTTAAGAGCATAGGACATATGTTTTCTCTGTAGCTTGATAATGGGAGCAGCTTCAGTATTTTTGTCAGGATTTGATGCATGGGCCATTTAAAAATGCCAGAGGGTGAGCAGTGAAATGCCGTGTACCCATCCAAGCCCACTTCCTGGCACAGTTGTGCATGTGGAGGCTTTGCTACAAAATGCCCCGCGGGTCTTATGTTCTGTCTAGAAAAATGATGAATCTCACCACAGTGGCCAAAGCCTGACGCATGCATGACCATAAAAGACACTGAATCTAGATTCTTTCAAAGTCAGTACATGATAATGCAGTTCACAAAGATTAAAATAGTCAAAGAAAAAGGGAATCTGAAGTTTCAGTTCAGAAGTTAATAGGGGCCTAAATGCCTACATGTGGCTTATTGCTAATAAAGTGACAGCAACAGAGTCTGAGTGTTCAGTAAATACTTACATTTATTATTATTAATAATCAGACTTAACAGTTATTCTGCCAGATAATGTAGCTCATTAGTCTAAGGCCCTGTTTACACTGACAAACATCTAAAAAAAAAAAAAACCAAACCAATCTACACTTGTGTTTTCACTGCGTTTCAGAAATGATCTCCGTCCACACTACACAACCGAAAACGCATGTCACATGACCATTCATGCAGGTACAACAATGTGCATGATGTCATTGTTTACACAGTCGTCAAGGATAAAACGGGGTCTGCTGCGTTTTCAAAAGTCTCAGTTTTTCGAGGGTTGAAAATGCCGGAGTTATGTGTTTTAAAACGAAAACACGCTAGTGTAAACGTAGCCTAACTGTAGTCTATTTACAGTGTTCCTTGGCAACCATAAACCTGGCTTGTTATTCAGAATATGTGCTCACAAGAGTGTTTATCTGTTTCACTTCAGTGTTTAAAATGGGATTTACTTCAGAAACTAACATGCTAACAACTAATATACACTAATAGGAAAACTTAGGTAATAATTTAATCTGTTTAGACACATATATGTAATATATTTATATGTGTTTTTTTTTTTTTTTTTTTTTTTGCCTCCGGTCCCCTGTAGGCTGTGACATCGTGTTTGGCATGGTGGAGTTTAATTATGTGTGGGTGGATGTGATGTGGGGCTTGAGGCTTGTTCCTCCCCGCCGTCTCCCTGAGCTCTCTCTTCAGGGATTTCTTGCTTTGGCTGGTTCTGCCTTGCATGCCTCGCTTTTTTCTAATGCATCACATATTAGCTGAAATACATACAGACACATATTAAATGCCAAAGAAAGAATATTAAAAAAATACACACACAGACACAGGGTAAGCGTGGCGTATGTGTGTGCCTGGCCCCTTGCCCGGGCTGCACTACACATCTCACTTTTTTAATGCATCACAAACAAGTTGAGACACATACACATTTATACATTAAAAAACGTAAGTAAAAAAAAAAAACACTAAAAAAATGCTGACACTTTATAGACAGATGGATAATAGATAAATAAATACAATAAAAATCAAGTATTCGTGTCATTTTTAAACCATTAAACATTTGATTTCTGTGGCACTAGGGGAAGCAATAATCGCAAAAATAGTGACTTTGTTTTACATTTACATTTAATCATTTAGCAGACGCCTTTATCCAAAGCGACTTACAAATGAGAACAATAGAAGCAAGCAGACCAGCGAGAGAACAACAACAGTATACATGTGCCATGACAAGTCTAGTTAGTCTAGCACAGAACATGTAGCTGTTTTTTTTTTTTTTCAAGAATAGAATAGAATAGAAAAGAAAGGTAAGTGCTAGTATTAGTTTGTCAAGTGCTGGCAAAAAATATGTGTCTTTATATGTTTTTTGAAGATGAGTAAAGACTCAGCTGTTCGAATTGAGATTGGGAGGTCATTCCACCAGCTGGGCACAGTCCAGGAAAAGGTCCGTGAGAGTGATTTTGAACATCTTTGGGATGGCGTCACAAGGTGGCGTTCACTTGCAGAATGCAAGCTTCTGGAGGGCACATAAGTTTGAACTAGTGAGTTTAGGTATATTGGTTCTGCGCCAGTGGTTGTCTTGTAGACAAGCATCAGTACCTTGAATTTAATGTGAGCGGCTACTGGTAGCCAGTGTAACCTGATGAGGAGAGGAGTAACCTGAGCTTTTTTTTGGCTTATTGAAGACAACCCCCGCTGCTGCATTCTGGATCAGTTGTAGAGGATTGATAGAACATTTTGTGTGGCTTGCTCTGACAGGAAGGGTCTGATCTTCCCAATGTTGTATAAGGTAAATCTGCAGGACTGCAGCTGAAGGTGATGGTCCTTCATCCAGCTAGAAATGTCTCTTAGACAGGCTGCAATGCGAGCAGTGCGATCATCTGGTTCGAATGAGAAGTAGAGTTGAGTGTCATCAGCATAGCAGTGATAAGAAAAGCCATGCTTTTGAATGACAGATCCTAATGATGACATGTAGATGGAGAAGAGAAGTGGTCCAAGCACTGAGCCTTGAGGAACCCCAATAGCAAGAAGTTGTGACTTAGAAACCTCACCCCTTCAAGACACCCTGAAGGATCTATCTGAGAGGTAGGACTCAGGTGTGTGGTTCCAGAGATGCCCATCTTTCTGAGGGTGGATAGGAGAATCTGGTGATTAACTGTGTCAAAAGCAGCAGAGAGATCCAGCAAGATGAGTACAGACAATCTTGAAACCTCTCTTACCAGTCGCAGGGTTTCAGTAAACCGAGAGCAAGGCAGTCTCAGTTGAGTGGCTGCTTTTGAAGCCAGATTGGTTGCTGTCCAGGAGGTCGTTCTGTACAAGAAACATAGAGAGTTGGTTGAACACAACTCGCTCAAGTGTCTTTGCAATGAATGGAAGAAGGGATACCAGTCTGTTTTTCCACCAAAGCATTGTTTTGAAAAGAATATAGTTCTCCCCCATCTTCCATTATGACCTTTCACCAATAAAAACATGGTTGAAGGTGTTTACGTGACTTTGCACATTATTAAACATAATCAGTATGTTCAATCACAGACTGACTGCTCAAAATACATTAAAATAAATCATGCCATTAAGTAAACAATCTGTAGGTTGATTTCTTAAAAAAAGTATAAACACTGTGGAGTTTTTGTTGATATCAAAACATTGTTTTGTTTGTTTGATCATCATGACCAGCTCGACACAGCAAAACACTTACTCAGCCAATGACGTGAGTCTTGGTGCAGGACGATCTGTCATTGTTTTTAGTGGTCAGCCGAAATGATTTTCTATTTCTAAGTGTTGTAAACAGGACTTTTATTTTGACAGTGGTGTTAACCCAGCAATACAGGATTTTCATTTGGTTACTGGTCTTTGTTTATCAGTTCTGGCTAATGATTGAAAGGCAAATTTTATCAAATGAGAAACCATGCTGCTATATCCAGCTTGCTGGTATGTCCTATTTATGTCATATTCACACTGTATGTGAAATTAGCATTATCTGGTGTTTATTTGAGAAAATATAATTCCAAGTGTACAGATATACCAGATTAACAAGTATACTGTTGCTTAGAGTGTTTACTTTATTATTTATTAGTTTTTCATCAACTTCTATTTTTGTGAAAAATACTATAATAGAGTTAGAGAATCAAGAATTTGCTATGTAAAGTAAAAATCTTTTTATTTTACAGATGTATTTTTTATTAAGTTACAACCCCCCCCCCCCAAAAAAAAATGGTTCATTTTCAAATTATTTAATTATAAATATTTTAGTAAATATTATGCAAAATAAATAAATACATTTCTTTCTTTATTTGTATTTATTTTTAAAAAGAAATAATTTTCTTTGCAGAAATTGTTATGGCTGTGTTATTTCCTGTCTTTAAATTAAATAGTGTGATTTCATATAGGCCTATATCGGCTTTACATCGGCCATTAGAAAGTCCATATTGGTCAACCACTATTATTTTTGCAATTGAGTTTACTGATCATAATAGCTCACTTGTACTTGTAAAATGTTGAAATGCATAAAAACACATATGTTCATGCTTGAGTGTTGGTGTGAGATGGGTCAGCAGTTGAACATCTGTCGTCTCTGGTCACTCGTGCATCTCTGCATTCACTCTAAAATGTATATTCATTAAAGTCCCTGGTGAGAAAGCGAGGCCTGCAATTATCCTGTCATGCCACAAGTTGTGTCGTTCCATTTCTGCCTCATTTCGTGATTTGCAGAGTTTTCTCTATAGCAGTCATTGTGATTCATTATTAATGTAATTCAAGAAAGACATCAGGTGTCCTAACCAGATGTGATTAATCTGCGGAACAAGCTATTTCTTTCATCTATACACTAAATTGGAGTTTTACTTTCAAAGCAGTCTCACCCTGGATAACCCCACCTAGAGTGAAATCTCATTAGTACTCTATATAAGTAAATTAATTTGTTCTGATTGTCTTTAATTGAGTCATGCAGCAGTTTCACTCTCCATGACTCAAGCAGACTTGCTTATGCTGGTGTATCATCTACTAGTTTAATCCAGCTAGAAAGCAGCTAACATCTTAGGAGCTTTTCCTTTACTGGCCTTGAAGAGAGGCTGAAGAAGTGAACTTGTTTGTGGCCTTAAATTATTCGACTTGTAGATGGTTGGAGGTGTTACTCAGTTCATTTGAAGCCCCACTGGAAGAACACATGTTGCTGAAAGCATCTTTTTACAAGGTCAGCGTACCCTGCAAGAGAGGTGAAGCATTTCTCCTCCAGCACTAAGTCAGATGCACTTCAGAGTCAGGAAGAGAACAATAAGGCATTCACTCAGAGGCCGATCAGCATTTAATAATTACAGTAAATGCATATTTATTATTAAATCTTAAATTATGGTTGGACGTCCGTCTGTTATATCACTCACTTTCTGAAGAACGTTGGCCATGTCTTTTCAGAATAGAAGCAGCTATCATTGTTTGAGCTTCTGTTGTGTGTGTGTGTGTGTGTGTGTGGTTACAGTGAGTCGTGGTTGAGTTGCTTACTGGTGTCTGGTGTAACTGTGTGAGTGTGTGAGAGAGTGTGTGTTGGTGATGTTGAGAGAGGTGTGGGTGTACAGTGTACCGCAGTGGGGTTAGTCATGTATGTCTGGCACTGAGCCGTTCTCCCTCTTACAGTTTCGTGAAGAAACAGTCTATAAATAGATCACTTCTTATCCCACTTGGCAACAGGAAGGGAACTGAAGACAAGAAAAAGGAACTATAGTGGTCAAAAAGACACAAACAAAAGAGGAACATAAAAGCATTAACCTTTTCATTTACTTATGCAGAAAAGACACCCAACAAATGTACACTACCATGCAAATGTTTTGGGTCAGTATGATTATTAAGATGTTTTTTGAATGTATGCTCTGCGAGCCTGCATTTATTTGCTAACAAATACAGAAAATATTGTGTTATATTTTTTTTCAATGTAAAATAACTGTTTTGTAATTTAGTATACTTTAAAATGTAATTTATTCCTGTGATACAAAGCTGAATATTCAGCATCAATTCTCCAGTCTTCAGTGTCACATGATCCTTTAGAAATCAGTATAATATACCGATCTGCTAATCAAGAAACATTTCTTATTTTATCTGTGTTGAAAACAGTTTGGCTACATATTATTTGTATAAAAACTGTGATATTTTTCAGTATTTTTTGATGATTCGAAATTTTAAAAGAACAGCATTTATTTGAAATAGATTTTTGCATAATTATAAAAGTCTTTACTGTCACTTTGGATTAATTTAATGCATCCTTGCTAAATAAAAGGATTAATTTTAAAATGAAAGCTAAATGATATAATAGTATATAAAAAATACTAAAACAATAGTTTCTTCCAGCAGCTCTGCAGTGTATGGGTAACTCATGTATTATGGCTGAGAGCTGTTTATTAAACAGACTTGATGAACTGCGAAACAGTTAGTGTATTAATCTGATTAATGTACCAATTAAATTGCATTTCAACAGTTTCACACCCCACCTATACTGCAAGCTATTCAACATGGTGTGACAAAGCAAGTTCACTCCCATTATAATCAGCACACTTACTCTCAGTCTATACATCTATGTTCATTAATTATAATAGGAATGCTACAGTTTGCCAAGTCACTCACATGCAATGCTGATACGACATAACCTCTGGGGAGGGCCAGACTTCGAGCATCAATTAGACCTGACAGAAGTGAGTTTTCTGCTGCTTTTCCAACAGTCAGACCATCATTTATCATCCAACGGCACATGAAATGTCATGCAAGTATATTTAGTAAAGGCAGAGCAAGTTCAGTGTTTCGTAGCTGAGCAGAGGGGGTGTTTTAACAGCAATGTAGTGTCACCAAGTGCACTGGCGGATGAATTCGCTGTTTAAGTTGACACAGCTGTGCACCAGGATGTCAGATCGAACCCTGCGTCTCTGTTTGTAATTCTCCCCTCAGAGAGCATATTTCCTCTGGTATAAATAGCCGTCCTCCCATATATGCCTGTGGATTTGTGTTTGTTTTTTTTGTCTTCCATGGTCCTGCTATATTTGTAGATGAATGGACTGGAAGGAGCGTGACTGCTCGCAGGTCTATGGCCCTGGTTTATTGTGGGTTAGGGTTGGGATGATGTGAAATGACAGTGTAGCCAAGGCGACCGGCTCTCTGGCTGCCTTCCTCTTGCCCTGCCATGTTGAAGACCTCCGGCCCATGCACGGGTGAAACCGCATGCGGCGTCTTTGAAAACTGCATCGGGTTATCTGGAGTGTCACTTTCACAGGAGACTATCCGGCTCTGCAAAATTGATGATCTTGAGGAAAGTTTTACTTAGAAGGTTTAAAGATGTATAATCTTACACTTTTAAAATAAAGGTTCCAAAAGGGGGTTTTCGCAGTGATGTCATAGAAGAACTGTTTTTATTGCGCTAAAGAACCTTTCAGCCAACTGTTCTTAAAAGAACCGTTTTCTTTTTAGTGTGAAGAACACTAGAAATAATCTTTTTTTCACTATAAAGATCCATTTGTGGAATGAAAATGTTCCATTAATGTCAAAAGTTCATTAAAACCAAAGATGCAAATGAAGGACCTTTATTAGAAATATAGGTTCCAAAAGTGGTTTTTCGCAGTGACATAGAAGAACCAAATCAGGATCCTCAAAGAACTTTTCAGTGAAGTTACAGTTAAAGTACAGTCCTTAAAAGAACCATTTTTTTCCATGTGTAAAGAGCATTTTATGAGCTAAAGAATGCTTTCTCAGAATAAAAGTTCTTTATTGGCATTTAAGGTTCCATGAAGAACCTTTAACTCTTTCACCGCCAGCGTTTTTTGAAAAAAGTTGTCAGCCAGAACCAGCATTTTTGATCATTTTCTCACTCTCAACATTCATGGCCCCCAGAATATTTCGTTAAATTAATATCTGAACATACAATATGTCAAAAAAAAAAAAAAAAAAAACTTTTATTCTAACTTTGTGCATTTTTTTATTGTGGGTACGTTTAAAAAAAAAGCAACATTACAAACAAAAAGCTGAGAAAATCCCATTTTTGTCAAATACTACATCTGGAACGGATTCAGAACAATGATCAAAACATGGATGGATGAGATCGTGTCCATCAACATCCCCAAAACTTATTCCACTTTGTGGGTTTGACATTTCATTCAGTAATGTTAGGCAGTTTTGATTTACATGCTGATGAATGTTTGATGACTGCTTTATGTGCGTAAGCAATGCTTGGATCACTTGTTTCTGCTTCTTCGCTAGTTTTTGGATCTGCAGATTCTGTACTATTTCAGACGATGTGTAATAGTTCCCTCTACTGTACAACAATGAAAACATGGATTGTTGCAAAATTCCATCAATGGCGGGGAGATAGTTAATATCCATGAAAACTTCACAAAAGGTTCTTTATAGTAGAAAATGATTCCAGATCTTGAACCGGATTCCAGATCTTGAACCGGATTCCAGATCTTGAACCTTTAGCTTCTGTGAGTTCATGCTTGCCAAGGGGATGTTGGCACCCTGCAGGACAGGATCCTTTGAGTAATAGGCTTCCTTTCTTGTGTGCCTTTTGCCTTGTCTTTTCCCTCCTAAACCTGAAATTGGTGTTGAAGCGCACTTGATCTTGGCAAGGCTTTCTTTTCCTTCCTCTGGCAAGGCAGACCCACACTGTGCACATGTCCCTGTGGACGTTCAGAGGTGATATTGAATTTCAAATTCTGCTTCCTTTACACTTATGTTAAGTCGCACATGCCCCATCTTTGTTTGGTACATTATAACATTGTTTACACACTGCTTTCACACTTCTCACCACGGAATTCATTTTCACAAACCTGAGCTGCCTTGCTGTCTACAGAAAAATGTAACTTTTTAAGTGACCAATATAGAATACTCTACAAAGTCAACAGCTCTGTGCTTCGTACAAATAGCACTCCTCACATGACACACAAAGGAGAAACCTATAATAGTGCAAAAATTCCAGTTCCCAGACACACTGCCGCTCGGCCCTCCACCAGCTGGGTGAACTCTTCCGCCGTGCCTGGCAGCAGCACTGGATAGCCCTCTGTGGACGGCACGACACTCCTCCACCACCCGGTGGACGGCAACGGCTCCTCCGGATTCGGGCAGCCGGCAGGAGTCCCCCGCTCCCTGCTCCTCCCCATCATGGCTCGGGCCTCCAGGCGAACAGTGGTGACTCCTCCTCTCCCTCAAGGATTGGCAGCCGTCCCTCCACATCTCCGGCAGCCGGCAGCGAGCTCTTCCGTCCCCCCGGCAACTCTCTCCAGCCCACCGCCTCGAGTGTCCATGGCAGCAGCCTGCTCCGCCATGCTCAATGGCACCGCAGTTTCACCACATCGGCGAGGGATCTTCGGCAGCGTTTCCATCCTTTCTCCCGGGTTTCGGCACCAGTGATACAATGTTTGTAAATCGGGAAGAAGGAGTCAGGAACCAGTGAACATTTAAATAAAAACTTTAATAATAAAATAAACACAAAAAAGCACAACAGCCCCTCACGGACGAACCCACAAACAGAACCAAAACACAAAATAAAATCCAGGCCTGGTCCTCTCTCGTCCTTCACTGTTGTAACTCCTCCCTTTATCCTTCCGGAGCTTCTCTGTGGGACTCGAGACCAGTGAGTGGCGCAGGTGTCACTCATTTCCAATTACTCCACCGGCCTCACTCCGTTCCCACGGCTCTCGTCATAGCTATGTTTTGGTTTTTATTGAATTGAACAATATCGTTCCTCTGTCATTATCATTACAGTTGTGATGTGGATGTCTCTATTCTCAAAGAATTAGAATGGTTATTAAATATTAATTAATAGGTTTTGGTGCAATTTGGTCTTTACAGTTGTTTTAAATAGTTTGATGCTAGCATGTTGCTAAGCTACATAATAGTACAGTAAGCACAAAAAGTACATAAAGAAAAATATTTAGCAAAGTACTCTGGTTTAATTTAAAGGGATAATCCATCCCAAAATTTTGTCATTAATCACTTACCCCCCATCTCGTTCCAAACCCATAAAAGCTTCGTTCGTCTTAGGAACACAATTTAAGATATTTTGGATGAAAACCAGGAGGCTTGTGACTGTCCCATAGACTGCCAAATAAATAACACTGTCAAGGTCCAGGAAAGTATGAAAAGCATCATCAGAATACTCCAGGAGAGGAATTGTTGAATAAAGTCGTTATTTTTGTTTTCTTCGTGTACAAAAAGTATTCTCGTCGCTTCATAACGTTACGGTTGAATCACTGATGGCAGATGGAGTATTCTGACGATGCTTTTCATACGTACAAAGCTTTTCCGGGTTTGGAACGACATGGGGGTAAGTGATTAATGACAAAATTTTCATTTTGTGGTGGAGTAACCCTTTAATCTCAGTCTCAGACGTCACACCCATAGACCGTTGGCTGAACATCTGATGCATGTGACGTCATCTGATTGGTTGAATTCTACAGGATTTTCAGGAGACGTTTGTGTCGCATTCTTTAACATTCCACTAGAAACAAAGATGCTGTGACTCCAAACGCCTCATGGAAGAAAAAAAGCAATTGTGTTTACAACTGTGACAATGAGCTCTTATCAGGATGTTGGATGTTCAAAAGTATGTGAAACATTTAAAGTTTGCGACTCTTTAAAACATGGCCAAGGGCTTTACACACGGTCTGTTATTGTGGGGGTTATCCACGCCCCTAAACATGATGCAGAACAGTGCGAAACATGATTGGGTGCTTTACCTGTCAGTCATATGGCTTGGGCGGTCCTTGCCCATTTAAAGTGGCCATGGTTTTTCTGCAGTCAGTCTGAAGGTCTGGCTATGTGAGACTAGGTTTAATTAGACTTTTTATCTACTCTTTTCAGTACTGAATAAAATATATTATGTAATCAGCATTCTCTAGATTATTATTATTTTTTTACTGAGCATTCTGGCATTGAAGATACTGCCTGGATATAATGCTACCTTAGAGTTTATCCCAAAATGGGGTGTCTTAGCTTTGGAACAATAAAGCATGTACAGAGCCAATCTATTCATCACTACTAGTAATTTTGTGCTTAAATGGTTTCTGACTTTCTATCTCACTCTTTCTGCAGACGAGCGTGAAGGAAGGGCTGCTTCTGAAACAGACAAGCTCGTTCCAGCGGTGGAAAAAGCGCTATTTCAAATTGCGGGGACGGACGCTATACTATGCCAAGGATGCCAAGGTGAGTTATTCTTTAATTATATCCTAATTCTGATATCCTGATACTACACTGTAAAAAATTTCCAACCTTTAATTGCTGCCCTAAAAAACAGTAAACCATTGCATTTTTTAATTTTATTTAATTACTGATAAAGAAAACCCAGTTGTTGTATTCAAAAAAAATTTTTTGTAACGATGCTAACATTTTTTACAGTGTACAGTAACCCCCCTACAATAAGCCCCCTGTAAGACCTACTGAGTGATCTGAGGTAAGGGGGTAGTAAATTTTGCTTGACCGTGGTTCATCCCAGGATTTACTGGGCATGCCTGTGCTGAGATGGGCTGAAGAGCTGCACATGGGCACTTGCATAGCACCTTCTGCCATGCCTTTAATGTCACTGTGTGTGTGTGGTTGCACTATGGCAGGCGGGTGGCGTTTTGGCCCGCTGGCAGTATCGGGTCTCTCGTAGCCGCGTGTGCTGGAGGGTGCTTTCCGTCTGCTGGACCGGTGCCCGCCGTCCACCGCCTGCTCTTGGCGCCAGTGGATCGGAGGAAGGCTTGGTGGCGATTCGGGTCAGCAACAGCAGCAACCCCCTCTTTATCTATCTAGCCTTCATCAATGACATTGCTGACCACCCATCACTCTGCTGGCATTGTTCGGGATGCCGTTTTTCTCATTGAGCTGCGGCACAAATGAAGCGGCATCATGTCATTTCCGCGTCTGCTTGTCTGTTTAGGCTTCTGAAGAAGAGGGTGGAAAGTCCCGGAGACGTGGCTTGTATGTCTTTGTCTGTGTCTGAAGGGAGATGTTTTACTCAAGAATCTTGTATTGAGTGAGTTCGCTTCCATTCCTATGTTCTCTGCCCATTCAGCTGCACTTCCTGTGGCTATGGATGGCATTCAGGCGTTGGGTCCGTGATCTGATCTGAATCAGGAGAGAAAGAGTGGATGCTTAAAATGTAGTCCAAAAAATGGCCAGTTCATATCTATGCAGCTGCCATGACATAAGCACTTTCTGCATAGCTCCTGAATGACGTGGAGTGGCACGAGCGCATGGCGGCAGAGAGCTGGGAGTTACGACACATACCTCACATGCAGAAACGAGGTGGCTGATCGCACTGCTGTGCTCAGACAAGGGGTTTTTGTTTGCATTGGCATGGCACCCGGGTCTGTGACGGACCCCGAGGCCTGCACTTCATGCAGTAGAACTATTTACACTGCCTGAGTATACAACCATCATTTACTCTAATATCTGCCAATCACCACCCAAACACCGGACCTTCACTGACTGAAACTGAAACTTGATGGAAAGGTCTCAGGAAGCCGGGAAATACTTATTTTATCCTTTAAATGCATATCTCTTTTTGGAGTTCATACATTGATTAACTTGATTATACATAGGGCTGGGTGGTATGACGGTATATACCATGTCGCGCACACACACACACACACACACACACACACACACACGTATAGATAGATTTATTTATTTAGTCTGGATCACAAAAAAGTGAAGTTGTTTTATTAAAATATGATGAATGAATGAAAATACTGAAATATGCAGTAAAAAACATGAAGATAATACCATAAATACCACAAAATACAAAATAACTGGATATTTTTATGACGTAGTGTAAAATATCATATGGTAAAACTTCCCTCCCTAAAAAGTATGATACGTATATGGTAAAAATTCCCTAAAAAAAAAAAAAAACTATTATTTATGATTATGGATTATTTTTTATTATATGCCGGGAAGTATAAAAAAAAAAAAAAAAAAAAAATATAGAAAGAAAATACAAACTATTAGTGATATTATTATTAAAATTTTTTAAAAAAAATTATAGTACCCTGCCGTTAAAAATGTCAATTGTAAAGTCAGATTTTTTTTTAAAAAATTAATAAAAATGCAGTAAAAAGTTAAGAAATTACAAATATAGAAAAGATTTATATTTATAAAATTATAACTTTTTTATTCATAGCGTAACAAACAAAAAACATCTCACCAATAATGAAAATTAAACTTAACATTTTAATATTAGAAAATAAAAAAAAGAATTCACATATAAAGATGCTGAAAATTCAGCTTTGCATCTTAGGAATAAAGATTAGCAAACAGAAGACATCTTACCAACCCCAAACATTTGAACAGTTTTGCACACTCAAATGTATTCAAGGAAAATTTTATTACTTTTTAATTGATGGTTACACTACGTGACATTTGTAGAATTCTTCAATCTAAATATTTGTTGAAAATGGTTTTCTAAACATTTCTAAGAATTTGCCACCTGTATTTTTGTTTCTTTATCTTATTTGTTATTAACCCACTTACTATTTTAAAACTGTTTTGAATGTGGCTCATCCAATTAGGAATTACAGGAAGTGTTTAACATAATATAACGCTGTTTTTGAAATGATTAATCATTTGCTTTGCATCCATCAAATTCCAAAAATAAAGAGAAAATAATCAAATGAGATGAAGTGCCTTTATTATCATTATTATTACATTGTTTGCTCAAACTCCCCAGCCCTAATTATGATTGCAGAAAATGAGATTGTTATTTCCTTGACAAAAGTTTAGTCAACAGCTTTCCTGAGTTGTTTCACTGGTTGCTGAAGGTGGTGTGTGGCGTTATTATTATCTCAGTCCTTCAGTTCTGCTCTTTGTGCTGATGGAGGAGGTCATAACAAACCCAGCTGTCTGCGATCCATCGTAAACTCATATAGCGCAAACGCATGGTAGTGCGTAGGATAAGGAGTAGCTCAATAAGCTCATTTCCGTGTCATTTCAGCAGAACAGTATTCAGTATCACTGTGCATAAGATGTTGGAAGCTAAATGGGTTGCGGTGCAGTGATCGTCAGTGTTTACTGTTCTCCTCTTTCTTCTCCTGTTCACAGTCTCTTATTTTCGACGAGGTGGATCTTTCAGATGCCAGTGTTGCCGAATCAAGCACAAAGAATGTCAACAACAGTTTTACGGTAAGCGGCCTTTTCCATGCTTTATGTCAACACCGGTGAATATACCACAAATAGACAGCACATTAGTTGTGTGATATGGACTATTAGTCTGCCAGATTTTACAGGATCATGCATTTCTCATAGCAACAAGTCAGTCAGTTCTACAAGTGTTTCGAGGTGAAGTGTGTCGTTTTTGTGTGCTGGTACACTGTAAAAAATGGCTGTGAATTTAACGGTAAAAGACTGTAAAAATGCTACAGAAAAATCCTGTTAAATGGTTAACATTAAATTCCCCTACTATATACGGTGTTACACCTGATGTTGTTAAATTATTGCATTATTTCAGTTTCATGTGTGTTACCATGATGGTGTTTAGTGTTAACTCAATATATGTTATTATTTAAAAACTGCTTGTGATGAGCTTTGGTTCATCATGTGACTTTCTCATCACCACCTGCATTTGGTGGCTATCAGTGTATTACAAAGGTACAAAACAGATTTCAGTACTTCAATAGATTGGTATATTAACATTATATCAGTTAATGAAATTACGGTATTTAACTGTAAATTTAAGTTAAAACCATAAAACCTAAAATGTTGCTACCGTTTTTTTAGGGTAAAATTCCGGCAACCACAGCTGCGGGTTTTTTTACCATAAATTGTACTGATTTTTTTTTTACAGTGTAGTAGAAGGTGTTAACGGTGTTAGCGCTGGCTTCAAATTGCAAGACTTTTTGACTGTTTTTGACAGAAGAAACTAATATTTTATTATTTTATTAATTATAGCTTCTATACAGTCAGGCAGGTAGCAAGTTCAGTTAATTTCTGTGAATTAATCCCAAACTCTAACTCAGTTATTTATAAAATCATGTCACATCTCTGTTATCCTTTACCATTTCAGAACAGATATATCTTCAAAAAAGATGGAAAATATATTATTATATTATATTAAAAAGAAAAGTTTAACCCTGCTACAAGGGTTACAAAATCTGACGGAGTGACCATAAATTTGACCTCTTTCTACCATAAATCTCTTTATGTATATTTTTTCCTCTTTTGGAAACATTATTGTGATTTTTCTTGTGCTATTGGAACAAATGGGAACACTTTTTTCTGTAGTCTTCTGTTTACCACTATAGAAGTTTACAACGACTTACGTTCAGAGAACCCGGAAACATATATTATTAGAAAATCCATGAAAGTTGCTTATTTTATACACTGTGAAACATGCAGATGTTGCCTCAGGCACATATTGTTGTGCTTTTCCATGGTATAATGTGTTTGTGAGCAAGTAAACAAGTGACATCAGCTGAGATCAAACGGGCCGAGGAGCAGCGACTGCGGTCGTGTCCTTCTAAAAACTGCAAGCTCCCCAGGCACGGCTATAAAAAGAAACAACGGAGGACCAAGAAAGCTCCGAGGAGAACGAGGGGCTATTCTTAGCAGCAGAGATGTTAGTGCTCCACTGAGCATGTTTTGGATGATGTGATCTCTGGCGTTTTGTTTAACAGTGAAGGGAGCCGTGCGGACGCGTGTGTAATGCACGTGCTCTGAGGTACTTGTTAAACTCCGCCTCCTTCAACAAATACTTTTTCCCTTCTGAAAAAAGAAATCACCCACTGCCAAGAAAAACAACAGATGCTCAATATACTTATAAATTATTGATAGGTTTTTTTGTTTTGTTTTTTTAAATAAAGCGTGTGTTCTTGTTCTATAAGCGAGGTGATCTGCAGATTTCAGAAACACATTACTCACCTCTGAGCATGCCAAACCCGCTCAAAAGCTATTTGAAAACATCGTTTATGTGATCCCACTGACACACTTCACGTTGAGGGAGTTTGTTCTGTGCTGGTTAATAATGATCCTCCTGAAGCTCTTGAAGGTTTACCCGCAGGAGAATTATATTGCTCAGAGGTTGCTCTTTTATGTCACAGGAAACTTAATTGAGTTCTCTGTAATGTTTTTCTGAAGTAACGACAGATGTGTCTTCTAGAATTCTGTAGTAGAAATAAAAATACTCCCAGATTGATATAAAGTAATAAAGCTATAAAATTAATATGGATAGCACTGCTTGGATGTATTATATTATTATCCATTTTTCAAACTACTTGTACTTCATATTATATTATATTATTATATTATATTATATTATATTATATTATATTATATTATATTATATTATATATTATATTATCAGGATAAAAAACCTGAAAGGCAGTAGACAAGTCTCTTAATATGCTCTTAATGTCATTGCTCTTGAGACAAAATTAAATTTCTTGTACGTTTCTTTCCTATAACAGGCACCTTTTCACAGTGCAGAAATTTTAATTTTAATTTTATTATTTTATTTTATTTTATTTTATTTTATTTTATTTTATTTTATTTTATTTTATTTTACCTGAATTAACTTGGGAGAAATAAAAATAGTTGCAATTGAGACAGTTATTAACAAAGAAAGGGTATAATCTATGAAATAAATATGGATGGCATAGCTTGAATCATTTGCTCTTGGAATAATTTGTTGGAGCTAATATTGAGAAGACTTTAAATTTCAGATTTCTTGAGTCTGAGTTTGTGGCAATATTGAGAGATCACTGGGTTTTATGCTCCAGAGAATACCCTGAAAAGCAGTAGACATGAGCTAAAGGCTCCATTTGCCTCACTGTACTCTGTAGGAGAAGCTATCGAGACAAAATGGATTTCCCTTGTGATTTTCTTTTCTACAGCAGGCACCTTTTCATAATCCACAGCCACTTTGGGCTCCATTTTTGCTGTATTTTTCTCAGTGTAGCTACCTACTGCTTTGTAGTCGTGCTGTGTTTTGTTTTTTCTTCTGTTGCTAAAAATAGCTCACAGCACTGTACGTTTCTGAGAGAGAGAGAGAGAGAGAGAGAGAGAAGTGATCTGTCTGCGGAACAAAAGGAAATCCTCAGAGTGATGTCACTCACAAAAACCTCCCGGTGATGAAGGGCTGCAGTCAAAAGCGATGAGCGAGTGAAAGATACTGGAGGACAGAGGCACAGCGAGTGATGAGGGATGATGGGAAGAGGTGAACGCTAGCCTGCTCTCTTTAATGACTCGCTTCTGCTTGACTTGGCCAGCGGTCCGGAGGGAGTTGTAATGGAGAGCAGCATTCAGAACTAAGACGGCCACTTAGCATGCAGGAATTGATCTTAATTCGTCCATCAAGATTTGTGCTTGTGTGTTGCGCCATGTGGAAGCGCTCAGTGTGGCGGTGCATGTGACATTACATGTGTGGGCTGTTCCTTGAGCGGTGGAGGGTTCTGCAGCGGTTGGGGGGGGCGAGAGCAAGCGGGAGAAACCAGGCTTCACAAACACACTCAGAGGCATCAGCTCACAGAAGCAGCGGTGCAGTTGAGAGCGGATAGCTGGTGAGTGCACTACACACACACACACACACACACACACACGCACGGCATGTGCATGAATACTGTATCCCGATGAGTGTCGCATGACATCTGGGTTCTGCTCGCTACCAGAATGGAAACTTGTCTGTAGATTCTGGTTGAGCTCTCTGTGAGACACTGCAGGTCTTCTGAGCGTGTAAGAGGAAAGGCAGGACGCTGCACCTTGAGGTACACGTGAGGGAGGCAAAGCTTCCAGCAGCAAGTGCTTTTCATCACCAGAAATCTCGAGAGCAGGATTCCATTATCCTCAGTTGGCACCGACTAGAGTTTTTAAAGAGCTGCACACAAATGGATTTGTCATTTTGTATGTATGCTGCTAAGTTTTGATGGCGCAGACTGATGCGTCTCATATCGTGGAATGGTACAGAACTGGAACAGCTTCAGTGCAGCATTTTAATTAATTGTTGTTATTTTCTGTTTGTTTGCATGTGCATACTTGACGCAAAATGTGTTCACGGAATTTTTTTTCAAATCAGATTTTAGGTTAAAATTTGCATGAAAATATGAGGGGAAAGTCTGCATCTTAGGACCATTTTAAATCAACTTTTACAGTGAAAACAAAAATTATGTAGGATTTCCTTTGAAATAATTTTCACTCTAGAAATTACAGCAGACACTAAATTAAACAAAATGTTGAAGTAAAAATACTTTTAAAAAAATTAATTTTAAAACATACTGCTGGAATTTATAATTTTTTTACAGTGTAGTTTAAATGGCAGTGTGACTTTTTTTCTATTAATTTCATTTTATATTTTTAATATTTAATTTTGATTATTTTTACATCTTTTCCACATACTTTCTAGAAGTGTTCATTTAGTCTCTATTACTTTTCATACCACAGGTAGTTCTTAAAATTATTGAGACATGCCTAATAATGAAAATAGTGTTCTAGAATAAAACGTTCTAGATGTAATTTAGTTTGCCACACAGCAGCACATTGAGCTGTTTTAAAAAGACAAAGCAGATTCTTTCCTTTGTAAACAGTTAAATCAGTGTGAGACACTTTATCCATGATGTTCTGACTAATGTCACTTATTTAATGATGAATATTCCTATAAAGTCAGGTACAGCACACCAGATCAATACAGGAACAGTGATAATGAAATCTACAAGATAAAAGCAAATTGATATTGGAAATATTATTCTAAAATGACATTGTTGATTCGCCACTAATGATCTTTTGTAAGAAAAATGGAGCTGACACGCCTGAGATTAAAGTCCATAAATAGAACGAGCTAGATCTAATGAAATAATAATCAGTTTTGTCCAGAGGGAATCCGCTGGCTCGCTAATGTGAAATAATGTAGACTTCAAGGGGTACGTAGAGGGAGCGCTTTAATTAAATGCAGTATCTCTTTCCTGTGGTATGAAAACACGGAGATAATGGATTCTGCATTGGCTGTAGTTAACCTTGATGGAGCAGGTGCTTCTAACATGTAACAGGGAGCAGACAGCTAAATATTATGCTTAACAGTTTTGCATTATTCATGATGGATTGCCTTAGCAGACAAAACTGTATATGTACACCACAGTCAATTTTTAATGTTTTTGGAAGAACATTGTGTGGCTGTGTGTATTTGATTAAAAATATTATTACAATTTAAAAGAACTGTTTTTATATTTGCAAAGCTGAATTTTCAGCATCATTACTCCAGTCTTCAGTGTCACGTGATACTTCAGAAATCATTCTGATATGCTGATTTGATGATCGAGAAACGTTTCTTGCTATCAATACTGAACACAGTTGTGCTGCTTCATATTTTAATGGGAACCGTGAAAAAAAAAAGTTAAAAGAACAGCATTAATTCAAAATGTTGCAAAAAAGTATTAATTGTGTGCTGTACTGTATATACATAGAACTGTATTATATCTATGTATATAGAGTAAATAAGGACATTTCATCAGTAGGATTTTGTTTAATTCTTAGTGTAATCTAGGAGGATTTCCATTTTATCCTTTAGGATAATTATTTAAAAATTATTATAAATTAGAAAATAGTTGTTATCTTAAAGAGATATTCCTACCTTATCTGACATTTAAAATTATTTTTGCTGTAAAGCCTAATATACTGCTGTCATTAGTTAAATAATATATTTACATTGCCTGACAAAAAAAATAAAATAAAAAATACAATTAAAAAAAATACAAATAATAAATAAATAAATATAATACATAAATGCATAATAATGTATGATTCATTCATTTAGTGCTGGGTTTGTGGTTATTATAGTACCTATATATATCGCTGTCATTGATATCTTGCTGATCATGAGGAGCTTTTCATCAAATCCAGTGGTGTTTTCTCCCGGAGCTTCAGTGAAGGTTTGATCTATTGACTCTAGAATGTTCTATAGTGTCATTGATTAGGTCAGACGTTAAATAAAGCAGCATTTGTCTCACACGGATGCTCTCTTAGAAGTCTCTGTGTCTCTGCTGCAGTATTGAACTGGAACGGCTTCACAACAGTCAGCCCCCTCTGTCAGTCTCATTGGAGTGAGCCATTCTTTACCTCACTGCTGCTTTTTCAAGTGCCACTTCTTTGACCAGTTTCTACCAAAATGGTGCTGGTTCTCAGTTTGGTGGTTTTGCTGGTTCTTCAACCTACATTTCATTGACTGACAGTTACTATGTAACATAACACATACACAAACAAACAGTCCTGCAGAGTAGCAATGTGCGAATTATATATGTGTATAAAAATCAACAAGTTGGGGGGGTGTGGCCAAACAACTAGTCAAAAAACTTTAACTGGAAACCCCATATAATTAGGCTGGTTTCAGATTGTTTTCTGGTTCCTGATCCCAAGCTGGCATGTTTCATAGGGGGTGTTTATGTAGAAAGCACTCATGTGATCTAGACGGAGTGCACAGAACCACTTTTATACCACTTAATTAAAAAGTAGATTTAGATTGCTATATCAATGAGAAAACAATGAAGAAAAAGTCATAAAATCAAAACATCAGGGCATGAAAGTCTTCCCCCATTACTAGACACATAGAAATAAAATAGATTTCAAGTGTTTACTTTGTAAATAGATCAGTTTAAGAATTGTGTCTATTGCAGTGCTATTTTAATGTTATTATTATGATACTACTACAGATTTTATTCTTATTTTGAACTAGCTTTTATCTTTATATTTTGTTTTCATTTTATTTTACTTGAAGTTTAATGTATTTTTTTTAATGTCTAGATTGATTTTATTAATTTTTATTTCTGTTTTAGTTATTTTGTCTTTACTTCAAGTAATATTTTTTATGGATTTTGTTTCAGTTAACTATAATATCCCTGAACTGTGGCAGTTTATGTGCAATTTTTATTTTACAAAAATAAAAAAAAATTGATAAATTTCAGAGAGTAATCATCTACTGTTACTGTTTTTACCCACATTTTATGACAATTTGGTATCATTTAATTGCTTTTTACAACATTGTAATTCTCTTGAACGATCTCACTTATCAACTTGTCATTTGTTGGATAACTAGTTGAATAGTCAACCATTGTGACCCATCCCTTTTATGGAGACCGAGAACCGGTTTCAAATTGGGAACCCTGTCATTGTAAAAGAGTGAAATCTTTTTTCTAGTTTGTCTAAACTCCATTTGAATGTAATCATGACCTGCAGTGATGGCGCACAAGAGAAATCACGCAGTGAAGTTGCTGTGTCCTCGTGGCATGAGCAGTTGAAGAGGCTTTTAGAGTAAGTGGCTGGCACGGATGAGCTGGGAGTTGCCCGTGTTTGATTGTGTAAGGGAGAAAGATGAATGCTAATGTGATTACTGCATCATGGCCGGGCATGGAAATTGATAGGTATGGTTTTTGGCAACAAAAATGAATCGGATAGCTCTATAAGTAATGATATAATAAGCCTGGAAAATTCCAGCGGCTCTTTCCACAGCTGACAGTGCAGTCTGGACAGTGTGACTTCTTTATTTGTTTTTGTAGAAGATACGCTGCTTGTGCTTTAGATCTGCAGTATCTATGGTGAACATATAAATAAACATGAAACTGCTGCGCTACACCGCAGCTTTCACACTGAACTGCCGTTCACAGCTCCGCCCTGCACTGCGAAACATGCCTTGCAGACCACTTGTCATTTACAAGCTAGTAAAGGACAACTGAAGCCTTACATAGCAGCTGTGTGGTGCACTGGCACAGGGTGGTATTTACGAAGGAGGCTTCCGAGATGCCAGTGTCTTCCTGTAGAAGAGGCTCCTCAGATGATTGGGGGGCCGCCATAGGCACTCGACGCTTCAAATGACCTTATCTGGTTGGACAAAAGAGTTATCTTAAAAGAGGTTATTTCATTAAATCCTGACAACTGATAGAAATAAAAGTGCAAAGCTCGTTCTTATTTAGCATTTATAATTTAGATTTTGGGTTCAGTACAACTTGACTGCTTCTGACAGCATTTGTGGTGAAATGCCGATTGAGATGAATTTATTTCAGAATCTAATAATTTATTTATAAAATATATACAAAATGCAAAAACCAATTCAAAGTTATTTTTTTAAAAATGAAAGTTCATTTTGATTTTTGCAGCATACAGTCAAATATTTCAAGGCGATACAATTGTACTAAAGAAGCTTCATTGACAGAAAGTCATGTGGTACAACCAGCAGTATCAAGAAACATGCAGAACAAATAAATAAAAATAAAGCAAGAAATTGTAGAGAAGGCCTCTTCAGACCCTTAAGACTATTTCAGTAAATGATAATTTGACCTTTTTATGATTTGGAAAGGTCAATTCTGGTGTAATGTCATGTGGCATGACACCCTAAAACCTTATGAATTACTTATATTTATGAATTAGTAATTCACAAGATATTAGTTAAAATATATACTTTTTTATCTTGAAAAATATATTCAATATCTTATTTCTAAAATAATGATTAAGGTGTGTTTACTTATGTATTTAAATACATAATAATGTAATTTGGTTTGTTTTTATTTGATAGTTACACCACATGACATATTAGTATGTCATGACTCATTACATTTCTTAAAAACGTTTCAAAAGATTTTTCCTTTTCTTTATCATGGCCACGTTTTTTTTTTTTTTTTTTTTTTTTGTCATTGACCTGAACCTGTACATACAATAAAGTAATTATTTAAATATCAATGTAAATTTTTTATTTAGCACCATTCAAAATAAGATGTTGAAATTTCTAATCAACATTATTATGCCACTCAGATCCAACAGCACTGAAAAAACAGCAAGCCGTGGATGAAGCTATCTTCACCCGCCATCCAAATGGCAAACATAATGAGCTACAATGTTGACATCCACATTACTCTGTTGCGTTTTTAATTCTCTCTCAGCACCTCTGCTACTGTTAGTGTATATCTTCAGCTACAGTACAGCCACTGCGTTTTCTCAAAGTGAGATTGCATGTCGAAAGTGAAACAGTCAAACAGTAACATTGAAAGCGTTGTTTATCTTGTAACCACACCTATGAAAACTGTAGTAGCCAGCTAGGAAAAAAATTCATTCCCCACCATGCCAGATGGTTATGGCTTGTTTTCCAAAAATGAGTGAAGCAACTTATGGTTGAGGCATTAATAACAGGAACAGATGAGTTTTATCTATCGCACCCATGTGAGCTCATTATTGCAGCCAGGAATACAAGGTTCTTTTACAGCTCTTTATAAATAGCTGAGAACATTGATACTTGTGATGACAGCTCGTTATAAATGTGAAGAACAGGAACAAGTAAATATTATAACAGTGTTTTAATGAAACAAATTTGGTCGAGCATAGCACAAGCAAGATTTTTCTAGACAGAAATGAGACTAAAGGAGAGCAAATAGGGCTGGACAATATGGCCAAAATTTATATCACAATGTATTTCTATATTTCGGACAATACGATATAACTCCGATATTGATATGAACATAATAAAAAAAAGTCTCGTAAAACCTACCAAGAATTTAACCTGTGATTTCAAAGCTATATGTTTAGCATAATTACTCCAGACACATGATCCTTCAGAAATCATTCTTATATTCTGATTTGCAGCTCAAAAATAATTTATTATTATGTGAAAACAGCTCAGTAGAATTTTTTGAGGTTTCTTTGATGAATAGAAAGTTCAGAAGAGCAGCATTTATCTGAAATAGAAATTGTAACATTATAAATGTCTTTATCATCACTTTTGATCAATTTAAAACATCCTTGCTAAATAAAAATTTATGTAATTTCTTTCCAAAAAAAGAAAGAAAGAGAGAAAGAAATTATATTGACTCAAAGCTTTTGAATGGAATAGCGTATAATGTTACAAAAGCTTTTTATTTCAGATAAATGCTGATCTTTGGATCTTTCTATTCATCAAAGAATCCTGGAAAAAAATGTACTCAACTGTTTTAAATATAGATAATAAGCAAATCGGCATATTATAATGATTTCTGGTTCAAATGACACTGAAGTAATGATGCTGAAAATTCAGCTTTGATCTCAGGAATAAACTACATTTTAAAATAAAGCAGTTATTTTAAATAGTAAAAATATTTCTAAATTTAACTGTTTTTGCTGTACTTTGGATCAAATAAATGCAGACTTGGTGAGTAGAAGAATTATTTTAAAGAAAAACATTATACAACAACAACAACAACAACAACAAACATTTTAATAACATTAAAAATCTTACTGTTCAAAAACTTTTGACTGTAAATTCAATCCAAATATAAATACAAATAAAAACAAATGTGCTTTAACAGTATAAAGAGTATGAAAAGTGCTCTGAGGTGCATGTTGCTGGAGACGGACTTGAATGCAAACTGATTGTCTGCCAGCAGGAGGCACTGTGAGAGCGGTAGAACCAGCGGTTTCCCCAGTAATGGCTGTAATAAAATCAGCTCCACTCATGAACACTTCTTTATCAGATAAAATGAAAATGCCATCGAAACTTTTCTGAAGACAGTCGGTTCCCTTCAGATATACATTCATATAAAACATCCGCGATGTGTTTTGATTTTGAAATGTGCAGTGCTCATGTTTATTCAACAAAGTCAAACGCCACAAATAAATCAATGTATGGGAAATACTGCTAATGTATATTGAAATACCGTAAATGTATTTAAAAATCATATCACCGTTATTGAAAAAATATATATATTGTGATACATATTGATATCGAATTATTGTCCAGCCCTAAGAGCAAATGGAGATTGGAGAAGAGTTCAGAAAATATCTGAACAATGTCTCAAACGTTGCTCAGATTTGTTCAGACTACAGAGTCTGAAATCAAAAGTCAGAGCTTTCAATATGAACTCAAACATTTTGCATCAAATTTTCCAAGCAAACTGTCTCAGCTATCGACATTCGTTTTATTGCTTTCATCTCATTTGTCTGTTTTAATTAATATTTTTAGAGATAAACTATTTAGGGATAGTTCACCTAAAAAAGAAAATTCTGTTAACAATCCAAAATCCATAAGACTTTTTAATTCCTCTTCAGAACACAAATTTTTGTCCCTCCATTGAAAGTCCATTCCACCAAAACTATCACATATAAGCACTGATCAATGAACACACACAGAGCACACCAAAAATGCTAATCAAAAGCTCAACCTTAATTGCATGATGTTGAGAATAAGCCTCATCGTTTGCATCAAGCAAGCATATTTGAGATTCTGCTTATCACATACAGTGAGCTCTATGTATGTGTGATTGTTACAGTATAAGTTAGTCTAGGGAAGACCGCAACAGAAAATTCTCTGCCGTCCCACAGTGTCTCACCACCAACCAATTTATTTTCTGTTGTGGTCTTCCCCAGACTAACTTAAACCGTAACAGAAATTGGGGGCTCGTACGGGATACTGGTTCGAGAGAGAGTAAACAAGGCACAGAATTCACACAGCAATGGAACCTAAGGCTCTAGACATAACAGTGATCAGTATGAATAAAAGCCTAAATCTGTTTGTCATATATAGAGATTGTTTCTCTTCAGAAGACTTGGTTAAACCACTTGATTCATATGGAGTACTTTTATGGTGTCTTAATGAACTCTATGAGGCTTGAAAGTTTGGTGGAATGGTCTTTCAATGGAGGGACAGAAGTCTTTCAGGTTTTATTAAAAATAACTTCATTTGAAGATGAAGTTGAACTAAAGTCTTAAGCTTTTGAATGACATGAAAGTGAGTAAATGATGACAGAATTTTCATTTTCAGATCTCAGTCAAGCCTATTGAGCTATAAAAGAACAACATCTGTGGATCGAAAGTCAGAATCAAAACTGTAAGTTGGGAATTCCCACTGTTTTGTCCTGAGATAACTGGGCACCGAATGTCATATTTAGCACTGAACATTTATAAAATATTGTAAATCTAAAAAAAAATGATCTAAATTAGTTTTTAAACCCAAAATGAGAAAATGATTTCAATTGGAATCTGCGGTGTTGTTGCAGTGCAGGTGGTAAGCTGTAATTCCCTCACGAGTATATCACCTGCTTCACCACGCGCTTTGCAGTGAAAACTGTTGTCGTGCTGCTGCGCACTGCCGGCGTGTGGAGATGTTAAGGGTGGTGTTATCAATAAATTATAGTGGTATTAAAAGCACAGAGGCTGACTAGCATGGAGGCTACCCCTGTTATGAAACAGGCTTTTAGCATTTTTCCGGGCACTCCGCCTGTCAGCCGAAATGTCGCTCAAGCATCCGAAACGAGTCGAGAGGAAAAGACCTGAGGGGTGGAGGTGGCCATTAAAGAGGAGAAGGGAGAAGAGGAAGAAGCGAGAAGTAGGGGGGCTTGTCCCGAGCCTTGTCTTAAAGAGTGGGAAGGGGGAGATCTCATTGTCAGTCGCAGTCAGTCAGGCAGGAGGGTGAGACGCTCCGCTCTCATCTCCCCGGATCTCTGTCTCCCTGTAGGTAATTACACCGTTCCGAAGGCTTATCCTGTGCGCCGAGAACAGGAAAGAAATGGAGGACTGGATCAGCTCACTGAAATCGGTTCAGTCCAGAGAGCATTACGAGGTAAGAGCACAGTTTGACTTGAGTTGCAGTTTGACATGCGTTTGTTGTTTTTCAGACACACTTCCTTGGAAATTAGAAGCTGAATATGCATGTCTTAGAATCCCCTTAACTGTTTCCAATCAGGTATTTTGCCATGCTTTGGGTGTTTTTGTATTTTGCCATGCTTTGGGTGTTCAAATCCACCTTCTAAACAGACCTACTTTCGGATTTCCTCTTCTCTCATAATGAAATATTATGCATAAATATTATGCTATCCATTTAAAATAGTTCTGGAAAAAGAGAATTTTGCTCTGTTTGTTGTTGCTAATTCACCAACTCTAATTGTGCATGTGGTGGTTTTTAGCAGCTGCCACCAGTAAATGAAAGTGCGGACTGCAGCACTGAGTGTTGACTGTACGCTCACTTTGATATAAAATGAAGATGGTTATGTAAGACTCTCAGCCCCCGTGTTCTGCAATACCACACCCAGAACTCCAGCGCTCTGCTGGCACCCCTGACTGCGGGCACTATCCTCCCTATTCAATTGTTTTAACATTTAAGACACATCAAACGGACATCTGGCCTTTTAAATCACTGTCCTTTTGCATTAGGGTGCTGCAGGTACATACACATGCCGGGAGCACAGGGGAAAACCTGTTGTCAGGCAGAGCCGTGGTGTGATATTGCATGCAGGAGGGTTGCCTGTCGTACATCTGCTGCTATTAAATGTGTGTCAGTCTGTGTGTGTTGCATGTGTGTGTATATGAGAGCTGAAAAACATAGCCTTTATTTTAAGGGCTCTGAAAAAGTCTTATTCTGGCGCTGCCAATTTGTCTTAACTTCTCCTTTGCTAGACGGCACAGTTTAATGTGGAACATTTCTCAGGGATGCACAACTGGTATGCCTGCTCCCACGCTCGCCCTACCTTCTGTAACGTCTGTCGGGACAGCCTCTCAGGGGTCACTTCTCATGGCCTCTCTTGTGAAGGTAGGTGTCTGCCCATCTCTCGCTCTCTTTCTCAAACCCGTATGTTGGATAATCCCTCTTTAATTATGGAGCTGCTTCGCTCAGCTCACTGTCCTTCCCCAAAGGTGTCATATTTTGATCAAAGTTGGTCAAGGGTGGTCAGGAATGGCTCAGGGCTGCATTAGAGTGGGTTGCACTGATCAGAGCTACTTAGTGCAGAAGCACAGCTAATTGAGGTGGGGAAAGATCTGAAAAGAAACGCAATGCAATAAATCGATACACTGATGCCAGGTATCTGTCTTTTATTTGTTTAATTTGAACTTCAAAGATATGATGTGCTTGCTTTTTATATTAAAATGCACATCAATCAGATGAAAACAGTTGAGATTGGAGATATAAAAATCCTTTTCAAGCAGGTATCCTGAACACTTCACCTGTCTCCTGCAGAACCACTTAAAGTCAACTTCAAACACCAATCACAGCCTATTGTGCTTTGGTAATCTGACATATTTTGAGAAAAATAGGATATTCGACAATAAGAATGGGCTTGTAGAATGAGATTGGATTTTATCTGTCTGGAATTATTTGGATCTTATAAAGGGGGAATGGAGGGGAAGGACTGAAAAGTAACTTTGTCATCAGGGTTTGCCTGGTTAACTTTGGTTAGCTCTTACTGTTAAGTGGACAGGTTTTTCAACTGATGGTAGTTCAAAAGTAGCTGTGCATTCTGATGAAAAAAATAAAAATAAATTGTAGCAGCATATGGATCATGAAAATTTCAACTAAAATTTTAACTAAAACTAAAACCAAAACTACAACAAATCATTAAAACAAAATATAAATTAACTGAAATAAAATGTTAAAAAATGTTCTTAATTTTTTTTATTTCATCTAGTTACCAAGGCGACATGTATCATTTTCATTAAGATTAACTTGAAGTACTAAAATAAAAGTAATAAATTGATAATAAAAATAATAAGTTATAATATATATAAATGTATATATATATACACAAAATTAAAATACTAATAAAAATTTCAAAGAAATTGTAATAAACAATAAATAAAAAAATATATACACATAATTAAAAAACTTGCAGCCAAAGTACTAAAACTATAATGGAAATCAAACTGAAAATATACAAATAACACCTAATTTATAATATTAACATAAACTAAAATAATATATCAATGATACTAAAATAATACTTATTATATTATAGTTGTATTCATTCATTCATTCATTCATTCATTCATTCATTCTTATATTCCCTATTTTTCACAAGGAGTTCTAATATAGAGTGATCAGACACATGGCATTTACTGTATGACTCAGGTGACTGGCTTAAA
The DNA here is from genome assembly GCF_018340385.1 of Cyprinus carpio. Classification (NCBI taxonomy): domain Eukaryota; kingdom Metazoa; phylum Chordata; class Actinopteri; order Cypriniformes; family Cyprinidae; genus Cyprinus; species Cyprinus carpio. The sequence goes on from NC_056580.1 coordinate 6,474,765, forward strand.
ATTTTAGAAAGATTAAAAGATTAGAAAGACATTTTTTTTTTTAAATAACATGAACCAGTGAATAGTACACAAAAAATACTGGTGACCAATCACAGCACCTAAAATATATACTTTCCCTTGTACATTCTTGGAATTTGTACAAGGTATTTTCTATATATTTTTGTTTTCATATAAAATCTTGATGTTGAAGTTTGTGGCTATTTTTTTAGTTATTTGTCAACTACACACAGAAGCACCTCAAAGTACATGCTGGCAGGTTAGAACATGCTCACTTAAAATACTGCATCCAGGATCATGCATTATGCATGCTAATGGTGTGACATCATGTGGAAGAGAGTGCTAATTACTTTCAGAGATATGCAGATGGTGCTCATTAAACTCGGCTGACTGTCATTGGCTCTCACATAGCAGGAAATAAAAATAGTAAGCCTCTCACTCACTCCTCAGTTTTAATGAGAAATTCAAGTGAAACTCACACTGCTTTGTGAATAATACAAGCCTCGTTATTATCGTCATCCTAATGTTTCCTAATGTTGATTTTCCACCAAAACATCAAGACGCCATTTAGTAGGACAGTTTCCTGGGGTCACGTTGCATTAGGCAAAAGTGGATTGTGTGGTTGTGTGTGGTCGCAGTGGTCTAGAGAGTGATAATTAAAGAGCACTTTCCAGTGCTGTTGTCACAGCGTTTGCTTTCCAACAAGCAGACTCACTTCTGAGTATTAATTACTGTATGTGTTACTGTGGAAAGATGATCATATTTCTTTCAACAGACCTCTCATTACCATCTTCAAGCCTGGGAGCCACTTGTGTTCACATGGAAAATGCTTTTGTTTTGGCTGTTCGCAGACAATGGCATTAGACTGGACTACTGAGTGAACGAGAAAGATTATTTACAAAACTGATCATTCCAGTCCTGGATGCTGATTCTAGCACTCTAGCTAAAGTACAGACACAGTATGACTCTGGACTGTTTTTTCTGTGGATGGCACTTAATGCATATGATTGATAAGATAATGTTTCCTTAATACTCTATTGTTTTATAAAATCAGCTTATTGACTTCCAAAGTGTAGTTCATTGGTAATTAGTTCATATTCTTGTAAAATCAACTCAAGCTTGATTTTGTAGTCGAGACCAGCTCATTCAAGTCTGAGTCCAGATCGAGACCTGAGTTGGTTGAGTCTGGATTAAGACCAAGACCAGAAGAGGGTTGAGTCTGAGTCCAGATCAGGACTGGATGATGGTCGAGTCCGGGACAAGACCGATACTTGAAGGGATAGTTCACACAAAAATGTAAATTCTGTCATTAATTACTCACCCTCATGTCATTCCAAACCTGTAAGACCTTCGTTCATCTTCAGAAAACAAATTAAGATATTTTTGATTAAATCTGAGAGCTTTCTGCATAGACAGCAATGCAACTGAAATGTTTTATGGCCCAGAAAGGTAGTTAGGATATTTGTAAAAATGTTTGAATAAAACAAAAATAACGTTATTCAACAATTTCTTCAAAACAACAATAACGAAATTCTCCAACGAAATGCAGCCATCCATGTTAGACTTCTATGCACGTTCACGATAGTATCACAACACATGCATGTGCATTCTTCTGCTAGTAAACAAGGCTCAGCGCATCCAGTTTCATCGTCACAATGCTGGCTCCTGCGTCAGCAGCACCACACGCATGCGTAGACTGACATGGAGACCTGAAGAGGGTTCAGTCCAAGTCAAGATTGAAACCAGAACAGGGTCGAGTTTAAGTCAAGACCTAGAACAGAACAGAGTTGAGTCCAGGTCAAGAAAGAGACCAAAAAAAAAAAAAAAAGAGTCAAAAATGAGAACTGGGTTAAGTCAGAGTCAAAACAAGAGTCCAAATGCTCCTGAGAAGACCAAGACCCTTGAAAATATGATCATGGACTCAGACTCTTGTCCGGTCTTACAAGCACCTGTACTACAACTCTACATTGGTTACACATAATCATGTTGGCCAAACAAGGCACTGGGAATCAACTTCGAAACAGGATCACAAAGGCCAGACTTCAGTGGTCAGTGGGTCAGCAGCATATGTTTTGATGCGCTGGTGTCCCAACAAAGCTTCTTTACTAGCTTCACCAGCCAGTTCTGACCAGATTGGTCCAGCATTGGAATTCCTGCAGGTCTGCACTAGTCTTTTCAGCAGGGTTCACCAAGTTGAGAGACTTGAAGTTTAGAACGATCATTGCTGCTTATATTTCACTTCGATTTCCTGCAGCAGCCAATCAATAAAGACTGATGTGAGACATGGGCCCCAACAAAAGAGGCAAACTTGATATTTCTCACTCTCTAATATGACAGAGACATCCTGTCCATTAGCAGTGCATGGTAAACAGTCTTGCGTTCACTCTGCATTACTGAATTGTATGTAAATGGTTTGCTAACAGTCCTGAAAATGACATTAGATTGATTTATTGGAGATTTGTTTTCAGAGCCATGTGAAATGGTCTGAGTGTAGACCAGCTCTGATTACAAGATGAGTGCGGAGAGAGATGAGGAGCTCTCTGATTAGCATTATGATTCTCTGAAGAGGACATGTGCTCTTTCGTCTCATCTCAATAGATGAGGCTCCTCATTTATTATTGAGAAACAGCATTGTAGAAAGTGGAAAATTTTAGGGTCGGACATACCATGAGTGCTGAGCTTCCTTTCCCGTAAACAGCCCCGATCAGCCCATGCAGTATCCACTCCGGTGCTGGAATACACCAGGGAGGAAACACTTTCTGTGGTGACTGTGGGGCGTCCCGGCTGGCAGGGCTTGGCAAAATGTGCCTCTGCGCTGCTGTGATTAGCCGTGTCGCCACAAATCTGTGTAATCCTGCAGAACATAAGAAGCCCCGGCAGCATATGGAGGCATAATGCGCTCAGACACTGAGATGGGCTGATTTAACTGGATTTGAGGCTTCTTCAGGATCTGATTCTTGGACTATGGGCGCCAATCAGCCCTGCTTGTACAGAACAGCTCAGACCCTGAACGTTCTAGTTCTCTTGTAGAGATATCTGAACTGATTGCAGAATCTGTGTCGGGAAACGGCTGAGTGTATATTTTAAGTTTGTAGGAATGGAGGTGGCCACAATAATGTGCTGAAGTGTACATTATGGAGGAGGAAGCCAATCAATCAGCCGCTTAATTCCCCTTCTGGAAACGACCAGATGAACATTGCTAACTTGATTAGACCTGCAATGCAATTTAATAGAGGAAATCAGCAAAGAACTGTCGGCCATTAGTTTATTGGACCTCACCCACACCACTGGTGAGAATAAAAACAGCGCCCGTGGGGTTAAGAGGTTGAGTTGGCCAAAAGTTTGCAGAATTTAGAAGAAGTTAATAGATAATATAAAATACTTTGTCATGATGGATAAAAAAGAAGACAGCCATTGTTTCCATACTTTAGAAAGACTTCTAGAGTAATGGATGCTAATAGAGATTAGAAATGTAGATTTGTTGATTTTTTTTTTTTTTTTTACTTTATAGACCTTGAAAATAATAATGCATACGTTATTGCCAATGCTGAACAAATAATATAACTGCCTTACTTAGTGTAATAAAAGAAATGCACTTATTGAAAATGTTAATACTGGGAATATAATTTACAAATGGAATTGTATGAATATAAATTACGAAAACTTTGGGTCAGTAAGATTTATTTTTTATTTTTTATTTTTTTAATCAGCAAGGACACATTAAACTGATCAAATGTGACAGTAAAGACATTTATCTATTCAATTTATCTATTTCAAATAAATGCTGGCACTTTCTTGTCATCAAGAATCCTGGAAAAAAATAAATAAATCATGGTTTCCACAAAAATATTAAGTAGCACAACTGTTTTCAACACTGATAGTAAAAAATAAATAAATAAATAATAAAAAAAAAATATGTGTCTTGAGCATCGAATCAGCATATTAGAATGATTTCTGAACAATCATGTGATACAAAAGAATGGAGTAATGATGCTGAAAATTCAGCTTTGCATCACAGGAATAAATTACATTATAAAATATATTGCACTAGACAACTGTTATTTTAAATTGTAATAATATTTAACAATTTTACTGTACTTTTGATTAATACACGCAGCCTTGGCTTTTTAGGAAAAGTTGTTTATACCAAAATTATAATAGAGCCTGAATCAATCCATCAGAATTACAGGTAATTGTTCTTTGTACAGTGCTTGTCCTTTTCACGAGGCCCTGTTCTTTAATTAAAGAAAGGAGTTCGTTATTAGCATTTGGGTTTTCAAGTACTAATTCAGTGTTCCCCTCAGTTGATCACTATATATCGTGCAGTTTAATTTTAGCTTGATTTAAGAAGCATTTTCCAGACGTCTTTTTTCACCTCATATTTCTTCTGCTGAAATGAAAATCAGCAGCTCAAGGTTACTGCTGGCCAGACTCATAAGCAATTTTCTCATTACTCACTTGCAGTGTGTAAATTCAAGGCCCACAAAAGATGTGCAGTCAGGGCCACCAACAACTGCAAATGGACAACGCTGGCCTCTATCGGGAAGGACATCATTGAGGACGAGGATGGGGTGAGTCTCATAAAGCCCGTAGTTCAGTGAGCTAATGCATAACCTTTGATTGAAAAGTAAAAGTCTGGTCTATGGGTCTGCTGGTGCACATTTTTATTATATTCTGTTCCTGTAGATTTCGATGCCACACCAGTGGCTGGAAGGCAACCTGCCTGTCAGTGCTAAGTGTGCCGTTTGCGACAAAACCTGTGGCAGCGTGCTGCGCTTGCAGGACTGGCGTTGTTTGTGGTGCAAAGCCATGGTATGAACTACATATCCCAGAATCCCTTATGACTATTTGAGTTCAAAGAGCTTGTGAACTTTAAAAGCTGTCTGTGCTTGGACAGGTGCACACGGCATGCATGGATCTCTACCCCCGCAAATGTCCCCTCGGCCAGTGCAAAGTGTCCATCATCCCCCCTACCGCCCTCAACAGCATCGACTCAGACGGTAAGACTTTTCTTTTCACAAGAGTGACTTCAAGAGGGATTATTTTAGTCAGAGTTTATACACATAAATATTAATGAATATTAAATTAATTAATTAATATTAATAATATTATTTTGACCAGAAATATGCTGTTTTTAAATAAGAATTATTTATACATTTTTTTTTATTTTTAAAATGAATGTATGATTATTATTATTAGTAGTAGTAGTATTATATAAGCAATTAGTATAAGTTTTGTGCAAACTAATAATTTAATGTATTAATTGAAATGCTCTATTTGAGTGAGAATAATTAAAATGGCTATTGTATTTATTCATTTTTTATTTTAAAAATATTATTGTTATTATTATTATTATTATTATTATTATTATTATTATTATTATTATTATTATTATTATTATTATTATTATTATTATTATATAACCAACCTTGAGTTTGGGAAATGGTGTTTATAAATAACACATTATTAGTGTTATTATTATTATTATTATTATTACTACTACTACTACTACAATGTGTTTTTGCGCAAAATATTTATTTAATTTATTATTTTAAATAATATTATTTATATTGTATTTATACTGTATTTGGGTGAGGATCATTTAAATGGCCATAGCATTTATTAATCTTTTATTTTTTAAATGAAATTGTTATTATTATTATTATTATTATTATTATTATTATTATTATTATTATTATTATTATTATTAAGTTTATATTCTCAGTAAAATAAGAATACATACATACATAAATAAATACATGAGCAAGCAAGCTTTAAAACAGGTTGTTCTGAATGTCCACTAACCTTTTTTTTTACTGTTTATTTTAGATTTCTTTTACTTTTTTTTCAGTATTAGATTTTCAGGGGGTGGGGGTTTGTTGTTGTTCTTAGGAGAAGTTTTGAGTTATGAAAGTTTCAATGTGTTTTCATAGTACATGAAACCCTTTAATTTCAAAAGGTCAAGGTCACTAAGAATGGGTGATTGCATGATTGCGTGCTTATGCATGATCCCACTCTGGATATAATGTATGATTATGTATTGGCGTGTGTGTGCATGTGAAGTGGAGGGAGGAGCTCAGGTGAAGGGCTGTTGTAGATGGAGCTCATTAGCTTTACTAATTCCCAGGCTGCTTGAAGAGCAATATCTTTTTCATTATACCTCTGACCTCTTCTGATTTGATCATACAGGATGTGTTTTCCTGGGAGACACATGTTCCTCTATTTTTCTTTCCCATCTCTCCTGTATATGTCAGGGTGGTGTGGAAAGTCACTTTCCCTTAGAGCATCTTGTCCCAAGTCCTGACGCATGTAAACATAACAGCCCCTGGTGGACCATGTGCTTGGAAAATTCAAGAGGAGAGCAAACAAAAGCACTGTTCCATGCCCGGCTCTCTCTTTCTCCATCCCTTTCTGCATTATTAACCTGCCGCTGAGGATTCATACCTTGCTTGTTTGCTCAATCAGCCTGTGGTGGAGCATATGCCACTGATTTCCAGGAAATTGCACATTGTCTTTTATTGACAGCTGTGTGCATGCTATTTAGAGCTGCTTCATTCTCAACGATAGGTGTAAAAATAGCTCAATGGATGTGTCCGAAAGTTGAAAAAAATCTGCTTGAAAAAAATTAGTATGCAGCCCTACAATCAAACTTAGCAAATCTGGAGCATTTTTCTTAAACCACATTTTAAGTTGCAATCACTTCATTGCAATTAGATTTCATGCTGCCATATGTTACCATATTTTAATTCACCTATTGTATATTAATAGTTTATGCGCATTTGCCCTGTTTTTTCTAATCTATTCCATTAATTAATCTTTAAAACATTACATTAATTATTCATTTTAAACATTATTTATAATTAATATTGGTACATTGTTAATAATGTTTTGCAAGTCTAAAAACTTATATACATTTTTCACTCAAATTCTATGGGGATGTCCACATCACAACTAAAACAATAACGACAACAACAACAATAACGTTTTTTTTTTTTGTTTTTTTTTTCAGCTGATGAACAATAAAACCATTGACAGCCAATCAGAATCCATCCAACTTTAAAGACCTTGAGCATTTAAAGTGGTAGATGACAAAACTGCAGCGCGCTGTTTAACAAACGTTTTAGTGTGTTGGTGTGGACGATAATATAGTAATCTCTATAGTTATCATTCTCGGTGTCAACGGGTTTTAAGTAATTACCAACTTTCATCCGGCCATGTGTGAAGTCAAACCTTGTGAGCGCTGAGGACATCCACTATTGATCAGAACCTCAAAGCTCCTGCGTCTTTAATTGGCGGAGCACATATCGGATATAGAGATTAGTTGGGGCCAGACAGAAATGTAATGAAAATCAATAGCTGTGAAGTTTCGGCTGATATATTTTTGGATCGCTTTGTGGTTCCTGTTAATTGGCTGTTTTAAAACAGACAAAAAGAATGAAGGATGCATGGACGGATTGAACTCTGTTAAGCTGCTAAAGAAGCAGCCAGGGATGCAGAAAGCATGAGAATGTGATGGGAAAGTAGGAGAGTCCCTCACGTGTAAGGAATCTCCCGCCTCAGTGCTAGGTGGCGAGGAGAGCTGCATCTTAATTTGCTCAGGGCTGCCTTTGGCACGTGCTCAGGCTTCGTGACAATTTGCCTCAGCCTGCCTCCAGGAGAGATAGCAGGAGAGTGAAGGAAAGAGGAGGTGGGGCTTCTGTTAGACCTAAAGGGGTCTACTGACAAGACGTCCACCCACGCGTCTGTATCCGTTTTGCAACCACGCGGAGAACATGCAAACCTGGTCTTGAGGGCGGCTTTCAGGTTTACCAACACTCATGCATGCTTAGAGCCATGTATGCAAACATGATGCAATACGCATAGATGCATACAGTTACCCAGAATGAATGCACTGTGTGCACATGCAAACAATTCCTCCCAGACGTCTGCACCAGACAGACAGGAATGTGAAAGTCTAAATGGTGCATATGGTGAATCTCATAAGCACAGCAGGTTATTGCTCGCAGCCACTGGCATGTTCAGACTGTTTACTGCACATGCTGCATGCGTGCACGTGACCGCCTCGACTACGAGCACGTTTGACAGCTCCTCACTCAGCCTGAAATCATAGTGCCGGATTATTTACACACTATAGTACACATTATTTCCCACTAAAACATACTAGGCTGAGGGTTTGCTTTTCCTTGTGCTGCAGCACAAAACACTTTCCTCTCCTTTCTCGGTGATTCATCCTTGTCCAGGCATGAAGAATACTGTTCCTAAGCAACATGGAGTCAACAAAAATCTCCACATTATCTTTTTTAGCAAGCAAGTGAAATTAAGTTCTTGTAGTTTAATTGGTAAGCATGGTGCTATCAGCAATTTCAGGGAATTCAATAGTGTTCAAAAGACTATTTCAGTGTTGAGCTAAGCTAATAATGCAATAGTAATAAATTTGCTGTAATTTTTTCAGTACGTGAAATCAATAGTAATGCACCAGAATTTACCGAAACACTGATATAAAAATTAAAGTGTAGCTGAATTTTTTTTTATTTTTATTTAGCTGTAAACCAAAATCTGAAATAAAGTCTTAAATTTGCATAACTGTGTAATTGAACTGTTCAGGGTGTTGTGTTCTCAGGTGAGAATTAGACTAGTCGAAATAAAGTTCTTCAGCAATGACTCTCCTTCCAGTATTTCAGCCGAACAAATATTACACAGTCAAAAAAACTGGAAAAGTGCTTATAAAACATGAATGTGTTGGTCATTGCTTTTGGCACTCCAAAACTGTTTGGCCGAAATATTATTATTATTTTTTATTTATTTTTCAGCTGAATATTTTCTGTTGCAGTTTGGATTGCTGTGAATTCATTTGTTCATTAGTAATCAATTAGTAGTTCATTAGTAATTCTTTAGTAATCAATTCTACAATAAATCAGTTTTTACAAATGAATCAGTGACAGTTAGCATGTTGCTAAGATAACAATGTAATACTCTAATAATAAAAAATAAAAAAACATAAATATTGGGTGAAATAGTCTTTAATTATTACTATTTTATCGATACTTTTCAGCAAAGAATGAATTAAGCTTACTTATAATCAGATTTTCCCTCACTTTCATCCACCATCCTGGTTCACTGCAGTGCAATCTAGGTGTTTTTTTGTTTGGTTGTTTTTTTTGTGGTGCTGCCTTAGCATTTGGCCAAAATAAGGTATCTTCCTTTTGAAAAAGCTATTAGAGCTAAAAAGTTTCTAATCATTTTTTTGTTCTTTTCCTGTGACAGGTTTCTGGAAGGCCACCTGTCCCCCATCATGCGCTAGTCCACTCCTTGTGTTTGTCAACTCAAAAAGCGGAGACAACCAAGGGGTAAAATTCCTGCGTCGGTTCAAACAGCTGCTCAATCCCGCTCAGGTTTTTGACCTGGTCAATGGTGGACCTCATTTAGGGTAAGACCAGCATGCCAAAACTATTGACTATCAACTTAGAAGCAAATCAGTGTTTTTACTTCTTTTGCTGTCATTTACAAAAGAGGTTGTTGATGTATGATGCTTTACAAATCAGCATATAAGTTTTCAGGTCCTATAACTATTCTTTTCTCCATTTTTAATCACTTTTTTGGCATGTTCAGTAGGACAAAATCAGTTCCTCTTCAGGAACTCAAGCTGCGTCGGAGGACGCATTGGGAACGCCCTTCAGCCTGACCGGCCCTGAATCATGTGTGTAATCAGTCCAATGGATTGGCGAGACGTCATAGGCGGGTGACGTCAGAGACCAGGAAGCTTAAAAGCAGAAAGCCAAAACCTACACTTATCCCTCTCACCAACAGCACTGTGTGTGTCATTCGCGTCAGTCGCTATCTGTTTGTGAGTCTTATTTAGTGTTGTTTGTCCACTGATAAGCTCCATTATGTCAAAGCTTCAGTCAAGAGAAGTTTTGGGCGAGAGCAGGCAGCGTTCAGGCTGTGTGTTTTCCTTGCCTGCAAAGAAAAAAGGGGTAGGGACACACGCAGTTTGTGTTGTCTGCTTGAGAGTGAAGCACGCAGAATCAGCTCTCGAGGGAGTTGACGGCTGCTATGCGAGCATTTGTTACTGCTTTGCTTCACTCTCAGAAGGCTCTCTTTGAGAAGGGAGCCTTCACTGGCGTTTCTCCCGGTGCCAGCCCTGCTTTTGCCGAGGTGGAGCGGTGGTTGTGCTCGCGGGTTTGCTTTCGGATCCAGTGGAAGGAATGTAGACGGGCAAGTCCCTATCTTCTTCCTTAACCACCAGATCCGGCGCCCGCTCTCAGGGTTCCGGAAGCCCACGTTGCGGTACTTTCCCCATGGTGACAGGGCACGACGCTCTGAGGAGATTGATGTGGAGGGCGTTGATAAGCTTGCCAGTTGCACAAGCATCAGTTACACAAGCATATTATGCCTGATATTATAATGAGCAGCATTAATGAGGAGTGGAGCTCGCGCAGTCGGCTCTTGGGGGGCTGATTGAGCTTTTCTCACTGTAGTGAGATCCCACAGAATCCAGTTCGGTTCTCCTCCGCCTCAATTCAACAGGGACTTTCCCACCCTAGTAGGCCCCGAGCAGGCTTGGGTAATGGAACAGAAGTAGACACTCTCTGAGGATGGCGGCCATCTAGGTGGTCCCTCCTCGCGTTGCAGAGTCTGGGTCCTACAGCCAGTACTTCACTGTTCTGAGGAAGGATGAGGTGTTGTGTCCTACTTTAGATCTGCGTCTTTTGAACCGCTCAGTCAGGGGACTGAAGTTCAGCACGCAAACAGGCAAGTTCGTCTCAGACCAAGTCTGAGGACTGGTGTGTCACAATCGATCAAAAAGATGCACTTATCTCCATCCTTCCTCATCGGAAGTTCCTGAGGTTTGCTTTTGGGGGCAAAAGCCTACCAATACTGGTTCTTCCTCTGGCCTTGCACTCTCACCCCACACTTTCACGACTCAACCACGATTGGTTGATATTAGCTCAATCAGAGCAGATGGCATTACGACATCCAGGTGTTGTTCTCGTTCACATGAAAGAGCTAGGGTTAAGACTTAACATGATACCTCTTGGCCTGCTGCACATGAGACCCCTACAGTGGTGGCTCAAGACCAAGGGGTTCTCCCTGAGGGGAAACCCACTTCGCATGATCAAGGTCACGTATCGATGCCTACGTGCCTTGGACATGTGGAGAAAGCCTTGGTTCTTGTCTCAGGGCCCGGTGCTGGGAGCTCCTTGTAGCCATGTAACACTAGTGATGGATGCGTCCCTCACCAGCTGGGGTGCGGTCATGAGTGGCCACCCTGCCCGCGGTCTGTGGAGTGGTCGCCATCTGACATGGCATATAAACTGCCTGAAGATGCTGGCCGTGCTTCGGGCACTACAACACTTTCTCCCAGACCTAAGAGGTCACCATGTGTTGGTGCACACTGACAACACAGCGCTGGTCTCTTATATCAACCACCAAGGGGGTCTCACCACCCCGAGATGGTGAAGCAGATATGGAGAATTTTGGCCAGACTCAGGTGGATCTATCTGCGACTTGATAGACATCCCCTGATTTCTCTGCTCCTGGGAGTTCGGGAGAGAGTCCCCTGGGACGGGGTCCTTCTGCTATTAGTAGCCCCATTTTGGCCTGGCCATGATTTCCGTCCTAGATGGCTCTCCAGGGGAGATTCCCGTCAGGAGGGACCTCCTCTCACAGGCGGAGGGTACGCCCCCACTCGGAGTTGGAAGTTATGGGTGTGGCCCCTGAGGGGCACAGCTCGTAGCTTCCAGTCTCTAAACCAAGGTTGCTGAGACCATCCTCCAATCCAGAGCTGCCTCCATGAGGAAACTGTATGCCTTGAAGTGGAAACTCCTCAACTCCTTTCTCTGAGACCGCCAGCTCGACCCAGTTAACTGCCCGGTTGGTACAGTTCTGGAGTTCCTGCAGGCCCTACTCTCCGCAGGGTTGACCCACTCCACCCTGAAGGTCTACGTGGCGGCCATTGCGGCCTACTGCGCCCCTCTCGATGCCAGTCAATGGGCAGACACCCTCTGGTTACATGTTTCCTCTGCGGTGCGCTGAGGCTGAGGCCTCCGGCCAGAAGAAGCTTATGCTAAGCGGTGGATCAGGATGCTATCCTAAAGCCTCGAGTCCTCTGATCTCCCCTCTCTTGGGGGTCTAGACTCATTCCTTCAGAAGTTTGGCCATTGGGCGGGATGTCCCCGATTACTTGTCAGGCTCCTGGCTCTTTCTCTTGCTTTAGCTGTGCTCTTCCACACTAGGCAGAGATTTGAAAGTCTGGCGGCTTGGGCATTCTCTTCCCAAAGCGTCCTCCGATGCAGCTCAGGTTACGCATGTAACCATGGTTCCTCGAAGGAACGAGATGCTGTGTCGCAGTGCCACACTTCTGGAATCTATGCCGGCACTATCTTCATTCCTAGAGGCTAAATGCCGGCTTTGCCGCACGTGCTTTTAAGCTTCTTGGTCTCTGACGTCACCCGCCTATGACGTCTTGCCCATCCATTGGACTGATTACACACATGATTCAGGGCCGGTCACGCTGAAGGGTGTTCCAAAAGTGTCCTCCGATGCAGCGTCTCGTTCCTTCGAGGAACCATGGTTACATGCGTAACCTGAGACGTTTTCCTATATAGTCTGAGCTCATAAAAACTGCAGGCATAATGAGCATTTTAAAGTTTGTGTGTCATTTTAATTATTCTTTCTCTCTTTCAGCCTTCGCTTGTTCCAAAAGTTCGATAACTTCCGAATCCTGGTGTGCGGTGGAGATGGAAGCGTTGGTTGGGTCCTGTCTGAAATTGATAAACTAAATCTTCACAAACAGGTAATTGAAAAGTACTGCGCCATATCCTGTTGATTGAAGGTAAACTTGTTGCTGTATGGTTAAGACTTGGCACAAGAGTATCAGAGCAGATGTTTAGGAGGATTTCTTAATGAACTGACTCGTTTCTCATTGGCAGTGCCAGCTGGGCGTTCTGCCACTGGGCACCGGGAATGACCTGGCGCGGGTGCTTGGTTGGGGGCCGTCCTGTGATGATGACACTCAACTCCCTCAGATACTGGAGAAGCTGGAGCGAGCCAGCACAAAGATGTTGGACAGGTACAGAGCGCACACTAGTATGACCACAACTATGTCGAGCTTATAATATCTGTGTTGTTGGCTACATCTACGGCTGCTGTTTACAGGTGGAGTATAATGACCTATGAGATTAAAATACCTCCCAAACACAGCTGCCCCACCACACCTGAGGAGGCAGAGGACGGCCAGGTACCAGCTACACATCAGCGCTAATGCATACATCTACATCAACACCAATTAAAGGGTTGTTGACATGTCACAGTGTGACATGCTATGCTTTATCTAAGACTAGGTGCCACAAAAACACAACATAGACAATAAAAAGACAACACATCTTTCAGCTATGTTTCCCTCACTGCACACAAAAGAAAACATTTGGCACACACTTATTGTAGTGTGCTTCACAAACAAATGGCTCTAGTTTTAATGAATTGTTAAAAATAGTCACAAATTAGTCTCAAACTTAAATGTTCTTTCTGTGAGCCATTATTTTAGTCATGTCAGAGTCTAAATAAATAGGTTGAGACTGTTTCTATAATTTGTAGGTTGACCATATACGTCCTCTTTTTCCAGAACATGTCCTTGCCGGGATTGCAAAATTCCATGAGATGTCCTGGTTTTGGCTTTGTTTTCCTATTGATGTGCTCTCTGCAGTCTTCATACATTATATGTGTGCATATTTGGATTGCTTTGACTGTTTTCTGCAGATCCTGCCTTCTCGCACGCCACGATTGGTCGATTGTGTACAAGGCCTGCACACTATTGTTTAAACTACTTTTCATTCATTACCTTCAGCAGGTATGAAAACAATAGGAAAACAAAGCCAAAATTCCACACATTGTAGGCAATTACAAAATCCTGCCCGGGCCAGGGCATGTCCAGGAAAAAAGAGGGCATGTGGTGTACTTGACTGCTTATTTATGAAATGATTTGGTTTACATAAGATATACATGGCTTTAGTTACAGATATCTGCTTATGAGGATTCAGTGGCTGCTCATCTCACAAAGATCTTGAACTCAGATCAGCACTCAGTGGTCATATCTTCATCAAAGTGAGTCCTCTCACACTATACTGTTCATATTCCACCACTAACAAACAGAACCACAGATAAAGACAATTTCCTCTCGTCTCCTCCAGGGTATTGTGTGAGACGGTGAAGGAATTTGTGGCCAAAGTTGGGAAGTGTTATGAGAGAAGCAGTGACAGTACGGAGGAATCTGATGCACTTGCTCTCAAAGTGAGTCTGTGATGCCTCACCTCATGACGGCTTTTTCAGTCTTTACTCAACACATGCGCAGAAATACAGTGAAAACAGCGTATAAACCTGTTTATCAATGCAGCACCCTTTCCTTTGTTAACTGTCAACAGTGTGTGATTCTGAACGAGAAGCTGGACTCCCTCCTGCAGACGTTGAATTTGGAGGCGCAGGCCATGACGCCCTCAGCCCTCACCACGCCACCCATCGTGGAGGAGGAGGTGGAGGAGGAGGAGCTGGAGGAAGAGGAGGATCTGAGTGAAGAGTCTATAACGGAGCTGAAGGAGAATGAGACTGAGAAAGGCTCTGCTCATAAGCTCTTCAGACCCCGCGAGCAGCTTGTGCTGAGAGCCAACAGTCTGAAGAAAGTGCTCAGACAGATCATTGAGCAGGCAGAGAGAAGTACGATTGTCCAGCATGTCTTTCTATGTCTTTTTAATAGAAAAAAAACACTTATTTGCTGCTTGCAGAATGTTGCTCTGGATATCAGCGTCTCTTAAAGGGATACTCCACCCCAAAAAGAAAATTTTGTCATTAATCACTTACCTCCATGTCGTTCCAAACCTGTAAAAGCTCCGTTCGTCTTCGGAAAACAATTTAAGCTATTTTGGATGAAAACCTGGAGGCTTGAGCCTGTCCCATAGACTGCCAAGTAATTAACAGTGTCAAGGTCCAGGAAAGTATGAAAGTCGTCGTCAGAATACTCCATCTGATATCAGACGTGCAATCTGGGTTATATGTTATATATGCCACAAGGATGCGCTGTTTTTTTTCAAATCAAAGCTAAATACACATAGAAACAGCGCATCCTTGTGGCGCGGATGATACAGAAGAGCAAACGCAGCATACAATCATATAGAGAGACACAGAGGAGACTGTTGACAAAGGAATTATTGAATAAAGCCGCTATTTTTGTTTTATTTGCTTACAAAAAGAGTTCCTGTCGCTTTATATAACCCAGATTGCACGTCTGATGGTGGATGGAGTATTCTGACGATGACTTTCATACCTTTTACGGACCTTGACACTGATATTTATTTGGCAGTCTATGGGACAGTCACAAGCCTCTCGGTTTTCATCCAAAATATCTTAAATTGTGTTCTGAAGACGATTGAAGCTTTTATGGGTTTGGAAGAACATGAGGGTAAGTGATTAATGACAAAATGTTCATTTTGGGGTGGAGTATCCCTTTAAATGACTTATCACATGACTTAAATCAATTATATTCAAATGGATTAGTCACATGAGACCTGAGGGTTCGTCTTGATCTTCAGGGATTTTGATTTGTTTTAAATAGGGGATCAACGTGTGTCAATAAATCAATAGGTTTCAGTAATACTGTGTAATTCTTTGTTTCCAGGTCTGGGCAATATATTTTAATATGAAATATGATGTAAATATGATATAATAAATACAATAACATTTTGTGTACATATTAAAAAACTAGAAGATCTCTTTAGAAGAAGATTGTAAAATATTTCAGATGCAGCACATTTTAATTGTAAAAATATGGGTAAATATTATCTAAATATATAATAAAAATAAATAGAATAAAATTTTTGTGTAGATTTAAATATTAGTCGTATACTGTGCTCATAGCAAAATGATCTAAACATGATACAGTAAAATAAATATAGGATTGTGTGATGACATGCCCTTTGGGAAGCTTATTCTCACAATTTTGTGTCTTTTTTATATCTCCATCAAAAACATGAATATTAATATATTAATAAAATATTACCAAAGACTATAGAATACCCAAGACATGTCACTCGTATAGTTTTGAATGGGGAAAAATGCTATGCTCAATATGGCCGCTCAGTCGCTGGAAGCCCGCCAAAATAAACAACATTTATGACACAGTTGTTATCATATTTCTTTGGTGATTTCAAATATGAAATTTAATCGCAAGCCTAGTGAACAGTTTTGTAGAATTTGATGTTTCCCCCTTCAAAGAGATAGGAGTTGCACTTAGATGCCAGAGAGGCGTTTTAAAGATGTCCGCCGAGTGACATGACTTGTCATAAAGAATACCCTATGTTTCTTGTGAAGAAGTGCATGAATCCGGAGGTTGTGTTTGTGTTTGTGTCTGTGCTGTAGTGGTGGATGAGCAGAACGCTCACACGGAGGAGCAGGAGCTGCAGTCTCCCTCTGACTTCAGGAAGGACAGTGAGGAGGAAAACCGAGACAATGAGAAGGACGAGGACACTAAAGAACTGGAAGCTCTGCCCTGTGAGTTCACACTTCTCAAACTTAAGACACATTGTCGCTGGTAACTGCTTCCTGTGAGACACAAAGTGTTCTTGCTTACCGGTCTTAAAAGCTGTCCCTCCATTGGGCTGCATTCAAGTGCCAGGATGTTTTTTGTCTCACTGGAGCCGTTTGTGCATTAAAAGGCTTTTTTTAAGTCTATTCTTTATAAAGACTTGAACGATGTACTGTGCACAGTATGCACATTTTCTATATGCTTGAAATACTCATATGATTTATTACAGTTGCCAAAATGACGATTGTACAGTATGGGAGAAGTCTAAATTAAGGACTACTTCTTCACCACAATGCAATGCACATGACTCCAATGTGACAAAGAAACTGAAAGTAATGTTAGTCGTGATTTTTAACATCTCGTTTTAGACGCCTAATGTAATCAGGCTGCCAAAAGTTATATTTTTAACATAAATTAAATTCAAGGAATGAACCGAACGCCACTCATGCAACATGATGAGATCATGTGACTACTATTTGAAACATTTATGGCGGAATAATGCAGTACTAACAGACAAAAACAGTAGGCTGTATGCAGTAACTACTGGACGTTATTGTAATATTATTGTAGTAATCCATTCTGAACATAACTGTGTCTTTTCAGCATATTAACTAACAGCACTTTATTTAGGATGGATAATGTGTGAACTGTGATTCAGACCTTGTTCTGTTTGTGCCTGAAAGGGTTAGTGCTGCCCTCTAGTGACAAACTTATTATAGTAAATTATTTAAATTCAACGTCACATGATAATTTTTTTTTACTAATTAACAGCAGCAAAAAAAAAAAAAAAAAAAAAAAAGATTATTATTATTAATAATAATATTATTATTATTGTTGTTGTTGTTATATTAGGGTTTATTTTTATAAATAAATAAATACTCTTAGTTGTTTTGCACATTATCATCATCATCATTATTATTAGGGGTGTTTTTTATAATAAAAATGCATTAACATAAATTATTATCATTATCATTGGAATAAGAATTACTCTTAGTTTTTTTACATGTTACTCTTAGTTTGAAAAATCTCAGCAACATTTTATTATTATCATTATATTTATTATTATTATATGGGTTTATTATATTTCTATAAATAATCTCTGAAAAGGCTTCCAGTTGTTTTCATAAAGCCAGACTGTTCTAAGTGGGAAGACAAGCTTTTGTTTTGCAAAACTGCGCAATAACACAATCTTTTCCTCCAGAAGGTTTGGGATTTCCTTACAGCTTACAGACTGCAAGTGTTTATAGCTGCAAAATCAAATATATTTGTAGGTTTCCCAGAGGATCCCTGTGCTATATTTCTGTCTACAGAGAACATATTTTTGTTTGCTGGACAGTGACAGTTCCGGTTTACATAGAGGCCTGCTGTCTGCTCGTGTTTCCAGTGGGGCACGAAAGACTTTATTCTCTGAGCTGGTTCAGTCTCTCAGGGGCTCCTGATCTTGCCTCCGTCTCTCCTCCGCTGTTAAGTGCTCTTAATGTGTTTTGGTTTGTTTTTGTGGGTTGCGTTCTGCTGAATATCTCTTTTACGTGGCTTTTTCACTTCTTGTTGAGAGCCAGTGACCAAAATGCACGGGTTATTCTTACGTGCTGGAAAATACTGAGCATTTACAAATCAAAACAGCATTAGACTGTGCTGTGTAATGGGCACTTGGGCAGATATTGCTGTGATGGATGAGTGTTTTGTACACATGAGCTCATGTTTTGTTCTGTGTTTGTGTTTTTGCAGTGGCTAAGTCACTGTGTTTGCCGCCAGAGAGGCGTGTCAGTCGCAGCACGCAGTCCTGCGGCTCCTTTTCCATCACTCCTTTCACCACAAGCAAGGAGAACCTGCCTGTCCTCAACACACGCATCATCTGTCCCGGTATGACTACATGTTTACTCTCCTGCTGCTGACCGGAAAACTTCAAGGGATAGTTCAACCAAAAGAGAAATTTCTGTCATCATTTATTCACTCTCATGCTGTTTCAAACCAGTATGACTTTCATTTTTCCACGAAACATGAAAGCAGATGATAGGAAAAATGTGTGAGCAGCTCTTTTACGTACAGTGAAAGTGAATAGTGACCCGTGGCTGCCAAGCTTTTAAAAGAATTCATAACTGTAGTCCAAAAGTCTGCAGAACGCTTGTATAAAAAAAAATATATATAATAATAATTGTATTAGATGTGCACTTCAAGTAGTGTACTTCAAATTTTAAGTATAATTTTAAAAAACTCTACTTGCAGATAATATAACATTAATAAAATAAAAGCACACTCAAGTTTATGTGTTTCAAGTTTCATGTTTCCTAACACACTTAAGTGCACTTTGTAATAATGTCAAATTAATAATGTAATTTAAACTACATTTAAAGTTTTTTGAATAATTGTTGTTCTGCTTTAAAGAAGTTATTTTGATTTGTTGCCTAACATACTCAAGTACATAGAAATGTACATTAAGTATGCTTTAGTTTACCATTCAGCAGTTCACTATAATATTTCAAAAGCAGTAGAAATAATTATGAAATTACCTATAAAGAGCACTCTAAAGTTCTAAAGTAAAGTTCTGCTAATTGCATTTCATATAAATTTAAACTACAATACATTTTCATGTAATTGCAATTAATGGTGTACTTAAGTTTCCAAACATTCAGTTCACACTTAAGTATATTGTTTTAAAGCATAGCAAACCATGATAAGTGCTCTTTTTGAAATTAGAAGCTTTGTGTGAGGAACAGACTAAAATTTTGATTTTTATTTGCTACAAATAATCCTTCATTTTAGTTGGGTTTCTCAACTAAATCATATTTATTGGATCATATTCATGACACTTTTATAGTGCTTATTCTGAGCTTCTGGCACCTTTCAGCATAAACATTCTGTAAAGCATCTTTTGTGTTTTACTAAAAAGAAAGTTATACAGGGTAAAAACAACATGAGGGTGAGTAACCGATAATAGATTTTTCATAAAAGTATCATTTTAAATATGGTTTGCTGATCTGCAATCTCACATTCGTTCATCTTTTGCTTGGTCTTCAGGTCTGCGGGCAGGTCTTGCTGCATCCATAGCTGGAAGCTCCATAATCAGTAAGATGCTGCTTGCCAACATTGATCCATTTGGTGCCACACCGTTCATAGATCCTGACCTGGACTCACTGTAAGAGCTTTGGTTTCCTTTTTCTCGTTTAAGTTGATCTTAAAAGTACTCATGAAACTTACATGGGTCATTTCTCTCACAGAGAGGGCTATTTGGAGAAGTGTGTGATGAATAACTACTTTGGCATTGGGTTAGATGCAAAGATCTCACTGGAGTTCAACAACAAACGTGAGGAGCATCCGGAGAAATGCAGGTAGTTCAGGAATAAAAATATACTTCATTTACCAAAACCACCACTGATAAATACTCAACGCTTGGTTAACACTTTACATGAGGGAACACTATTATCTAGTTGCTCATTAACATGCATATTACTAGTTAGTATTAGTATTTTTTAAAGCACGTATTAATGCTTTATTCTGTATGACCATATTCAGATCCCTAAATCAAAGCAAATTAGGAGTTTATTGAGGAAAACGAGCCTGTCCTCCAACAAAAAACGACCATATAGGTCGTTTGTGCAAGCACCTTATTACTACCTATATTTACGTTTTAAAGTTAAGCGGCCTCTAGCAGGCGTAAAAATAATGACAGTATCGCGTTGCGTCTGTCGTCATGAAATGACGTATAACGTCATTACCAATCAAAACGCACGTTTATTTAAATGCAATGTGTGGACTTTTTACAACGATCTCACAGTAATTCGTACATAGTTTACTAGGTGGCTTATTCGTTCGAATGACCACACCTAACCCCACCCCCTAAACCTAACCCTCACAGAAATCATGCAAAATTATGATTTATTGAGCATATACATTTTACGTGCACGTCCGTTCTCTGGGATCGAACCCATGATAGCATGATTGCATATCAAGGTATAACGCAATAATCTACCAACTGAGCTACACGAAACGCAAATCACAGTACAAATAAAAGAGTACAAAACATTAATATGAAAACGACCGTTTGCCGATAGGGGCGCAATTGTAGTATACGCTCTGATGGGTCGTATTTCAGGGATTTGGACAAACGACCTATATGAGCGTATTAGTTGGAGGACAGGTTGGGGAAAACTCTTAGCTAATAGTGAGTATGTGTTCCCTAATCTAAAGTGTTACCAATGGTTGAATAATATTTCTCTGACTGTCCAGAAGTCGCACTAAAAACATGATGTGGTATGGAGTCCTGGGGACGAAAGAGCTTCTGCAGCGGACCTACAAGAACTTGGAGCAGAAAGTTCAGCTGGAGGTGAGCCGATTGGAAGTTTTCCACTTTCCACGCAGGCCAATGAAAAAAATCAAATAATAGATAGATACCTTGATTTGTGCTTTAAAAAAGGACTGAACAACAAACATATGATAATCTACTGCTTTAATGCTGGAACTGAATTTCTTTTCAAGTAGAATTTGAAGCACTTGTGGGTCAAACGGTTGCGTTGGCCGTCAGCCGCTGTCCCAGTTCCATGTTCAGGGCTCCTCATGGTTTTGTGATTGATTCTGCAGTGTGACGGCCAGTACATCCCACTCCCCAGTCTCCAGGGGATCGCTGTGCTGAACATACCCAGCTATGCCGGGGGAACCAACTTCTGGGGCGGCACCAAAGAGGATGACGTAAGTCATGGTGCTAGAGGTCAGGAGGGTTTGTTCTCATCAAACAGCATTTCCCGCCTGACTCTGAGCTGTTAGACGTCAGTTTAGAGTTGAAATATGACACCATGTAGAGAGGAAATGATGTAGAGTTGTTTAATTAAGAGGATGAGCAGGCCCTGTGTTGACTCGTGTTGTTTAACGTGCAGCTGGCTCTGGACAAAACCTTTTGATCCCAGAGTGACTTGGGTCTTTGTTCGCAACAAGTGGCCTTTTGGCAGCTGGTTTGTTTTAGCTCACATGACCTCGTTTCAATATGAGGTTACCTCTGGACACAGGGTCTGGTTATAGAAGGGCAGATGCCTGTGATCTTGGACAGGACATTCGAGGATTTTAATTTATTTTATTTATATAATTATTTTTGTTTGTAGAAATGGAAGACTGTTTAACCCTATAAAGCCTGACATAGTCTGAAAATTTATATTTTTTTAATGGAATAGTTTATTGAAACTTTAGACAAAATCTTAAATCAGGCTTTTATGACTCATATAGTATAATATAGTAAGAATATGGAGCTCACTCCTGAGGAGGGAAAACACATGCATTTCATTCAGAGGGCCAAACTGAGCAAAAATGTGAAATTTGATGCAGATGTTGTGATATAAATATATGGCCAAAAAGTGAAATGAAATATTGATAGCTTGTAAAGTTAATCCATGAAAGCTTTATAACAGCATAGCAGACTACTTGCATACTGTAAAATGCATATAAATATCAGTTGTCACACTGTATCTCCCAATAATATGTCTTAGTAAAGTTATATTTGAATGCTCAGTTTTGTGTTCAAAGCTCTGTAGTTTTTATTTTGGAGGCAAAACATATAATAGAAGGCAATACCGTGATACAAATAAACGTTCTTCAAAAGCCTGATGTATCATAGCCTGTTTGATACTCACATTTTAACAAAAAATTATATATGGATAATCAAGTAAAGTTGCTTCAGTTGAGTCAGTATTCATCTTGAAATATTACTTCTAATATAAATGTTATTCTTATTATAAAAATCAGTTAATATTTCACAGCAAAACACACATGTACGACTATAATACGACTATTATACTACGTTTTTACGACTTTAATAAAATGCTTTTTACTTGCTTAAAAAGTATAAACTATCAGTCAGATGACAGAAAGCACATAGTAGATTCTGTACAAGAGACAAAATTTTAATCATGTTGATGAGGTCTTAGAAATGTGTGTATCAAATATGATAGGATTTATAAGGTTAATGTTTTTTAGAATAAATAGTTTTTTTTTTACATTATGAATCTTGAGTGTGAGCCTGTACTGAGCCCCCTAGTGGTAATGAGCTATTTTCATGATTATTGTTTTTGTCTTTTCATGCAGATATTTTGTGCCCCTTCATTTGATGACAAAATTTTGGAAGTGGTGGCTGTGTTTGGTAGCATGCAGATGGCTGTGTCGAGGGTGATCAAACTGCAGCATCACCGTATTGCTCAGGTAAACACACCTCACATGAATGACACAGATCTGTAAAGGATGTTTTAACTATGGTGACAGAGTGAGTAACCTCTCCTCACCCCTCCCAGTGTCGCACAGTGAAGATCACCATCCTGGGAGATGAAGGAGTGCCGGTCCAGGTGGATGGAGAGGCCTGGATTCAACCTCCTGGAGTCATCAAGATTCAGCACAAGAATCGGGCCCAGATGCTGACAAGAGACAGGGTAAGTGTTTCTGGGGAATTGATTTCCACAATATTACCATAAAACAGTGGAAAAGAACAGTTAAAGCAGCGGTCTGCAACCCGTCGATCTGGTAGATCTTTATCACTGTCCCAGTAGATTGCGTAAATATTAAGCACAAAATACATTACATTTCTACAGTCTTTGTATTGATTTTTTTTGTAATTATTTTTCTGTTATTTTTGTGAGCTTCTGGGACACTGATAAAGAATACATCATGCCTGAGTTATCAGAGACGCTAAAGACGATTCGCGAAATATAGGAAGAAAATATAAATACTGAATTGTGGTTGAGGGGTTATATGAATGTATCACTGAAAGGAACTGACTGAAATGTTTCGATGGCAATGGAATTATCTTCCTCTTACCTCCTCATAGAGTGGGGGAGCTATGACGTCAGAATCCGGAAAAGTAATTGGCCGCTGGTTTCTTTGAGATTTTCCTATGGTGTTTTATAATGGGGTTTTTCAATTTATGAGGAAAATAAAGCCTATTGTAAACATAACTTGACAATACTTTCACATTTTGTTCTACAACGTAAATTACACACATCCATACACAAAACACAACTTTTGAAGCAGTTATGTTCATTTTTGAAAACGTATGTTTTTAATAAGAAACTAGATAAGAACATTTGGGTTGTGAGTGTATGCAGTTGTAGAACAAAACATAAAAGTATTGTAAAGTTCATTAAAGGGGTCATATGATGCTGCTAAAAAGAACATTATTTTGTGTATTTGGTGTAATTAGATGTGTTTATGCGGTTTAAGGTTAAAAAAAACATTATTTTCCACATACTGTACATTATTGTTTCTCCTCTATGCCCTGCCTTCTGAAACACGTCGATTTTTACAAAGCTCATCGTTCTGAAAAGCTCTGATTAAACATCAATCCACTTAACATTGATTGGCCGAATGCCTCAAGCGTGTGACGGAAATGTTACGCCTCTTAACATATTGTGATGCCCTGTCCGTCCGGTGCGAAGAGACATAAACATAAAACCCATTATAAACGTGATATAAACATGATTTCTAGTCGTGTCTTCTTTTGGAAGGCCAAAAAAAAGTAGTTTCGCTTTCTCAACGAAACAACGTCACACCTTGAGTGAGCCGCGGCCGGCGGCTTGAGGCGGATTCTACGAAGGAGTGTACCTTGGTCTTGCAGCAACCACATGTGACGACCCCGGGCTGGACTCCGCTTCATCCACGGTGAAAGCCGATCCGGCGACCCACAGTGCAAAGTTGATGTATTTCCTCAGCGACCAGCACGGATCAGCTCCAGACATGATGAAGTGGATATCGTCCTCTTTTGGAAGGCCAAACAAAGTAGTTTCGCTTTCACAGTGAAACACACAGCGTCTATACGACATGGCGGCAACAACAATACTACAACGAGAATAAAAGGTACGCCTTCTTTCTTTGCGTGAACATCTGGGCGGTGTTATGCAAATCTTCCCACATACTAACGTAGAGATGTGGGGCGTGTTTGAACGAGCCATTTCAGGGGGGGCGTGGATGAGTGTTTTATAAAGAATATCTCTTTGGATTTGAGACTTTAGTCTTTGCAACTTTACAGATATTCTTTATTCACCAAGAGCTTGTAACACTCCAAAGAGAAAGGGTTTGAAATCGCATCATATGACCCCTTTAATTGAAAAACCCCATTATAAAACGCCACAGGAAAATCTTGAAGAAACCCGCAGCGAATTACACTTCCGGATTCTGAAAAGCAGCATTGCTTTGTTTACAGCGGTAACCAAGGAGATGGCGTATCGCTGCTGTTCCATGAGCGCCACCTGCTGTCAGAGAGTGAATTTGCATTTTCATGCATCCTCTCTGCTTTTTTTGTTTTCGTGCGGATGTTTTTATGTAGCATACTTTCACAGTGATAAAGTCAAACTGTTCTATTTTTGCTTTAAATCTTGAAATTATACAATTGAATTAAAATAAAAAGCAACTGCTCGTGCTACGTGTGTGTAGTATCTTTGTGTGAATCGTGATTAAAATGCAGTGGTTTCCTTTGATTTCAAATGGCTATAGATATTTTTGTTTATGGCTTGTTTACTTGTTATACAGCAAATAAACAAAACAAACAAACAGACAAAGAATCGGCAACCAGTATCGGAATTGGCTTGTTAAAAAAAAAAAAAAAAAAATGAAAAAAAAAATCATGATCGATGCATCACTAATTAAAATAAAAGGCCTCAAATTGGAAGTACGATCTGAGCTGTCTTTTTCTATCAATTCTTCAATAGATCATGTCTTTCATAGAGGCCGAGGTCAGGGATCTTGGGCTTAAAAAGGTTGGTGACCACTGAGGAATATTTCATCCAAAGTGGCTTCATTAACACTTACGTTCAAAAGTTTGGGATCGGTAAGATTTTGTTAATGTTGTGGAAGGAAGTCACTTCCGCTCACTAAGACTGCAGTAATTTGATCAAACATACGGTAAAACAGTAATATTGTGAAATATTAATGTAAAATAATAATTTCAAAGATTCATAATTGTTGAAAACAGTTATAATATTTTGGTGGAAACTGTAATATACTTTATGGGAGTCTTTGATGAATCAAAATTTCAAAAGAACAGCATTTATTTAAAACAGAAATCTTTATCTTGAAACATTATAAACATCTTCACTTGTCACTTTTGATCAATGTGCGTGTCCTTGATGAATAAAAGTATGAATTTTTACTATAAAAAATATCTTATTGACCCCAAACGTTTGAACTGTAATGTTTGCATATATGTTTTTGAGTATTTTAGTATATCATATTTGATATAAATAACACCTCAGTTTTATTCAGAGACCCAAACTGAGCAGAAATATACAGTTTGGTGTAATATAAATCAATGAGATTTATATAACAGTATAGAAGACTTAATGCATAAAATGCATATTAATATCAGTTGCTCTATATCTTTCAAATATCTGTCTTAGTGCGATGGTTTTTAAGTGTCAATGTGTGTGTCCTTGCTAAACTACACTCACTGTCATTTAAATGAGTCTTTTTCATTTAAGGCATTTGAAAACACGCTGAAGTCTTGGGAGGATAAACTGAAATACGACAAGCCTCCGCTGAGGCCGCACCTGTATCCTCAGCACTCTGTGGATCTGGCCACAGAAGAGGAGGCCACGCTCATCCAGATGTGCGCTCGAGCCGCAGAGGATCTCATCACCAGGATCTGCGAGGCTGCCAAAAACTACCAACTCCTCGAGCAGGAGCTGGCCCACGCCGTCAACGCCTCCTCACACGCCATCAACAAAACACACCCCAAGTTCCCCGAGGTGAGCAATGCCAGCACACCAGAGCCACTGAGGTTTTATGATTTTTCATCAGTCTCTAAAGGAGTTGATAGGCCTCCATACAATTACAAAAATCTACCTTGTCTCCAAGTAAATCTATGACATCATCACACAATTATTAATAATTTGGATTTGGTTTGAAAGAGTGTATAATTCTATACTGATTTTTTTTTTCCTCAAAGCACATATAATCGCTTAATCTCAGAGCTCGTGATAGTTTTGTATGAAAATCTTTTTCGCATTATCAATTAAAAATCTCTCTTGTGAGAAAATGAATGGTGTTTTTACTTCAGGAACCCAATTATTGTGCTCTGTTGTCCTCATAGTTCAAATAAGCCACATAATTATGAGTACATTCTCACGTCTGATTCATCTGTTCTCCTCAGAGCCTGACAAGAAACACTGCCATTGAGGTGGCCAGCACCGTGAAGGCCCTGCACAATGAGACCGAGTCGCTGCTAGTAGGACGAGTGCCACTGGTGAGTTGATTTAGTGCCTTTAAGCTCATTTTCATTCACCTTTCCAAAGGCATAAATGTTAATGGTGCTGTAAAGCAGGTCCCCATAAGAAAGAATAATCACAAGATCTTTTTAACTTCTAGTGTTTCTCTTAAACTTCACCGAGATCGAGAGCAAATGGAGTCTTACATCTGTTTCTTATATTTATATCTATGTTGAAAGCATTTTGGGAGAAGCATCTGATACAAAGCTTGTAGATCTGAGTTTGAGTTAGTTTCTTCAGCAGAACAGATTTGGAGAAATTTAGCATTAGGGTACATCACTTGCTCACCAATGTCACCAGTTAGATCAACACAAAACCATGAAATGGTGTGAGCAGTGATGGCTCTGATAGAGCTCTCTGTCATCATTGACTCAGTCTGTGAGTTTATTTCTGTAGCAACTGGACCCTCCGCATGAAGAGCTGCTGTCCAGTGCCCTGCAGAGCGTTGAGGTGGAACTGGGCAAGCTGACTGAGATCCCCTGGCTCTACCACATCTTACAGCCCAATGACGAGGAGGTGAGCACATCCTACACAAACTGAGAGCAGCTGAAAGAATGTGCCTCGAGATATACAGAGAAACCATATTCGTTAGCTATCTACCTAAGCTTGTTAGGAATACAGGTCCTACAGGGAGAGTTTTCAAAAAGGGACATTGTGGCATCATTTATTCACCCTCATCTCATTACAATCACGTGTAACCTTTTTTTCTTCTGTGAAACACAATGGAACATAGTTTTGTCCATACAGTGAAAGTCAATGATGTTTGACGTTCTTTCTAATATCGTCATTTGTAAAGAAATTCTTATGTTCTTTTGAAAATATCTACTACTTTAATATGTATGCATACACTACCACAGATGTATAGTTAACTGAAATTAAAACCATTAAAAAACATTTTTGTTACTTAAATAAAATAAACCTTAATAAAATAAAATATATTTTAAAAATGTGTTTATTTCAGCTAGTTACCAAGGAGACATTTCTCATTTTTATTTAGTTTAACTTAATATACTAAAATAACCAAGACTGAAATAAAAATGATTACAATTATTATATAGACCTATTAAGAAAAAAACAACAAAAAAATTACAAAAGACATTTTTTAAAAATTAAAACGGAACATATAAGTATAAAAAACTAATTGAAAATATCATTAAAACTACAATAGTATATCTCAACAATACCAAAATAAGTTTTTTTTTTAATATAAACTAATAGTTTTATTTAGCAAAAATTCATTAAATTGATCAGAAGTGACAGCAAAGACATTCAGAATGTTACAAAACATTTCGATTTTATTTATTAAAAAAATCCTAAATATATATATATAGAGAGAGAGAGAGAGAGAGAGAGAGAGAGTATCATGGTTTTCACAAAAATATTGAAATGATGCTGAAAATTCAGCTATTTCTGAAGGATCATGTGACACTGAAGACTGGAGTAATGATGCTGAAAATTCAGCTTTGATCACAGGAATACATTACATTTCAACTATATTCAAGTAGGAAACTGTTATAACAACATTAAAAAAATCTTTACCACAAAAAACTTAACAACAGTACACCACCTTTTTTCATTCATTTCCCTCTCACACACACACACAATTCATTTTGAGAGAAACAGGATAACTCGCTTGAGTACGGAAAAAGAAACAGTCGGAGTGGCATGTTTCGCATAGTGCCAAAGTTCAAGAAAGAGAAAGCCCCAAAGAAGTCCAGCCCACAGTCAGGTAAGTGTGTGTGTGTGTGTGTGTGTGTGTGTGTGTGTGTGTGTGTGTGTGTGTGTGTGTGTGTGTGTGTGTGTGTGTGTCCACAAACACTTGAATATCCTCACGAGACACTAAAATCATGGATGCCTAATGCTTTGTTGCATTCATAGTCATGTAAAAGGGTTGTAGTGTCACATTTTGCCATTTTGTTTGGAAAGATGCAAAAGCAGGACACTGAGACTGAACGTGTTTTTTTTATTTTTGTCAAACAATAATTGTTCATGATTGCTGACAATGTGGGGAACTGTTAAAGGAAGTGATGGCCCATGGCGGCAGTGACATGATGATATTGAGCGCCATACAGCATGCGCATCCTCTTCTGAGAGGACTCTCTGTTCATGTCCAATGGTCCTCAGTCCAACCCAACCATCCATGAGCACCCCTGCACTCCTCTGGTCATGTGTTGTCCTGTGAGTCAGAAACCGTCCATGTGTCTACACATGAACACCAGGCACAAACCAAGGTGTACCGCAGAGAAGGGGAACAACACAAACCCAAACATGTCATACTGCACATGTGCTACACGTGAAACGCTTAAAGGTGAAGTGTGTAATTCCTGTCACTGGCAGCAGTGAGTGGACAGAAATGTGTGAAACTGGGATTGTTTTCCAAACAGGTGTCCCAAACACTCCTTCCACCCAGACTCCCACCAAACCCATAGTCCCGCCCCAAACTCACCCCATTGGTTGAAGCAGACATTGACATACTGAGCCACTCAAACAAACTTTCTTCATAAAGTCTGGTTTTTACTGCAGATACTGTCTGACTGACACATGCCCAAGATCAGTTTGTTTTGGATTTTTTCATTTCATAATATTTTTTTAGCCTCCAAAAATTGGCAAAAAATGTATTCTTGAATTATTATTATTATTACTACTACTATTATTAAGGGTAATATTTATTTTAAAAATTATTATTATTAATGTGTATTTTACACATGAATATTACCCTTAATAATAGTAGTAGTAATAATAATAAATAATAAAAAATACACTTAATTTACCCAAGATAATTTAATTTTTATGTGTTTTTAGTGTTTTTCTTGATTTCATATTAGCTGGTGAAAAAAGTCATTTCAAATTATTATTATTAGCAATTAATTAACCAATTAATTATATATAATAGTAATAATAATAATAATAATAATAACAAAAATAATACTAGTATATTATTGCAGACTATTTATTATTTATTAGTGCAGATTTGATGGCACTAACCTCGAGCAACTGATTCTTCCTGGAGTTTTCTGCACATTAGAAAAAGAAGAAAAAAAAAAAATACACACATCACCTTTAATCCTTGTTGAAACAGACCAGATTCCTGTTATAGTTATCCAGGGCAAAAAGATTTGCACGCGTTCACACTCTTAAATTGAATGTAGTTTGGCTCTGGCTTTGACGTGTTCGTCTGCTACAGGGATTTAACACGCCATCAACAACATCAACCGAGTGCATTGTATTTTCATCCTGCCAGCGGACGATCCGAGCACAGGAGCGTTAGGTCGCACAGGCTTCAGCCTCCCATTCCCTTCTCCTCCTCCTCCTCTCTGTCTCTGTGTCTGCTCTTAATGGGATGATGGTGGACGTGCCACTGTGATAACCTGCATGCCAGAAACACCTTTGGGTGTGCAAGTGACCAAACCGAACCTGTTTAACCCTCTCTTTGCCAGCTGCTGCCGCCACTTTTCTCTGTGTCTTCTCTTTCCTGTTTGATTTTTTTGGTCCCCTTTTCCTTTTGTGGTTGTTTTCGACTTGTTCCTCCTCTCGGCCTGACCCTGTTTGCTTGTGTCCTGCGAGTGTACGGGGGTTGGACACTGAAGGGGGCTTCTCGCTCTGTACTTGTGTAGTTCAGAGGTGGGGCACTGAGGAGGTGGCCGCCTGGCTGGAGCAGCTCAGCTTGGGAGAATACAAAGAGACCTTCATCCGCCACGACATCCGCGGCTCAGAGCTCCTGCACCTGGAGAGGAGAGACCTCAAGGTATACACACAACCCCTTTCTGTGCCTCACGATGTCCCTCAGAACAACAGAAACGCTCTTTCTCTGTCCATCTCGCTCTTTGACTCTCTCTCTCTCTCTCTCTGTCATTTTACCTGTCACCCTGTTTGCTATTATGTGCTGCACTGCTCTGCTTGGCTTCCTCTGTGCAAGTGTCCTCCGGGTCTCCAAATACTTACACAACTAACCGCCTTATGCACATAGGGTTATTTTAAGTCGGCGCCTGCGGGGCTCTGAAGATACGGTCGTGTGATAGGAAGCTCCACACTGACATGCCTCTGTTTGTGTAGCTTATGAGTACAGTCAACATGTTTATGTGTGTGTGATTCGGGGAAAAACTTTTTAAGAGAGGAGAAAACACCAGCAAAACCAGTTGAGAACTAATAATATAATATAATATAATTACACTCCAAATGCAATGCTGTCATGTACTTTTCTCCACATGGAGATGGAGATGCAAATATGAGATGTAAACAGGGCCTCATTTACAATGTTTTACCGGTTATAGCTGTATAGTGGAGCTATTTTAAACAATAAAACTGTCTGGGATTAGCACTTGAATGGTCCAATATATTATACAATTTAGCACAGTGATAGAGCACTATAAACATCCTCACCAGAAACTCAGTGATGCTTTCATGTGCACTTGATGAAGAAATAAATATGGGATAATACATTCAATAAATGTATTATAAATCCTCATGAGTCACACCTCCCGGTGTTGAATAATTACATAAAGTGTTGGTGAAAGCAGCTCAGTGTTGTGTAGTGCTAAATGTCAATGTGTGAGGTGCTCTGGTCACACTTGTCACAAGCACTAGTGAACCTTGGACTGTGCCATTTTACGCCTCTGTTTTGTCCCCCCCATTTCAAACATCCCTGTCATTTAGCTGGTCTAACCTCATTCTGTCTCTAGGGGTGTCCTCAAACGTCTTTTGAAAACCTAATTTGGACATAAATAGATCTGAGTGTTTTAGCTGTAAACCAGGCAAGCTCAAGTTCAGCGGTATTGGGACATTTGCTGCATTGTTTAAACCTGAGGTTAACCTGTGTTTCCTTAACTATTGATCAGCTGATATTGGTGTTGTAATGGCTGATGATGCTGATAGAAATATCTAGAGAGCGGAGTGGACGATGACCGATATAATGGTGATATATAATTAAAATGAATAGCAAATATAGTACACAAATCGCTTAAATGGAAACTTACTTTAACAAAATGAATCTGTATCTTTGTAAAGCCTCATTTAGATTAGCCTGACTGCCACTTGATCAAAAACCTACTCCTTAGATGGTTTCATTGGGGAGACACAGGAGTCAGGAACTTCCATATCATTTTAAATTGACAATTTGACTGATTGTCAATTTAAAATGATATGGAAGTTCCTGGCTCTGATTGTGCTTAATTGTATTGTTAATACTTTAACACACATTCAAGACTCCATGTTCACATAGCATGCATTTTACTTAAAGGTGTAACTGTATTGTTCCCTTCAATACCCATAACGCACTGGACTTTGATCCGACTGTCTTTGAGTAGGGATAAATCTGGAAAAACGATCTGTACATTTCACAAAAGCCCCAGAGCTATCAGAAGTCCAGCAGATGATGCAAAATGAGCCGTTTTACATCATTCTTCCTTTTGCTAAAAAATAAATGGGAAACCTCAGTGTGAGTGTAACACGTGAGAAATAGTGTGAGAAATAGTACACATTGTTCATATTTACATATACTACTGACCTTGTAATACAAAGGTGGTTGAAAATTGTCATTTATCTATAAGAAATCTATTTTTGTTTGAAAATGGTCATTAATTCATTACTGTAAAAATTGTAATCATGTATAAAAGAAAATACAGACACAACATTTTCTTCGATCAAATTAAATTGCGTAAAATATCTAAATACTATTTCAAAAGTTTATTTAATTTTTTAAATTACAATTTGACTTTAAGATGTCCCTGTTACGATGTAGTTGAGTAATATTAGTTAAAACCTGGACTTACTATATTTTTAGAATTAGGTGGTTTAGGATCGGTTGCTTGTAATTATGCAGAAGTTGCTGTTATTACTGTAGTAAGTACTTGTGTGTAGCAAAGACACTAAAATAAAGTGTTACTCAAATTTTAATGCTTTGAAAGTGTGCTTTGAAAACACTCGGTTTAAACTTGGGTTAAACTGCAGCTTAGTCGGTTTATCAAAAAAGTAGTTAAATGCAACAATGCAACACGTAAAAAGTAAAAAAAAATGCAACAGTTTATAGGTAACTTTTTTTTTTTTTTTACGTGAGCTGAACTCCTGAAGGTGTGAGCTCTGGAAGCGCCTCGTTCTGAGTGCACTTGTGTTTGTCTGCTTCCTCTAGGATCTGGGGATCTCGAAGGTGGGTCATATGAAGAGAATTCTCCAGGGAACTAAGGACTTGGCCAAGAGTTCGATGGTGGACCTGTGAGAGACGTCAACACACATTCCGTTCGTGAGCGAAGAGGAGTTGAAGCGGGAGCTCCGGCGTGGGAAGTGCTTTGCTGTCGTGGATCTCTGTAGGAATAGCTTGTAGAAAAGCTAGGGATGTTTGTTTTAGAGCAAGTGCTGGTGCCAAAATCAACAAGGATTGTGTCCGAGACTTTTAGCCCCATAGAAAAGCCATTCCCCACTTATCGCATCAATGGCACAATCAGGTATGCAATTCTCATCGTGACCTCTGGCCTCTTTTACAGATTCCAAATCAAGTAGCAGAACAGGACTTCCAAACCGAGAGGAGAGGAGCACACGGCCTCTGAGTAGCTCACTGGCTCTTTGCCTTGAGGTAGATGGCAACAATAGGAGGGCAATGTGATGTGTCAGCAATATTCTGCTTTTGACAGCACTGTTTACATTTTAAGGAGATGGGAAAAAGACTGCTGGAGTATCGCAATCATAGTAGTGCTGCGGTGCATTCCAGGAAAGGTCAAAAGGGGTTTCCTTCGCCAGTGAAATACCGATGCATGGTCTGCTTGCTATATTTGGATAGCTGTTTTATTGCATGATCTGCGTCTTGTTTTTTATTGTACAAACTAACACTTGAACAAGTTTTATATGAATTTAGTATAATGCCATTTGTTACTACTGAAGCATCCCTTTGGTCTAAGTAGACTGCTGATTTATTTCTATTTATCTGTCTGCATGGAAACCTTGTGTCAAAAGCAGTGTCATGTGCCATATTTATTGTCAGATGAGCTTTATTGGTAAGAAACGTTTTAATCTTACAGTATGACGTTAGATATAAGTCAGTGAAATAAGTACCAAAGCGAATGTCCCCCTGGTTTCTTTAAGACATTTCCCCCTAAAATAATTGAAATATTCATCAAAAATGGTCAAATCTGAAGTAGTTCAGAAAAACATGAACATGGCGACTCTTTGTAGCTTAAAATATATTATTATACATTAGTTGAAATAGGACTTCTATTGTTTTGAATAAGAAATTGCAGTTGACCTGCAACTTTACATAGTTGATATTTACTGAGTTCAGGAACCCAGTGCAAGTTTGATAGGATCATCTACATTTGGTTGATGGCATTACAGGGTATAAGAGATCGTTTGTTTGTTAATATATGCACTGTATATATACGTTTAAAAAGTCCAGTTATGAGTAAAGCCTTTGTATAATAGAACGCTTACATGATATTATCAGATGACACATTTATTTGTGTATAGAACACCATAACACCTTTGTGAATTATTCTGTTTAGTAATCGCCTTTACAAGTTAAGTGCTGTTGTACTCAATGGAAGGTGCAATATTGTATTTATTTTGATACAGTCCTTCTCTGTGAAGCTTTATTATGTGAGGTTTTTCCATGGAAAACTAAAAAGATAAACTTCACACACTCCTCTTTTTTTTTTCGGTTTTGGATTAAGGTGGACTTTAGGTCAGACAAATCATGCCATGTTCTCTTCAAAATTCACAAATCTTCCATAAGCAAATTGCTGATTCTGTCTAACCGTGCTTCCAGGATAATTTGCTAGACGGCTGGATGTTTCCCCACACCGACTATAAAACTGTTGTGCCTCTATTTTTTCTGTAAAATGGAAAATTTCGAGCTCGGAGCGCCACGTAGTTCTACATAAGCCAACCTGACCATCAGTGCACGTGGGACTCATAACAGTGGATTTTTGTTGATGTTATAATATAATGTTCCTCTAGAGGGTGTTCGATAACGTCAAAGTAGTACTTGATATACTGTATATACAGAGCGAAAGAGAGAAGTGTTGAAAAGGATGTGGTGCTCCCAAACAAGAAATGCTATTCTACCCACAATTTACCTGAATTGAGAATTCAAACAAATATGGAGGATGAGAACAGACCTGGAGGACTGGCTTTGGTCTGTTGGGTGGAACTGAGCAGGATGTTTTTAAAAAGAAAAATACACATTTGAAGAGTTTGCTGAGAGTTTAGGCATTATTATCAAATGATGGGACTAAAAATTTGACTTAATTAATGACAGCATTCCTTAATCAACTTTAGATTACATTAGTGGTTCTCAACTGTTTTTGCTCCAGGATTTCACCTTCAACATCACATGGTGCCAAACACAGGGCCGAATAGTTTATTGTACACAAAGGAATAACAAAATGTCCTTAAAAGTCATTAATATTATCATGAACTCCATAGAACACTGACAATATTGTGAATGCGCAAACAGTAGAAGTGTGATTTACACTTTTTATAGCTTGTGTGTTTGGTTTCTAAAAGTCAGTTGATGGTTTTGATAGTTTTGTGCTCTCGGCAGCCAATATTTCACCACACAAAACACATTGTGGTCTGCACAAACCATGTTTATTCTTGTTGTAAGTGAACCCGTATTTAATGTAATTTGGCATTTTCCATATTGCCATCTGCGCATTATGTCTAGTCTCCACCAAATGAAAGATGAACTTAATACCCTCCAGTTTGATTGGACGCATAATGCTAGACGTACAAATTGAAAGATGAGGAAAACATTTTCTCCTCTCTTTTAAAAGTTGATAAACCTTTTTATATTTCTATCCTAACTACACACAATTATACAGTTAATGGCATTCTAGCAGTTGAGAACCACTTGCATCCATAATAAAGGCACAACAGTGCGGCCTGCTTTTTTCAGCAATTGCGGTTTAATAGGCAACTAAATGTATCTTCCTGTCTTTTCTCAGTAGTGAGCATCTGCTGAGATTTCAGCATTTGCCTTTAGGCATTTCGGGTTGGCTGTTTAATGGCAGGCCCATGTGAAATCTGCGCCAGCAGAACCCTGCAAAAACCTCTGAATATTGGGATGCACATCAAGTTTTACACATTCCCTTTCACTTGTGTACTCCTTTATGAAATATTTACGCCAGCTAAATGCTTTCATCTACCACTTAGTCTCTGGATAACACATTTGACCTTTTTAAAATCCATTCACAGATAAGTTCTCCAAAATCAGTGCATCTGGGCTTATTCATATGTGACAGAAAAATAAAAAACTGTAATCTGATAAACTTTTGATCCAACAATCAAATGGTCCATTTATAGCAACAGTTCTGTTTGTGGTTGTATAAAATCAAAACATATGTGCACATACATCCACGCATTCCGAAACACGACTGAATGTATTGATATGCTTATCAGATATGCATTTCTGAGTGACCGCATTACAAAACCTAATTACCCCAACTAGCTAGAATCATTACCAAAGACTCAAGATCATTTCCAGAACACTATGAAGCTCCCCGAAGCCCGGTTTAATTGGCCTTAACATGATCTCTTTTTGACAGCTCTAGCAGATCGACCTTGTATATGGTGCCTCTGT
This sequence comes from Cyprinus carpio, assembly GCF_018340385.1. Lineage (NCBI taxonomy): Eukaryota > Metazoa > Chordata > Actinopteri > Cypriniformes > Cyprinidae > Cyprinus > Cyprinus carpio. The sequence goes on from NC_056580.1 coordinate 6,511,132, forward strand.
ATAGTTCATTTGTTCACAACAGACTCAAATCACACAAGTGCAGTCTTCCTCTCTTTGCCACACTAAACACATGTGCACATAATCACATGAACCTCAGTTCAGTTCTCAAGCCACCACATGAGTGTTTTACATTGGACTATGAGTGACAGTAGGCTTCGGCTTATGGTGAACATAAAGCTGTAAACTGCCTGGTTTTTCACAAACAAATTAATTTGAGGAATTTGTAGACCAAGGTAACATATCTTTGACATAATTTATATCCAGTAAGAGAAGTGCGATGCGAGTTTCATTTGTTTACATTGTGTTTACAATGGCACAGTTTCATTTTTAAGACTACATGTATAGGTATATTTACAATAATTGCATATTTATTAAGGTTAAACAACTGATGTGTATGTGTTTTCACTATTGGGATATAATGTTACGGTTGTCACTTGTATTGATATCTGGATGATTTTGGTAAGTAGTAGGTAATTTTTATGACTACTAAGTGACTGTTTTCTGTGCCTTTGTAGATGCATGGTTAACTATTTATTACAATATGGAGGTCACTGAGATGTGTATTTTTGTATCCTGATTAAATAAGTGTTTCGATTTTGATGTACATTTTGAGGTGGTAAAATGCTGCCAGTTGATATCTTCCTTCTTCAATAAAATTGAATGCATACACAGTCTGTGTCTTGGATATTTGACTTATTAATTTGAATTTGCATGTGCAAGTACATTAAATATGCATTAACACACCATAGAATTAACACAATGGAATAATACACTTATTTTTTTAAATAATGCTATATATTATATTATGGTAAGGATTTTGTTTAGGTCTGTGACAACATTATAAAAAAAAACATTACAGTTGTGCTGAAAAACAACCACACACATATACCTCAGACCATCAACCACAGTGAATTTTTTGCTGATTAGATAGATAGATAGATAGATAGATAGATAGATAGATAGATAGATAGATAGATAGATAGATAGATAGATCAAATATGATATATATATAGAGAGAGATCAAATTTATATAATATATATAGAGGTATGTATAGAGAGAGACAACTGTTTGTATATATATATATATATATATATATATATATATATATATAGAGAGAGAGAGAGAGAGAGAGAGAATGTCAGATAATTTATGTTACATATAGAGGTATACATATATATATATATATATATATATATATACAGAGAGAGAGAGAGACATCAAAAGAAAAAACTAAAGACAATCAGAATCCTCTAGATTTCCCAATCACAGTAAATGAGCTAACAGACAGACTACATGCACTAAAACCCAACAAGGCATGTGGCATTGACGGAATATTACATGAAATTATCAAATAACAAATTCAAAACTGCAATAACGTCTCGGTTATGTATGTAACCCTCATTCCCAGAAGGGGGAACGGAGATGTCGTGTTGGTGATGACCGATGAATTGGGATCTCACCAGAGAGACCAATCCACTTCGAGTATAACTAAACGAGCCAATGGACATTGGCACGTGGATTTCGCATCTGGCTGCCACACCCTGCAGCGTGGGTATAAGAGGCAGAAGGTGCACCGGTTCAGAGGTGCCCTTCCATTTGGAAGAGGACACACTGCGGAATCACCTCCTCCCAGAGGGGGTTATGTGACAATTACTCATGTGGAGTAACCCCCAAGGGGCCCTATTGCTGTGACGGCTGGTAAAAGAGGAGGAAGCAATTGCAGGCAATCAGAAGAAGTTTATTGATAACAGAGTCCAGAATGTAGGCAATGGAAACGAAGGTCTACGGTGGCGTGAGAAGAGCTGGATGGTGAAGTCGATGGTGAAGGTGAAGACGGTCAATGGATGAAACCAGGAACAGACCGGAACACTGACACGAAGACGACAACACGAACACAATCCAGCACACGAACACGGAAGACGGTAATCCAACTAGGAAGTGGAGACATGAATGAGGATCTGACAACAGACAGAGAGATGAGTGGGCATATGTAGCTGAGTGGAGATGAGGATCAGCTGGAGCGAGACAATCAACACACAGGTGACAACAATCAACCAAACGAGCACATGGAGACTACGTGAGTACAAAAACAAAACACAAAACATGACACGGAGGAAACAATGGATTTCCTACCGTGAGTACCCCCTCCCCTAGGACGTCACCTGACGTTCCCAGCCTGCTTTACCTGTAGATTGGTAATCATCAATAAGGCGGTGATCCAGTATGTCCTGAGCAGGAACCCACCTTCTCTCCTCCGGACCGTAACCTTCCCAATCCACCAAGTACTGAAATCCGCGTCCCCTCCGTCTAGAGTCCAGAATACGATTAACCAAATATGTGGTTTCCCCATTAACGATACGAGGCGGGGGGGGAACCGGGGCAGGCGGGTTAAGACGGGAAAAAATCACCGGTTTAATTTTGGACACATGGAACACGGGATGAACCCTCCTGTACGCCGGAGGAAGGCTAAGACGCACTGTTACCGGATTAATGATTTTGGTAACAGAAAACGGGCCAATAAATCTGGGAGCAAGCTTATTCGAAACGGAACGCATAGGAATATTCTGGGTAGAAAGCCACACTCTTTGACCGACGACGTAACGGGGAGGCTTCGACCGGTGGCGATCGGCCTTAGCCTTGGTGCGCGACCTAGCCTGGAGCAAAGCTCTGCGAGCTCTGGTCCAGGTGCGGTGACACCTCTGGACTAGTGCGTGTGCGGAGGGGACCGAAACCTCGGATTCCGTACTGACAAAATTAGGTGGTTGGTACCCTAAACTACACTTAAATGGAGACATGCCCGTAGATGACACTGGTAAAGAATTGTGTGCGTACTCCACAATTGAGAGTTGCTGACACCAGGACGAAGGATTATTGGAAGCCAAACATCGCAAAACCCTTTCGACATCCTGATTGGCTCGCTCGGTTTGACCATTGCTCTGGGGATGGAACCCGGAAGAAAGACTAACAGTCGCTCCTAACAATTTACAAAATTCTCGCCAAAATTTGGACACAAATTGGGGACCCCTGTCAGAAACCACGTCTGTCGGAAGGCCATGTATCCGGAAGACGTGGTCAATGACAGCTACCGCTGTTTCCTTGGCTGATGGTAATTTGGGCAAGGGAATAAAATGAGTCGCCTTCGAGAACCGGTCCACTACGGTTAAAACTCACTGTATTGCCCTTAGAGGGCGGGAGGGCGGTAATGAAATCTAGCGAAATGTGGGACCAGGGTCTCGAAGGGACAGACAGCGGTAAGAGTAACGCCATCTGGAGGTCGATTGGAAGTCTTACCAATAGCGCAAACTGAACAAGCCAAGACGAAGTCGTGGACGTCACGAGCCATACCAGGCCACCAAAATCGTTGCTTGACTAGAAACCTAGTTCTACTAACCCCTGGGTGACAAGCAACACTGGAACAATGACCCCACTGGAGAACGTCTGACCGTAACCCCTCCGGCACAAACAATCGGTTCGGTGGGCAACGAGCCGGGGGCGTTACCCCTTCTAAGGCAGTCAACACCTTCGATTCGACCTCCCATCTGAGCGCGGAGATAATGATGGTCCCCGGTAAAATGGGCTCGGGAGTAGCAGTACGATCGGAACGCTCAAAAAGACGGGATAAAGCATCGGGTTTGATGTTTTTGGAACCCGGCCGGTAAGAAAGTGTAAAATCGAAACGACCGAAAAACAATGCCCACCGAGCCTGCCTGGAGTTAAGTCTTTTGGCGGTTCTAATGTATTCGAGATTCTTATGGTCCGTCCATACAATGAAAGGTACACCCGACCCTTCAAGCCAGTGACGCCATTCTTCCAGTGCAAGTTTGACTGCCAACAACTCTCGATTGCCAATGTCATAATTAACTTCCGCAGGAGATAAACGGTGAGAATAATACGCGCAAGGATGCACCTTTCCGTCTGAGGATGCGCGTTGGGACAACACTGCTCCTACCCCCACCTCTGACGCGTCGACCTCCACTATAAATTGACGTGAGCGATCAGGGGTGACGAGAATGGGAGCTGAAACAAAGCAGCTTTTCAGTTTGGCAAACGCAGCCTCGGCTGCGTTTGACCACCTGAACGTCAAACTAGGGGAGGTCAAGGCGGTCAGAGGAGCGGCTAGTTGGCTGAAATTGCGAATGAAACGCCGGTAAAAATTGGCGAACCCCAGAAATCTCTGCAGGGCCTTGCGAGACTCTGGGGATGGCCAATTTACCACAGCCTTAACCTTCTCAGCATCCATGCGAACACCCTCAGTCGAAATGATGTGTCCTAGAAAAGAAACAGACTGTGCATGAAAAACGCATTTCTCCGCCTTGACAAACAATCCATTCTCTAGCAACCGCAGAAGCACTCGTCGTACGTGTTGCACGTGTTCCTGGAGAGACGAAGAAAAAATCAATACGTCATCCAGGTAAACATATATGAACAGATCGACCATGTCTCGCAACACGTCATTAACGAGTGCTTGGAAGACTGCCGGCGAGTTCGTTAGCCCGAAAGGCATCACGCAGTACCCAAAGTGGCCTCTAGGGGTGTTAAAGGCAGTCTTCCACTCATCCCCCTCCCTGATGCGGACCAAATGATAAGCATTACGTAAGTCCAATTTAGTGAAAACGAACGCTCCCTGCAACCTCTCAAAAGCAGAAGACATAAGCGGCAAAGGATAGGTATTCTTTACCGTTATGTTGTTCAGCCCTCGGTAGTCAATGCAAGGTCGCAAGGATCCGTCCTTCTTTCCCACAAAAAAGAACCCCGCCCCCGCTGGAGAAGAAGAAGGGCGGATGAACCCCGTTGCTAGAGAACTGGATATATATTTCTCCATGGCCGCCGTCTCTGGAATAGACAAAGAATATAACTTGCCTTTAGGCGGAGAAGTTCCTGGCAATAACTCTATCGCACAGTCATAGGGACGATGAGGAGGAAGAGAATCAGCACGAGACTTACTGAACACCTCCTTCAGGTCGTGCTACTCCGCGGGCACGTTAGCCAAATCCACTGCTTCCCCCTGAAACACAGACTCAGAAACATTAACACCAGAAGACAAAAGACAAGACAAATGACACTCCTCGCTCCAGCTAACCACAGATCCGAGGCGCCAATCGATCCTGGGGTTGTGTTTCTGGAGCCAGGTGTGACCGAGAACAAATGGGGGATTGAGGTGAGTCCGTGATGTAAAATGAAATCTCCTCCGTATGGTTGCCAGATGTGATGAGAGAAACAGGTAAAGTGGTCTGTGTGATGACTGGCAGTCTGTGTCCGTTGAGTGCAAAAGGTGCAATGGGGTGTTTGAGGGAGGTGAGAGGAATGTTGAGTTTAGTAGCAAACTTAAAGTCCATGAAACTACCCTCTGCCCCAGAATCCAACAAAGCGTGATGATCGAGTGCGTGGGTGGGACCACCGTAGACTCACCGGAAGGAGTGTCGATGTAGATGAGGTCTTCCTGGCAGAGATCCCACCCGATAGTAGCCTCCGTTTTACTATCGGGCTTGGTCTTTTACCGGACAGCGCTGGATGTGATGTTCTTGGCTGCCGCAGTATAAACATAGTCCCAGGGATCTCCGCCTGATCCTCTCCTCCCGGGAGAGCCGAGCTCGCCCCACCTGCATGGGTTCAAGATCTCCAGGTGGGCTGACCGCAACCTCTGAGCGCTGACGCTGAGCCTCCGGTCTGGTCGCGAGAAACTGCTCTCCCCCTCCGTCTGGCGGCTTGGTCGAGTCGGTTGTCTACTCTGATGGTGAGGTCGATCAGGCCATTGAGAGAAGTGGGGAGCTCGACGGCGCGGATCTCCTGTTGGATGCGGTCAGCCAACCCATGCAGGAAGTGATCCCACTGCGCCTCTTCGTTCCACTTACACTCCGCCGCCAGGGTGCGGAACTCAATGGAATAGTCGGCTACGGACCTGTCTTCCTGACGTAGGTCCGTGAGAAGTCTAGCCGCCTCCCTCCCGGCGACGGAGCGGTCGAAGACCCGTCTCATCTCCTCCGAAAGGGCGTGGAACGAGGCACAGCAGCTGTCTTGGTTCTCCCACACCGCCGTCCCCCAGAGGGCAGCCCTCCCCGTCAGTAGTGACAAGACGAATGCCACCTTCATTTCCTCGGTGTTAAACGTGCGGGGCTGCAGGGCGAAGTGCAGAGAACAATGATGAGACAGAAATGATCGACAAAACTTTGGCTCACCCCGCATATTTCTCAGGGATGGGGAGGCGTGGTTCGGACTGTGAAATCCCCCCGGAGACGATCGGCGGTGTGGGTGGCGTGGGAGGCGCAGCGGGGAGCGGTTGTTGTTGTTGTTGAGCCTGGAGAGCGAGCTCGGACACCTTCGTCACCATTGCTTGGAAAGCTCGACCCACGGCTATCGCTCTTGGCGATCCATACGACCAACTCTCTCCAGAAACTCCTCCAGATGGGGAGCGATCGCGATCGCTGCTGCTTCCATGATGGTCAGATCCTACTGTGACGGCTGGTAAAAAGAGGAGGAAGCAATTGCAGGCAATCAGAAGAAGTTTATTGATAACAGAGTCCAGAATGTAGGCAATGGAAACGAAGGTCTACGGTGGCGTGAGAAGAGCTGGATGGTGAAGTCGATGGTGAAGGTGAAGACGGTCAATGGATGAAACCAGGAACAGACCGGAACACTGACACGAAGACGACTAACACGAACACAATCCAGCACACGAACACGGAAGACGGTAATCCAACTAGGAAGTGGAGACATGAATGAGGATCTGACAACAGACAGAGAGATGAGTGGGTATATGTAGCTGAGTGGAGATGAGGATCAGCTGGAGCGAGACAATCAACACACAGGTGACAACAATCAACCAAACGAGCACATGGAGACTACGTGAGTACAAAAACAAACACAAAACATGACACGGAGGAAACAATGGATTTCCTACCGTGACAATTGCACCCTTGTCTCACATCAGATTTCAGGAATTCATTGTCTGAGAGGCCTGGCACTGGACGCTCCGCCACATCTGGCTGCCGGAGTGCTGGAGTACTTGACAGGGTCTGTCCGGTCAGGGAACTCTCTGGAGAACTAGACATCCAGGATACCGCAAGCCAACTCTGAACCGGGCCACTCAGTAACACTACTCATTTGAGGTGAGAACACAGGGGGAAGCCGGTTTGACACCCAGGCTATAGAACCTAGCGAACGTGTTAGGAGTCGCCCAGCCCACAGCTCTACAAATGTCTGCAAGTGAGGCACCACGATCCAGTGCCCAGGACGATGCAACACCCCTAGTAGAGTGAGCATGCAGCCTGAGCATGCAGGGCACACCTTGTGCTTCTTTAGGCCAAGGTGATGGCATCCACTATCCAGTGGGCCATTCTCTGCTTGGAGACAGCCTTCCCCTTCTGCTGTCCTCCGAAACAGACAAAGAGCTGTTCTGAGGTCCTAAAGCTCTGAGTTCTATTCATGTACTGGTGCAGTGCGTATACATGACAGAGCAAAGCTAGGGCTAGGTCTGCCTCCTCCAGAGGCAGCGCTTGCAGCTTCACTTACTGGTCCCTGAAAGGAGTGGTAGGAACCTTGGGCACGTAACCGGGCCACGGTTTCAGTGTTGCACTGGAATCAGCTGGAACACACTCAAGGCACGATTCATCGACCGAAAATGCCTGCAGGTCCCCTACCCTCTTGATCAAGGCCAATGCAGAAATGCAGAAACTTCAACTCAACTGACTGCAAAGGCTGACACCATTCGACCCAGGGACTGCAGTGGCTGACACCATTTGATGAACAGGTTCCACTCCAGCGCATAGGCCCGTCTGAAGGATGGAGCATGTGCTGAAGCAATAGTGAGAGCTACATCCTGGGGTAGGTCACTTGAAACCTCTGCATCCCGTCCAGAGACCACACATGGAGTTTTCACAGGTCTGGACGTGGGTGCCAGAAAGTGCCTTGTCTCTGAGAAAGCAGATCCTTCCTCAAAGGAATCGGCCAGGGAGGGGCTGTCACAAAGGAGCATGAGCTCCGGGAACCAGGTCCTGTTGGGCCAATATGGAACTACTAACAAAACCTGCTCCTCGTCCTCCCTGATCTTGCACAGTGTCTGTGCGAGCAGGCTCACTGGGGGAATGCATATCTACGCAGGCCCCTGGGCCAGCTGTGTGCCAGTGCGTCCATGCTGAGCGTTACCTCGGTTAGGGAGTAGAACCCCTGGCAGTGGGTGGTTTCTGGAGATGCAAACAGGTCTACCTCAGCAACTCCGAACTGTCTCCAGATCAGCTGAACTGCCTGGGGGTGGAGTCTCCACTCTCCTGGAAGTGTTGCTCGAGACAGCTCGTCGGCTGCCCGATTAAACATGGGATGTGGATGGCACGAAGAGACCTCAAATGCTTCTGACTCCACAGGAGGAGGTGGTAGGCGAGTTGTGACATGGGACAGGATCGTAAACTGCCATGTCGGTTGATATACGCAACAGTCGCAGTGTTGTCTGTACGGACAAGAATGTCCCTGCCTTGAAGGCGCCCTCTGAGACGGCTCAGGGCAAGGCGAACTGCCAGCAACTCGAGGCCATATGCCATATGCCATAAGCCATATCAGTTGATATGCCAATGCAGTTGGGGACCCGTCCAAACCCCTCACACTCCGGTGGCTGAGGCATCCATGAATACCACAGCGTGCCTGAATATCTGTTTCATGTGCACTCTGACCATGGGCTGAAGGTTCTGTGGCAGGCCAGTGTAATCTGAGCCTGGTGAATACCGCGTCACCACGCCCACCTCGGGACTCGGCCATGGAGCCAGTGCTGAAGTGGTCTCAAATGAAGCAGTCAGAGCGGAACTACTGTCTGGCTGACCGAATCCAACTCCATGCTGAGAAAAGAGACCCAACTGGCTGAGGTGTCTGAGCACCAGGTCCCTGTGTGCGCACAACTGATTGCGAGACTGTGTGAGCATGCGCCAGTTGTCGAGATAGTTGAAGATGCGCACCCCCCGTTCTCTCAAAGGAACAAGAGCTGCCTCCACGACTTTGGTTAAGATGCGAGGTGACAGGGAAAGGCAGAGGGGCAGGACCTTGTAGTGATATGCTCGATCCTCGAACACGAACCGCAGGAATGGCCTGTGCCATGGGAGGATCGAGACATGAAAGTCGCTGAAAACTAATCTTGGGGACGTATGCACTAAAAAAGATGTTTCTGCGTTAACATCTTGAACGGCAGCTTGTGAAGCACATGGTTCACAACTCGAAGATCCAAGATCGGTCATAACCCACCGCTTTCTTGGTTACAATGAAGTAAGGGCTTTAAAACCTAAAATTTCTGCTTGCAAGACGGGCATTGACAGCCTTTACTGAAGTGAACCACAAGTGTAACACAGGTACTCAGCCTGAGGCCTGTCTGGTTCCATGAATGTGCAGGAGGGGTGCTCTTTTGATCAACCCACTGCTGCCCACTAGTGAGGGGGGAAGTGACCCTGTGATGCACAGTTCACAACTCTACTCCTCTTGAGACCCAGAGACTGATGAAACCACCCTTTTATTGAAGTTTTGGGTACCGCTGGCCCAAACTGCACATTAACATTCTCCTTAATGTTGGCCAGACACAGCCAAAGATGGTGCTCCTGGACCACTAACGTGGACATTGCACGACCCAGGGACTGCAGTGGCAGGAGCAGAATCTGCAGAACAGCGCCATTTTATAGCTGGTTCTCAACCTACACTCAAACCAGCACAGCACAATCCGGCCCAACTAAATCACACAGTTACAGAAACAAAATTACATTGCCTACTGGAAAGATGCCACTAAAACACAAAAGAAGATGGAGCTGTATTTACACCTGAAAAGAGACTACAAACCATCAGAATACCTGAACTGTGTAAAAAATCACAAATTAAGAAAGACACTAACAAAATACAAACTGAGTGATCACTGTCTGGCTATAGAGAGAGGACGGCACAGACAGAGATGGCAGCCACGAGAACAGAGACTGTTCACTGTGCTTGCAGAAAAAGCTGGAAACAGAGGAACATTTCTTACTGCACTGTGATTCATATCATAACATTAGAGCTGCACATTTCCCCAAATGCCCACAAATTAAACCAAATTTTATGGCATTACCAAATGCAGAAAAAAATAAGTCACATTTTAGGGAAAAATTCCAAAAAGTTCCAAGATATATATCAGCCTGTCACAAAATAAAACTGTCAGCCAGTGGACAAAACTGAAGCAAGATCATTTATTGCAATGTCTTAAATATTTTTCTTTTTTCTTGTTTGTGGAAAAAAGAAAGAAAGAAGGTATACATGTACTTATTTACTTAATTATTTTACAGACCTATTCTTGTTTTGTTTATATATTATATAATCGTTTATTCCTTATTCATGTAATGGATAATGCTTTGACAATATTGTGCAAGTCATGCCAATAAAGCTCATCTGAATTTGAATTTGAGAGCGATCAAATTTATATATTATAGTATGTATATATGTATAAATATAGAGAGATATATTTTAATTATTTTAATATTTTAATTTGATTTAGTCTAGACTCTAGGTCAGGACCAACCTGCAGTACTTTTGCAGCCCACCAGGGGACGCTGCCCACACTTTGTGTAGCGTATATCACAAAAACAAAGGGCAGATGGCCTTTATGAAGAAATGTTTGTCTGGCTGTATTGGTTACTACTTTGCCAATTTTTCCTATTCCTACCTTTAAATTGTATCTCTGATGCATACTTATTGACCCTTCACATGAAGAGCACTTCATTTCTGTACAAATCAAGTTTCATCATATTACACAGATTCATGTTTGAGATGGAGACAGACATCCGGTAGAATAATGAATGTGAGGAATCGCACAATAGTGTAAGTATCAGATTCAGGTAAGAAAGCCATTCATTTTCTCCTTACACAAATTGTTTTTAAGCAATAAAACACATCTGCCATGAGTTCTGAGTTAAGTGTGATTAATAGCTTAATTCCCAGTGCAGAACTACACTACCCATAATCCTGAAGAAAGGTCCACCAATCAGAGGAGCTGGTGTTACCATGACAACATGACTTTGCTCTTTTTTAGCAAAATGTATACTTTATCATAATTGTCTGGTAAGTTCATTGAATTGTTACTTCCAGCCTGGTTTCATTGTAATCCACCCCAAGAAAACATGAGACGAAAATACTACATTAAATTGTATTTAACTGTATGGACCCTTTTCACAAGACTGCGATGACATGTTTCAACGGTCATCAGCATTATAAATCCTGCAAAGTTTTTTGTATTTGCATGTTATTTTTTTTTTTTTAAATGCATGCATAACACTACATTGTGATATATTGCCTTTGCATCAAATACAATTTTATTTTTGTTTTAAAATATTCAACGCTAATTTGGCATTCTCTCTACTGACTGTCGTTATCAGTCTCTCTCTATTTTATTATTATTATTATTTAATTATTTATTTATTTGTGAAAGTAAACAAATTGGAATGCAAAAATGTGACGCGCATTCTCCCATCGTTGTCTCTGCGCTCAACTTCTCCCAGCCGCCGCTCTGGGTTTGATTACTTACGCCTGCGCGTCTTGTTTTCATGAAATGAACGGACGTCAGAGCAGCTAGCTTCCTTCTGCACGGCTCTGTCACTACAAGGTGAGACGCGCTTCATTTTCATTTGTCTGTCATTTTCCGGCATTCATCCCATAGCGCAGAGTAGATACGAACCCCTCGGGCGGTGTCAGAGGTGCGGATCACGGCTGATGTTTTCACGGGCCTGATGCTAATGCGAGCCAGCAGTGTCTGTAATGACAGCATCACGCTTTAGCATTGACCACACAAAAACATGTTACTGGTAATGTTTTTACATGCGCTGTTTCCTGCGATAATTCAGTCATAATGCCTGTCATGTGGCGAAGCCTGCAAATGAAAACACATGAATGACCAAACCAGAAATACGAGAGACAGGCATCAGAATGATTTCAGATTAAGGAGCTTCGAAACGTGTGTTAGAAGAGGTTTGTCATGGACATCTGGAGCTGTGAGAGCTGGGAGATTGTGATGAATCGTATTTAAGCTTTATTGACAGTGTCGCAGATATCACAATCAGGGTGTTATCATGTGGATGAGGTTTTGCACAGAGCCACTCCCCTTTATAAGCTGGGAACAGTCCGTGAGCTCATAAACATCTGTTGATTTCAGGAAATCATTTGACCCTGCTCTCCGCACAGATCACGTGCAGCAGCCAGCGCCATCACTTGCTCCTCTTTCTCATAAAGATGCGGTCGGGGTTCAGGCTTGTGTGCTGTATTCTTAGATGTAATGTTTACCTTTGCAGCCCCCCACTCATACAGTCATGCTGAAGTGCATCAAAGTCTGACCTATTACAGCATTCAGGTGTGAACGCTTGTTTAGTCAGAAAGACTCTGTCTTGTGGAAATGCTCAGGGCCAGCAGAAATCAAGCTCTGCGCCATCAAGGGCCTGCAACACACCTCTTCATAATTAAGTAAATGTGTAAGACTTTCTTTCCTCTGCAGAAGACTGTTGGTAACCAAACCATTTTGGTGGCCGTTTTATTTCATTGCATGGACAAAAATCGATATATTTTCTTTTGTGTTTGAAAACCCTGTTTAAAGGGATAGTTCACCCTAAAATGAAAATTCTGCCAGCGTTTACTCAGCCCCATTTTGTTCCAAACCTTTATGAGTATCTTTCTTTCTTATATAAAAGAAGATAATTTGAAGAATGCTGGGAGCCAAAGAGTTGAGTTTTTTTCATACCATGGGAGTCAGTGGCTACCAGCAACTGTTTTTTCTACCAGCGTTCTTCAAAATATCTTCTTTTATGTTCAGCATAAGAAAGAAACCCATACAGGTTTGGAACAGCTTGAAGGTGAGTAAATGATGACAGAATTTTCATTTTTGGGTGAACTATCCCTTTAAAGATAATGAGAATTTCAAAAGAATGACAATATTGCATTCAGTTGTATTAAAATAGAACATTAAAATCTTATGTTCTATAATTTTGTGTCTGTGTATGTGTGTATATGTATGTTTGTGTGTGTATGTGTATATATGTATATATGTGTATATATACATATATAAACCTGGATTTCATCTTATTTCATGTAAATCCTACAAGGCATCAGTTAAAAATCCTATTCTCTTTATCCATAGGGGAATTTTTTTTTAACAATAATTTATAAATTGTTAAAGAGGTTATTAATCACTGGTATATGGTTTTGTTGAAACCATCAGTACGCATTATTTTAACTTATTATCATATTTAAATTTCTGGTAAAGAACTACGTTACCCGTCAATTCTGCGAAGTTATCTCCTCCAATCAAAAACCCTTCACATTTTGGGATAGCCTAAATGTAAAATGTACCTATTATTTCTATATTAACAATCATCATCTTTAAGTCAAGTTTTATATATATATTTTTTATCATTCACAATGCTTTATGGGATTGTAGTTCTTTCCCATCATTAAAGGGTTAGTTCATCCAAAAATTAAAATTAGGCTGTGTTTTACTCACCCCTGAGGCATCCTAGGTGTATATGACTTTCTTCTTTCAGACGAATCCAGGCGGAGTTGTATAAAAAAATTATCTTTGATCTTTTAAGCTCTATCGTTGCAGTCAGCGGGTGTTGCATTGCTTTAGTCCAAAAGAAGTTAAATAATAAGTGCCCTTCCATAAAAGGAATGAACAAAGGCCTCCTCTAGCGAATTGATGCGTTTTTGTAAGAAAAATATCCATATTCAAAACATAATAATCACTTGAATCTAGCTTGCGCTCACTGTTGTAAACGGAAGCAGTTCCGGGCAGATGAAGTATGAGGACAGCTTTGCGCATGCGCCGCTCAGAAGTGACGAATGAGGAAGCGCAGGGGAGAGATCAAAACAAAACAATGGTCACTAATTAGAAGTACAAAACAAGGATTTGTAAAGAAGAATGTAAGAGGATAAGGGGACTGGTTTTCCTTTGCTAAAGTAAGGAAACTTTGCATCTTTTGCTCCTGTTAACAAACGTTGGTTTTAGGGCTGGACAATATATCGAACGATATGACCATGTGCATCTCGTCAGTAAAGCCGGTTCCATGATTAGCGGTAAATCCCCATCACCTGCTTTCAAATGGAGCTGCAGTTAATACACAGAGCCGTAGTTTACTGACAAGCAACGCTATATCGAGTTCATTATCAAAGGCGATTCATCTTCAATAATGAACTTGATATAGCGTAGCTTCTCAGTGAACTACGGCTCTGTGTATTAACTGCAGCTCCATTTGAAAGCGGGTGATGGGGATTTACCGCTAATCATGGAACCGGCTTTACTGACGAGATGCACATGGTCATATCGTTCTATATATTGTCCAGCCCTAGTTGGTTTTCACGAGACTCACCGGCAAATGCGCAGTGTTGACCTCATACGTCATCCTCCCGGAGCTGCTTCTGTGTACAAATGTTGGCGCAAACTACATTAAAGCGATTATTATGTTTTGAATATGGATATTTTTCTTACAAAAATGCATCGATTCACCACAGGAGGCCTTTGTTCACCCCCCGGAGCCGTGTGAGACACTTTGTTTTTTAATGGATGGGTGCTTTTTATTTAACTTCTTTTGGACTGAAGAAATGCAACACCTGCTGATTGCAATGATAGATCTTGAAAGATCAAATACAATTTTTTATATAACTCCGACTGGATTCGTCTGAAAGAAGTAAGTCATATACACCTAGGATGCCTTGGGGGTGAGTAAAACGCAACCTAATTTTCATTTTTTGGTGAACTAACCCTTTAAAGCTGTTAAATACACAGTCATGCTCATTTGCCTCATTGCCTCATTGGTCGAATACCTCAAGCGTGTGACGGAAATGTTATGCCCCTTACCATACTGTGATGCCATCTCCTGGCAGGACGAGACAATAAAACCCATTACAAACAAGGCATTTGTAGCATCCAGTGGCGACATAATTACTTATTGTAATGACTTAGACTATCTTTTTACGCGTTGTGTTGCGTCATGCCGTGTAAACATAAAACCATGTCTGTATTTGTGATTGGAGAAACGACAAACAGCTAGCACTGCTCTACACTGCTCAAAACTCAGGTTTGAATCATCAGTGGCAAATCCTTTAAATATGAAAATGTACTTACAGGCTGTGAGTCAGCATTATTTGTCAGAACACCGGCATTGTAAGCTACTCTCACAGGAAACAGTCCTCATCCTCCGTAAAATGCGCAGCACACATCTGAATATTTGTTCTGGAACAGTGTTGTAAATACAACTTAACCACTGATTTCTAGTTGTGTCCTCTTTTGGAAGACCAAACAAAGTGGCTTCGCTTTCACAACGAAACACATAGTGTCTCCACGACATGATGGCGGCGGCAACAATACTACAGTGAGAATCAAAGTTACGCCTTCTTTCTTTGTGTGAACTTTTGGGCGGTGTTATGCAAATCTTCCCACACAGTGACGTAGACATGTGGGGGTGTCTTTAAACGAGGCGTTTTTGGAGGGCATGGACGAGTCTTAACTTTTATAAAGAATCTCTCTTTGGATTTGAGACTTTAGTCTTTGCAACTTTAGGGATCTTATCTATTCACAAACCGCTTGTAACACTCCAAAGAGAAAGGAAAACTTGAAATCGCATCATATGTCCCTTTTAATAAAAAAAAAAAAAAAAAAAGGTTGTGATTCTCCTCATAGCTCAACAGAGACCTTTTAAAAATCCCTATGGGGAAAAAGAGTTCAGAAACCAAGGCCTCTGAAAACATTTTAAACAAACATTGTTAACATTGTAACAAACACTGTAGCACTCCATTAAAAATAAACAGGCCATCAGTTCATAGGCCTTGAACAAACACATTTGTCAGGCCGTAAACGAGGTGTATTATAATTAGTCTGAGCAAGCATTCAGAGAGAGATTTAATTCTGAGTCCTTATTAACCCACAACAACAGATGGTTATACTCATCTAAACTGCTGCTCAAGAGCTAGGGATGTTTATTCTGTCGCACATCAAGTTAATGTTGACAAAAACAATAATAATCCACATGCTTGGGTTAAAGTTGGCTCAACGTGTTCTTATTTAAGAAGATGTTCCAGAGACACAGTGTGCTAAGCAGAGTTTCTTACAGCGCTTTGTATTTTCTGTTCTTAAAGCACTCTCTCCCTCCAGGAAACTTAAAGGAAGCATATGTCTCAAGATCATTGCACTGTCAGATGAGCTCTCATCTCGGCTCACAGCTGCACTTATCTGCAGTCATGAATGCAGTGATGGACAGCTGTCTTTACTCAGTCTGATTTCATGTGATTTCTCATTGTGGTGGTTATGATAAGACATTTGATAAAAAGTAATTGCATTTTGTAAGATCATTTAGTAAAATCATTTTGATAAAAGTAATTCCACAACATTTTGTGATCAGATAAATCAACTTAACACGCTCCACAGCGCCACCCAGTTCATTTAGTTATAACTAACTTTTAGTTTGCGTATTTAGGATTTATCATGGATTCCCTGCATTTACTGCCAGCAAAGCAACACACAGTAAAATTTGTATAGTGTTTTTATTTTTTGATTTAATAATTACAGATCAGACTTTTTGTGCATACCCGTTCTAGCTTTCTGCATGTGACACTTGCTTGTTATCTATTTTTTCTCTACTTTATCAGTTTCTGTTTGGAATCCCTCTTTGCTTCTTTCACACAAGCTTCTGCAGTGCACAGATAAGATCTGACTGCTATTGCACACTGTTTCGGTTCAGGCTTTGTGAGAATGTGATAACAACCTGACACTGGGCTGTCATATAGCCTAGACCTGCATCTTTCAATCATTTTGGTCTACCGCACACACACAGATGGCCCAAGATTACTGGCCTGCTGTAGGCTGTGTAACGCTAAAGTTAGGGACTGTTCAACTTTCACTGTTTAGGTATTTTTTCTCCGTTTTCTCATATTCACCGCTGTGTTTCTATCTTACTGGAGCAGCTGGAACTCCCATAAATTGCCCATAAGTCATGTGATCACCATAATCCAATTTAAAGGCATAGTTCACCCCAAAATGAAAATTCTGTCGTCATTTATTGACCTTCATGTTGTTCCAAATGTTTGTTCTTATGCAGAACACAACAAAAGAAATCTGTTTTTGTCCATTCAATGGAAGTCAGTGGGGTCCAAAATATTCAATACAGTGTTTTGGATTTAATACTTTGTTTACACTTGGTCTGTTTACATGCACTCATTTTCTTTAATGCGAATAAATCTGATCCGATTTCAGATTGTGAAAATTCAGTTTATATGAACCCTAAACTTTGCAATCCAAGTGTTTTTAAGTCCGTCTGAAAAAACAGTTGGATTCTAATGTTTACACGCTTAATTTTTCCCTGTCGATTAGATTATTTCAGGTTACACTAGCCCTTCCAATCCAATTAAAATTTCATTCTGATCCAGCTCAGTCGTATCGAAGGTGTTTTATTGACTTTTCAGTCTGATTGAGCCAATCAATCTGGTTATAAACAGAAAATTGTGCATGCATGATGAAAGCATAGCTGCTGTAGACTATAGATTGAATTTTTGGCAGCTAGAATGAAAATGCTTACAAAAGTGTGTATTTAATTCAACCCATCCTTTTCACTTCAAGGAGAGGAGAACCTCCTGTCCAGCACCGCAACATCATGGATGCCTGTGCACGGATCAGAGGGGTCCCGTTAAAGAGCTGTGCCACCATGAAGAAAGAGGTATGATGTTGTCTACCACTGTTCACATCGGTTTCATTCATGTAGAATCTATTTATAACAGTTTTCAATAAGCTTTATGCCTTTTTGAGCAGACCATCCGTGAGGGCTCAAATCCATGCCTGAAGAGCCTGTTGAAACACAAGAAGGAGCTGTGCAACGTGGTAGTGGAGCTGCATAATAAAGAACCACAGTCTCTATCAGAAGTAAGGATTGCACTTTATTTAAATGTATGCATGCAATTACAAAGGGGGTGTCTTTGCAGCGGTCAGTCACATAAAGCTCGTGCATAAAGACTATACCGATATTATATAATCTGTTATGTCTTAAGTGAACGTTTGGGGAACTGTTCAGACATCAGATATCTTGAAAAACATCTGATGTGAAACATTATATTAAATCCGTGCATTACAGTGGGTCTTAATATAGGCTGCCTCATTAATGTTAATCTTAGAATAAAAGAATCACTCAGTGCTCTTGATTGAACTGCATTTGTAGTTTTAATAATCAATTTATTTGTAATGAATAGACTAAAGAGATTTTTACATTTGATTATTTGTTTTTTATTTGTAAAATGAAAAAGGTAATGCATTATTTGCTTTTTTGCTTATATTTGTCGTTGCTCTGTGATTTTGCTTAGGAACCTTCAAAAAAACGACTTTGCTGATTCTTTCAATTTCAAACAGGTGTTCAGTAATTTTTCTGTCCGATTTCAACAAATCATACATCATTCTGAAGGTCTTTTAATGGAGAATGTGACAATAAAAATAAATATTTTTTGAAAAATTGCTTTTTGTGACTCAATTTGCCAGCACAGGTCATATATATTTACAAATGAAACACTTATTCTGACCTGTACTTATTAAAATATATAAAAGAAAAAGTTATCATACTAAATTTTATTGTATTTAATTTTTTTAAATAGAATATTTTATATTTTAAAAACATCTTGCTAAAAAATTGTGTAAAAACTAGTAGTTTGAAGGATAGTGGCAAAGATTGGTAAAGATTTTACATTACAGTTAATTCATTTCTGGGTGCTGCTCTAATGATTCTTGTTCTTAATATGGCTGGCAAGAGTTTTTGGTCTATGAAATACTATTACAGTGAGTGACATTTTAGTGGGTGTCTTCTTTAAATCACCGTAAAAATGTGTGATAGTCCTTATTTTTTGCTCAGAAAAATAAAATTAAACAGGACACATTCTAATGTTCAGGTGGAAAAAAACACAAACAAATTTAAAGCTGGACATTTCTGTTTTTTAAATTCTCCAAAAATGGCCACATTTATTTCCATTATTAGTGCCTCACTGTTTTTGGTTTTTGTGAAAACTAAGACTAATTTCGAAATTAATATGCAACAAATGCTGTTAATTGGGCTGAGCTGGAATAATACATATACAGATGTTTCAGTTTAAATGTTTTGTGACCTCTTTTTGAGTTGAGTAATTCTGAAAGCCTCCATGACAACAGATATTGGTGATAAGAGAGCGGTTAGAGTCAACTGGGACAGCAGTGTGGTTGTTGCATCTCACACCATTATATACATGACAGCATCTCATGAGGCTTGGAAGAATTGATAAATTCTAAAAAAAGAAATCGCAGTTGCAGTGTGGCTTGTTTTCTTTTCTGTTAGGGTGGCATTTTTCCATGTCGCTTTGTAATTCTCATGAAGGGGGGGTGGATTGTTCCTGCTGTGTTGCAGTTTATTTGCACACACTGTGTCTGCATTGTTAGCTAAAGGAAATCAGATAATGCAAACACGACTTTAAGATACTGTACTGTATTTTCTGCGACAGCACAACATCGCTCCATCACTGCAATCTAGACACCTGAACAGTGAAAGTGCAATCGACTGATTGATGTGCATAGTAATAGTCTGTTTATATATAATATTCCATCAATTGGTTGTCAGTTATTTTTAATTTGATCAACATACAGTTACTGCAGCCAGGATCAAAAGAAAATGTAAACAAGCATTAATCATACTAGGTTAGCCTAACTTACATTAAGAAGGAAACATGTTTGAACTGAAAGGAATGACATTTAAGTTAAATACGCACAAAACCAGGATGTGTAAGTTATTTAAGTTGGCCTGATGTGTAATGTTGGGTAATCAGTCAATACAAAGCAGGTTTGTCATGCAGATCTGCTGTGTGCTGGTGACAGCTAGTGCCCGAAAAGATATTTCATTTAACTGTTGCATCAAAGAACAATTTTTAATAAAAATCTACATTGTAACTTTCAATATAAATGCTGTCATTCTTCTCTTTCATAGGTACATTATGTATGGTTACCTAGTTATGTTGAGGGGGAAGATTTTACTCTACAGGTATGTCGTAGTTATGCCACTTCTGTATATATACATACACACACACACACAGTGCCCTCCATAAGTATTGGAACAGTAAAGACAAAAGTGTTCTGATTGCTGTGAAGTCAAAGAAATCTGCAAATATGATTCAAAGATGAATATGAGACAAAACTACAGAATGTCACATTTCATTATTGGGTGATGCAACACAAAGATGTTTTACCAGCTAAGAAGATCAGCACTTTTAGAATTTCATTTCCCTATCTGATGTGAGCATAGGTATTGGAACAGTTGCCTCACAGGTCTTTCTAAGTGATCAGCTGTGTCCTGTTGCATTAATTCTTCAGATATTAAAAGCAGGGAGTGTGTCTTATCAGTTATATCCATTGCTTCTGCATTCTAAGTCTTGCATTCGATGATGACACACACCGACCAGGATGAAGACGAGTAAGCCGACTCTGAAAGAAAAGCAAGCAATCTGGATGCTAAAAGAAAAGATGAAGTCAGTTAGAACTATAGGAAAAACAAAGGGCATGGAGAAATCAAGAGTTTGGAAATTATTGGCGACATCAGCAACCAGCAACGACCTTATTGGCTGAGAAAAACAACAGTAGTTGATGACAGACAAATCATAAAAGCTAATAAATGAACCCTAAAATACATGTCTGTAAAATCACCAACAACCTCCAGAAAGCTGGGGTGATGCTCTGTCCATCTACAGTCCGTAGAAGAATATGACACAGAATTACAGAAGCTACACAGCAAGACGCAAACCTCTGATCAGCACCAAAAATAGAAAGGCAGGATTCTTCACAAATTTGAGCCAGTAGAGTTTTGGAACTGAGTTGATGGACTGATGAGACAAAGATTAACCTTTATCTAAGTGATTAGAAAGCAAAAGTGTGGAGAAAAAAGGGAACTGCAAATGATCCTAAGCATTCAACCTCATCTGTAAAGCTTGGTGGAGGTGGTGTCATGGCATGGGCATGCATGGCTGTCTCTAGAACAGGACCTCTTAATTTTAATGATGACTTAATGTATGATGGCAGTAGCAGAATGAATTTGGAAGGGTACAAAATCATCTTGGCTACCAATATTCAAGAAAATGCCACCAAACTCATTAGAAAGCACTTCATATTGGTTCAGGACAATGACCCAGAACACCCTGCCAGTTCAGTCAACGGCTTTATCAGGGCAAAGAAATGTAAAGTCTTAGATTGGCCAAATCAATCTCCAGATTTAAATCCGATTGAACATTAATTTCACCAGCTGAAGAAGAGACTGAACATTAATTTCACCAGCTGAAGAAGAGACTAAAGACCGAAACTCCCCAAAACAAGCAACAGTTGGAATTGGCTGCATTAAAGGCTGGGGAAAAGCATTTCAAAGCATAAGACCAAGAGTCTGGTGATGTCTATGGGTTGCAGACTCACTGCTCTGATTGCATGCAAGGGATCTGCAACTAAATATTAGCTTTTAGTCTTTTACATATGCCTTAAATTCATCTGTTCCAATACTTATGCTCACATCAAATAGTGGGATGAACTCTAAAAGTGCTATCCTTTTTATTTGGTAAAACATGTACGTGTTGAAAGACCTAACAATAAAATGTGACATTCTGTATTTTTGTCGCACATCTTTTAATCATATTTGCAAATGTCTTGACTCCACAGCAGAGAAAGCAATTTTGTCTTTACTGTTCCAATACTTATCAAGGGCACTGTATATATATTGTAGTGCTGTCAAACAATTAATCGCATCCTATATATATATGTATATATGTATATGTGTTTGTGTGTGCGTGTGTGTGTGTGTATGTATGTATATATAAAGATAGTTAGATATTATTCAATTTCTTTATAATTTGTTTTTGTAAATTGCACAAGCTGGGGGCAGCATCCTGTTGAAACCTACAGTTCTGTATTCTTTGATGCCCACAGGCTCTGACATCCCTCTCCACTGAGATGATGGAGTTGCTTAGATCACTACATGTACATACCCTTAAAGATGAAGAGATTCTGCTTCTCAAAGACCCCAAAAGGCCCTTTGAGAGAAAAGATAGTGTTTCTCAGGTATGTATATTATGTTTGAAAATTTAGAGATTTCTAAATTTGTGGTATCGGTTTGTGTGAAATTGGGTCTAAATAAAACTAACCTTGTGATACCATAGTATTAAGTTTTGTGCTTTGAACATTACATAAAACCACAAGTGTTTTTCAGACATGACAAGAGATTGCATGCTTTCTTTCACGCATTTCAGGAAAAATAAGAGTGCCGTGGGAAGTCTAGAATCTTCTCAAGAAATTATGTCAGTTCAGGGTTTGACCGTTTGCAGACTTTATGTTTGTAATTATGCAGAATTATGTTTATCTTCGAGATTAACATAAGTTTATCATAACAATTTATATGGAGAATGCATCATGACGTAAAGGCTGTCATTGTGTCATCCTAGCATTTGATTGATTCTTTTCTTTTTGTTTTTTTCATTTATCTATTGTTTTTTAAAAATGGAGGCGTTATTTTCTTTCTCTCACAGGCCTGTTCAAGAGTCTTGTGCATATTGAGACATAGCCCCACTCCTCAGATTAGTGTTTGCAGCATGCTGGGGTTGTTGGCTCGATACACAGCTGGGATAAGGTATGCACTGGAGTTACAGGTTCTGCAGAGGGGCACCTCAGAAGCATGCCAAGCTGAGGATGATGACACCAATCAATCTGTCTCTTCTATCGAAGAGGACTTTGTTACTGCTTTTGAGCATTTTGAAGAGGAGGATACAGGTTATTACTCATGATGTTTTCATGATAATATTAGGATAACTTCCTGTTTCAATGAATGAAACCTTTTTATTTTAATCAATTAACACTACCATTCCAAATTTTGAGGTCGGTTAGATGTTTTTGAAAGAATTTTTTCAAATGTCCACCAAGGCTGCATTTATTTAATTTGAAATAAATGTTCTCAATTTTAATATTCTTTAAAATGTAATTTATTCCTATGATCAAAGCTGAATTTTGTCACCTGATTCTTAATAAATCATTCTAATATGCTGATTTGCTTTTATTGCATTTCTTTTTATTGTTTCTTTGGGGAATAGAAAGTTGAAAGGAACTGCATTTATTTTAAATAGAAACATGCTATAACATATTATTCATGTTTTTACTGTTTTGATCAGTTTAATGCATCCTTGCTGAATAAAAGCATCAATTTCTTTTAGAAATATCTTACTGACCCTAAACTTCTGAACAGTTGTTTAAATATTAATTTTAGCTCTCCTGAATGAGAAGCATGGATAGCAAGTGACCAGCAACCATAAGAGCTTTGAAAGTAAAAGCTTATGATCAGCTTGCTAGTTCTGCATTTAATTAACTGTTAATGAGAACTGTTCTTATGGACTGTTCTCTGATCTTGCAGGTGCCCGTAGTCAGAGGAATCAAAGGGATGTGGCATCCCAGACTGCTCCCTCTCATTTAAGAGACTTATCTGGATCTCGGATTATTATAAGTTCCATACAGAGGAAGTCGTTGCATAAGGAAAAGGCTGCTTCAAAAGTGTCAGAAACCGCCCTGAAGTCAACACCGTGGCCCGCAAGTTCAGAAAGCTCATATGTACTTAGCAGTCTTCCTAAGGGATGCACTACTTCCACATCCCTCACAGAGTCAGATGAGTCAGACTGCTCTAGTCCCAGCCCTATTATATTCCTGGATGAAGTTGGATATCAGAAGAGTCTTAAGGCAAAACTTGACATTCCCAAGATCCCCGTTTTAAAGGATGGAGTAGAAGACTCTGACTCCGAAGTCAGTGAATTTTTCGACAGCTTTGATCAGTTTGATGAACTAGACCAGTCTTTTGATTCCAACATCAAGGTCCTTAAAGAAAAGCCCCTCCCTGGTCAAACAGAGAAGCATGTTGACAACTCTGGTTGTAAATTTGTATCAAGGGGGTGCTCGACCACAGCAATGAACCCTCACAAGTTTGATCATAGGACTCTTCCAGCCAATATCAAGAAACCAACTCCACTTAAACCAGGATCACCGTACAGTATTCACTCTGATTCACCAGATTCCCCACGGCCTGCGAGGACTTCCTGCGAGGAAAGCGGGCCGCTATTCAGTCCAGTTTGTTCATCTGCATTTAGCCCACTGGGAGAAGGAGGCTCCTTAGAGTATTTTTGGAAGGCAGATGGAGATGGCTCAGAATTACGTAAACCACAGGACCTTTGCTCGCTGTACAAAACGTACTCTGATTTTGCCAACAACCTGTCAAAAGAAATCCTTGGATCAGTCTGTGGGTACTCCTCCCCTGTTGATTTTAACATTAATAAGAACTTGAGCTGTGTGTGTCATAAGGAGTTCAAAAACACTAATGGGCATCTAATGAAGCTTTCAGACATCCAGGAGACAGTCACCATCACCAAATCCCAATCACAGTCTCTTAAGGATGGGATTCAGAAGTTTGCTACAGACTTGGTTGAAATGAGCCTTGGAAGTGCCTTTAAGGACTTGCAGAAAGGTGTGTCCTCCTGTACCACTACACTTTGCCATTTGGCTGCAAGGCTGACTTCTTCAGTATTTCAAATGGCCTTTCATGAGATAGGTATGCGCCATGCATATGTGTTAAAAGAGCGTGCCATAAATGGTCTAGCCAGTTTCTTAGTAGGGGAAGCCATTTCTGGGGCCCTCACAGAGTTTCTGTATGTGAAAAAGCAGATTTTCAACAATAACGTCACACGGTTTGCTGCGGATCTGGCTGAGGAATTAGTGTTTGAAGGTATAATGGAGGTTTGCCAGTTTTCACATCCCTCAACTCCACTCACACCAAGTGACTGGTTGTTTGAGCAAGAGGAGGAAGTGGTTTCTTCCTACGCCTCTGACCTGTCAGAGTCTGTTCTCCAAGAGGCTTTTATAGAGCTCTCACAAGCTGATGTGACTTTCACTACACAGGCAGCTATCAGTGTGTCAGTAGACAACATTTGCTATGTGAGTGCTGAAGATAGTTCTCTCATCACAAAAACCTGCAGTGCCCAAACTAGCTATCTTGGATCTCAGGCCACTGTTGAGGCTGCAAATCAAGAGCAGGATGGTTGCACAGTGAAGAAAGCCTTGTATTGTGTGTCAGGTATGGCCAGTTGTGTTCCAGTTCCTGTGGCTGGCAAGGTCATAGCCCATGTGCACAACTCAGATGAACCTTCTCCGTATAAATC
This sequence comes from Cyprinus carpio, assembly GCF_018340385.1. Lineage (NCBI taxonomy): Eukaryota > Metazoa > Chordata > Actinopteri > Cypriniformes > Cyprinidae > Cyprinus > Cyprinus carpio. The sequence continues at coordinate 6,536,324 of NC_056580.1, forward strand.
CAGCATTGGTCATGTATGTCAGACCATTCCTAAAAGAACCATTTGTTGCCAAGGGGAAGTGGCATCCTCAACCTCTGATACCTCTGAATCATCACCAGGTCCTGCAAGAATCCAGAATGCCAGTGGTGAAGAAGTTGTAGGCAATCCATCCGTTGAAAATGATTCCGAAAAACCCTCGATTGGAAAGACTTTTCAGAACTTTTCTGGGAATATGGTGGACACTATAGTAGGGGAGGCATTCGATCTGATGCATTCTTCAACAAAAGTGAAGAAGAAAGTAGAGGATTGTGCAGACCTTTTGAGCAAAACAATAGCAGCTCGCATATCCACTCCAAGCCATGGAAGTGGTAATTCACACGATGTATTGACTGAGAGAGGTCCCTCTCAGATTCCCTTTCACTTGATGTCAAAGGGCTCTTGTGACCCATCCTCCAGAAGTGTACGTCCAGTCTCCAGGCTCACCCAAGAGGTCCGTTCTGTCGTGAGAATGGACACATTGGAAGTACCCACTTTTGAAGTTGCCTCATGTGGAGGTAGAACAGTCGGTGCAGATGATTTTTCAAGCAGCAACTCTGGAGCAAAATCATCTGAAATCCCTAGCACTCCACCCTCAAGTCCTCAGCAGCCATCAGACGAGTACAGTGAGAAACAGATCAGACAGTTCTCGAAGAAGCTCAAAGGTACGCTTGCAAAAGAATTTTCTCCTGCGACTCCTCCACCCACCCCTTACTACCCGCCTGCCGCCGACACCAAAGAGGAAGGTTCTGTTTCAGACAAGGCCGATTTCATGCTGAAACTCATTAGGTCTCTCTCTGAAGAAGCTGGCAGCAATGAAGATCAGCAGGAGGACCAGGAAGATGGCCCTCACTCTAGAAACTGCCAGGCAGAGTTGAGTCCAAACATCAGGAGCAGAATGATTGAGAGGAGTGCGCTCCATTATGCAGAGCGTTTAGCGTGCCACATTGTTTCCATGGCCACTGAGGTGGACACACTAAGCTTCGGAGATGTGAAGAAGCCGGTGGGTGATGAAAGCAAAGGCAGTGTTGCCTTGCATAGCGCACAGTTCTCAGAGCAGACTTTAAATTCTTTGTGGACATACGCTGGAGAAGTGGCTGGAGAAGTCATCAATGATGTCAAGAAGATGATGAGTTCAAGCCACTGTCGACACAAAACGATAAAAAGAGGATCTGTGAACTCTGCAGACAAACCTCAGGGTGGAGATGGTCTTTTGGGAAATTTGACTTGTCAGTGGCCTGGTGACGTCCAAGTGAGTGGCACTTCAAGTGGGATGTCGTCAGAGTATCCAAGTTGCGAGAGTGTCACTGATGAATATGCGGGATACCTCATTAAGGTGCTCAAGAAAGAGGGAGGCAACCGAGAGCTTATATTGGATCAGTACGCCACTCGCTTGGCATATCGATCTATTAAATCTGGCCTGGCTCATGCGGCTCGAAAAATAAAGCACAGATCTCCTTTGAGGCTTCACTCATCTAGGCGTTTACACAATGATCATGATGTTTCCCAAATTCCCATATCCAAGTCATCCAGCACTGCACTTACTGATGGAAAAGATGGATTCTCTTGTGAATCTCTGCCATGTGCTTGTCAAGACGGTCAAGACCTGAGCAGTAATGAATATGTAGAACTTGTGAACTTTGCAGAGTCGCTGGCCTACAACATCACATGTGATGTTACGAGAAAGCTGAGAATGAGCTCAGTTAGACTGCCAAAATCTCTCACTGATTCTTGCCTCTACAGGAAATCCACAATTGAGGACATGCCGGAAAATCTCATCAAAAATACATTTTCATGCTCTCTTTTACCTTGCACAGAAACCAACAGGCTCTATCATAGTACAAGCAGCTTAAATGATGGCAAAAGCAACAATGGTGTAAAGCAAGTGATTGAACATTATGCCAGGAAAATTGTTGATGACACTTTGGAAATAACGCTGGGTCCAGCATGTGTTCAGGCAGTGGGGGACAGGAGGGCACTTGAACGCAATTCCTTCACAGAAAAGCTGGCTGAGGCATATGAAGCCTGTCGATACTGCCAAGGTCGAGATTGCCTGTTTTGCTGTAGAGACGGTCGTCGTGGTTTCCAGGGAGTGAAAATAAGAAGGCAACAAGAATCAGATGCAGTGACTGGACTGGAAATCCCTAGAATACACATTGATTTGGAAAAAAGAGCAGCTTTTGCTGAAGAAATGGTGTCCAGTGCTATTGAGAAAGCCAAAAAGGAACTGAGCTGCACCAGTCTGAATGCAGACAGTGGGATCGGTCATGATGGCGCAAGCTTTGCAGAAAGTCTCACCACAGAGATTATGACATCTGCATTGTCCAACGTCTGCCAAACCGTCAATCTTGGGTAAAGTGACACAGCTTTCACAGAGTCATACATACAGCCTATCACTTAAAATTGCTCATCAATTACTCAAGACAAGTGGATTTCCTAGATTTTGAAACTTTTTTTTTATTTTTTATTTTAATTTTTTTTCTGTTTCAGTTCCTCCAGAAGAGAAGGCGTCAATGTGACGGAGTCAACAGTGAGTCAGCAGCTCAGTTTGAGTGTTGGTGATGACAGTCTCGGTAGTTGGTCCAATCTGAGTTTTGAAGAAGACCACCCAGATGAGAGCAGCAGCTTTCACCATCTAAGTGACAGGTGAACAAGTCCCACCACACTTACAAGCATTACACAGTTCATTTAAACTTGAAATGAAGCATTGCTGGTCGACTACCACACTCAAGTTCACTCTGCTTTCTTTTCTTGTGCACCTTTCACAAGCATGTGGCTCTAATCATTGTGAAAAGTACAATTTGGTGAATTGGGATGAATGGGTTTTCAATGATCTCACCATTGCAATATGGGAGAGTACAGATTTGTGTTAGAAGAGCTCAGACCGAATGTGTGAAGTATATTGCCTGTGTCAGATCTGTAAGTTGTATAGTAGTCTTTTAGTGCATTTTTCATACCATTTGCAGGCGTGTTTGTTTTTTTGCGGTACTATTCTGACAGGTTTCACATGTTTAGTCTGAGTTTTATCAGTTTAGGTTTTGGAGTAGGAGAACCTACAGTATGACTCATTTTTGCTGAAGAACGTTTATTGTTCTTTTTCTTCTTTTATTCACAAACCATTTAACAATTTTTGAAGCCAGGGATGCTGATTTTTCCCACCATTTTCCCAAATGTCTGAGGAACACCTAGGGCCTAGTCCTGCCTTGTTTTCATTCTCAGAATAATGTAACTGTCTCTGGCTTCAAATCATGACGGCTGACTCACACAGTCTTGTCTTTCAAAGGCAGGCATTGTTTTATAGTGTTTTAGCTGCAGTGTCTCAATGGAAGCATTTTCTATCAACAATTTAATATCTCCCAAGACACTAAAAGTCAGAATGTATGAGCAGTTTTTGTTTTGAGCAACCCAAGATACCATGAATATGTATCAAAATATTTATGAAAGCTGTGGTTGTCAGCTTGAGGCAGTGTTTCTAAAGTAAAACAATCATTAATGTATCACTGTGTACTCCATAAATCATCAGTGTGTCCAAATATAGATGATAGTTAACGTTGTTTTTCATGTCCTTAACTACTGTATTGATAAGTTAACTTTTTATACTTTTTCAGTATGTTTTCAATATATTTGTATGATGTTGCCAGGAATACTAACATCAATCAGTGTTAGAAATATGTGTGATTAGACCATTATTTCTATCCTTTCTTGTCTCAAAATTATAAATGGGAATTAGAGTGTTAATACAGATGTTTTCATTGCATTTATGATTAATAGTTGACAACTGTGAATCAGTTTCAGTGAATTGTCTCTGGTCAAGCTATTTGTTTGCTTTTAGTGAATAATATAGTGGAAAACATGCCTTCCTTACATTTAACTACATTTTTACATCTTGCAAGAAATGTTTTAAAACTAAAATGCTACAGCTGGTGTTCGGTTGAATTATGATTATGATTCTTCTGCATTTAAAAAAAAATCACCCTTTAAAACTTTTCATAACAAATATATTATTAATCTCAAGATAAATATCAAATGTTGTGTAAAACAAAAAACAAAACAAAAAAACTCCTGTCAGGTTTTCTAGATTTGCCTTGAAATGCTTTTGCAGTGTTTCATCTTTTTCTCTCCCCCAGCAGTAATGGAAACAGCAGTAGCTGGAGCAGTCTGGGTTTAGAAGGCGAGGTTTATGAAGAGCATTTGTCCTTCTCTCCATCAGACAGGTTGGTCTATGGAAAGAGGCACAGCATAGCCAGCGTGGGCTGCTCTAATTACCGCATGATGTCATGCAACTTTTTATCAGCAAGTGTTGAAAACGTATTTGATATCACCTATTAGAAACAAAACTTCCCATTGTTTCTCCGTTCTACGGATGGATTTAGTCAATTGGATCTTTGTGTGTGTTTTGGTAGAATTGTGGGTGTCGGAAGCGTTGGGGGGTTGGGTCAATGACTTCACAAGAGTTTTGTGATGCATTTACTAAAGAATGAACAATCTGTCCTTATTGCATGCTTCCTGTTTGAGTGCAAAAGGATGTCCCAGCCTCTAAATCCCATACAAGTTCAGTTCAACAACATGAATCATGTGCATTAGGGTTCATCATGACTCACTCCATACAAAAGCAACAGAGATCTCTTTATAATGCCATACATCAGACACGGAAAAATATTATCTGTAGATGCGTTATAATTACATCTTTTGTTCTTGCTGTGTCAATGTTTCCTTTTTTTACAAATAGAAACATATATAGAATCATGATTTTTTTTACTTCTTAACAATGTCATTTCAACCTGTGCTAGAAAATGGTCACACAAAATTAGAGCTGGGCAACAAATATTAATGATATACTGCTGATTAATCTAACAATATTGCAGGTTATCAGTTTTAAATAGTTGACTGTTTAGGCCAGTTCAGTATGGTGTCTTAGGATATTCATATTTGCAGTGATTTTGCTGGTGATATCAAAGTAAGCAACACTGTGAATATGTGCTTTTTGTGCTTTTTTGGCTGATTAAATTTTCTAAAGACTTTGTCGTTAGATTAATGATCTCTCCTTGCCTCATTTTCTGTGAGTAGAAGTACAATAAAATAGATTTAAGATTTAATATTTTTGAAAGAAGTCTCCTTGATTTGATTAAAACTGCAATAAAAAAATGTAATGCTGTGAAATATTACAATTTAAAAGGGATGATCTCTGTTTTAATATATTTTAAAATGTAATTTATTCTTGTGATGCAAAGCTGTCATATGATCCTCCTTATATATATATATGTATATATATATATATATATATATATATATATATATATATATATATATATATATATATATATATATATATATATATATATATATATATATATATATATATATTATTTATTTATTTTTTTTTTTTAACTACTATTACTATTAATTTTACTACTAAATGCCCATACAAATCAGAGCTGGACACCAAATATTTATGATATACTGCTGATTCATCTGCCAATATTAAATTAAGCAATATTTTGATTGGTGGAAATCGTTGTTCCTCTGATTGCATGAATATTAAGAGGATTTTTTTTACCCATAATGCCCCACCCTAAATCAGTCATTCAATTAAAGGCATCAAGAAAACTATATTTAAAAAAAAAGTACGGCATCAATATCTGTTAGGATGGGTAAGTCATAAATATGCTATGAATTCTAGCTGAAGCATTATTGGAGCTGGTTTATATGAGAACTGGGAAGCTGGGAGCTCCTGTCACTCTCTTCTGCATGAGGTTTGTGGAGTCTTTCCCTTCAGTCGTCAGTGAAACTGTCTTACACCTGCAATATTTTTCACCTTACAGTGACGGCACTGAAGAGAAGGAAGCTGAGGCCAAAGAGGATTCAGGCGGTAAATGAAAACTATATCTGTTCTTTGTATTTTTCTCCAGCGCTAGTGTTTATTCTGTGGTCTGTTGTTAGACCTCAACTGTTAGACTAATTTCAGCCCTTATTTTTGTGCTGCCACTCATTTAAAGTGGTCTTACTTGGCCGAGCACCTTCAGCGCGCCCCTGTCAAAACCACAAGACTATTTATCCACGATCCTGGTTGTCTAACTGTCAGACCGGCTCCATGTGGGTCAACAGATGAGCTCAAGCAGAGTTCTGTGTCTGGCCTAGTTAACAGAGAGAGCGTGGGAACTGGTTTGCTGAAGGTGATGGTTTTGTATGTTTGTGTATGTATTGGCTGAACGTGTGTGTTTTGTCCGTGCAGGAGCGGTCCGAGTGGAGAGGGAACATGGGCCGGCAGAAAGAGCTCTGTTGGTGGTCAGTACAGATGTCCAGGGTCGAGCTGTGGACCCCCAGTTGACGGCTGTGCTGCAGTGGATCGCTGCTTCTATCGCTGATCTGTCCTTATTGCAGCTGAGCCAGTTCTCAGCCCAGGAGCTGCAGCAGGTGAGAACACTTAGTATCAGTGTTGGGGAAAGTTACTTTTAAAAGTAAATTCAATAAAAAATAACACAACAAACTAAAAAGTAATGAATGGTGTTAGTTACTTTTTATGAAAAGTAATGCATTACATTTCATTTGCGTTACTTTTTCTCACCTGGCCTGGCCTGTAGTCTAGAACTACAGTAACCATCATGCTTACACAACACACACAGGGCCTCTGCACTCACTGATAATTTCTCTCAACAGGAGTGCATTCGTTCAATAAATGGGAAAACAGAGTAAATGGCGTTACTGACTTGAAAAGACACTCAAATATTTTCTTGTAAATTAAGAAGTAATGCATTACTAGTTGCTTGAAAAAAGTAATCTGATTATGTAACTTGCGTTACTTGTAATATGTTACCCCCAGCACTTCTTAGTATTATCATCGATATTAACTTGTATGAATTATCGTGTACAGTATATTGCAACCACAAAAGTTAAACCAATTAAATAAGGTTTTATTTTATTTTATTTTTTATTTATCAAGACCTAGTAAATGTTTATTAATATTTAACCTACATTTTCAATAAAAAAAATTAAATAATACTGTGAATATCAATTTTATGAACAAAAAAATTCAAAAATATAAAATAATAAAAAATACAGTATAACAATTAATTATATATACACTACCATTTAAACGTTTGTGGTCAGTAAGAGGTTTTTTTATATATATATAATTATTTTATTCAGCAAGGATGAATTAAATTGATCAAAAGTGACAGTAAACACATTTATAATGCTACTATTACAAATAAATTATATTCTTTTGAACTTTCTGTGCATCAAAGAATCCTGAATTTTTTTTTTTTTACCACAATTTCCACAATTTTTTTTGATAATAATTGATAATAATAAGAAATGTTTCTTAAGCATCAAATCAGCATATTAGAGGGATTTCTGAAGGATCATGTGAAACTGAAAATATTTTGTAAACATACTTTTTTACAAAAAAAAAAAAAAAAAAGTATATTTGTAAAATGCCACATGGGAACTTAGGTGAAATTTTTTTAGTGCTAATGCAAATTTTTGAATTCAGCTTAAAATTTGACTATTTGAATTTTTTAACTTACATTTTTGCTATATGTTTAGTAATACATAATAAATCCTATTTTAATAACAAAATACCTTAAAATACCCTGCCATTTCAAAGCAAATACATAAGTATCTTTAAAAAGCATTACGTTAATTACATTTTGGATCATGTTTCACCCAACTCTTATCTGTCGGGATGTTTGAGATCCAAAACTGTAGCTTAATTTTGTGAGTTTTTCTCTGGCTCCAGCTGCCGGCCGTGGCGCAGAGGCTGAGGGAGAGAGAGTTCAGGGTCGGCGACCTCCTCCAGGCTCTTCTGAGATATTTTGAAGAACGTCGCTCTGAGGAAGAGGTCGGTGACATGAGGAACGGCCACAAGAGCCTCTTCCAGTGGCTATTGGAGCAAGCGTAAATCACATCACTCTGACACCCGTCAGCCATTAAACAATGAAGTTTCCTGTCACTTTACAGTGATCTGCAATGTATCTGCCAAACCTAGAGGCATAGCCAGTGGATTGTGTTCGTGTTGTGTATTGCTTGTGCACCCGTGGCCTCCCAGGGGGCGCCATAGAAACAACTGAAGTAATCTAAGAGGCGTTCGTTCAAATGTGTGTATTGCATGCCGTGACCGAGAGTACCTTTTGCTTGCTTTCTTCTCTCTTTTTATCATCACTTCTTTGTTTTCTTTAAGATTAGACTGCATATCATGCCTTCACTGATGCCTGCCCGTGTTTTGCATTCACACCCTGCCCCAACACAAAAGACTGATTTGTTTTTATGAGTTGGTGTCTTGTTAGGGAACCCTCATGGCTGCAGGAAAGCTTATGTCATTTCCATACCTCTCCTTTGCGGTGATGTTTTCACTTGTCGAAGGGACCAGCCAAGCGATCCAGCAGCACTCCAGGTCAACATGAGGTATTCCATGACTCAGAACACATAAGAGAATCACAGGGTAATTATAACAAACAACCCTGTTTCAGCACATTTTTGGCAACAAGACTTGGATACCAGCCGTGACGGTTTAAAAATATCATTTCACTGGTAATTACTTACTGTTGAAAGAATCCATCAACAAATAGTCAGTATTTTTGCATTCCCCTCATATGACTCAAAGATTTTTTTCAATGATTTCAGAGTGATCAGCTACTCATAATGGTTTAAAGTGAATTGGTATACCTGTAAATACGCTTTTCTAGAGTTTAAAATTGAATTGAATTGTTTACACCCCTAGCTGCAATCAGGTTCCACATAATTTAACGCCCATAAAGAATAAACGTGTTTTAGTTCACTACAAAGTGAAGGGACTTTGGTTGCCAATTTACGGGGAAAACACAGCATACTATTAAACTTAGTTTTAAAAGCTGCTAAACATTTGCCAAATGAGGAAACCCGCAGTGCTATTGAACGTTACCTACAGGGGACTTTTTTTTTTCTCTGTATTCAAATTTCCTCCTGGCGTTTTTTTTTTCTTCCACTCATTGGAGGTTACTGTGACGCACCGGTAGTGCATCGCTAAATGAGGACACATCTGCAGTGAGTATATCTCAACTATTCACCCATCTCTACAATCTGTTCCACGTGGAGCTCTTACTCACTGCCTGCCCTTTAGTGTGCACTACGCTGAATATTGCACTTTACTGAGGAATGGTCAGACAGGCCGTTCCCTATATCTTTGTTTAGACCTCAAAAACACTCCTATTATAGCAAAGCATAAACGATAGATTGCCGACAGCTAGTAGGTGTTTGGCACGTCTACCTTATCAAGACCTAAGGGACAAGTGTCCTGTATCAAAACTATTTTTTCACTGTAGAAAGTCATTTTTTTACTCTCTCTCATTGCAGTCTAAAACTGTATGTTACTTTGATTTTAGAATCAAACACTCCTGTCAAGCTAAAAAAAACACACAATAAAAGTAGTCCGTGCAACTAAGTCGTCTTGCAAGTTTTCTGTTGCAAAATTTAAATGACCAAGCTTACATTTGCGTCAGAGATTTAACAAATTGTGCATAATGTTACTCGCACAAGACTGTGAAATTGTTGTGTAATTTTCGAATGTATGAAACAAGCTTTAGTGGAGTGGATGATAAACGTGACATAAAAGTAAAGCCAGACTAAAGATAAGTTCAGAAAAGTGTGTGTGTGTGAGATTTTAAAAAAAAATTTCTATGTAAAAATACATAGATTCTTTAAAAATTCACTGAAAAAAACGAACAAAAACATAACAACAACTGCATATATGTTTGGAACAACAATGAGAGTGAGTAAATAATGCCAGAAGTTTGGGTGACCTGTTCCTTTAAGTGTTATTTTCAGGATCCTTCTCAGATCGTCTTGCTTAGATCCTGTTACAGTGTGATTTGATGATAAGAGAAACATTATGGAGGCAATCAGAGTTGTAAAGATTGTTGTATCTTGTGGTTTCTTTCTTGTAACACGCATGATGTGCTCTCAACCCATGCTTCATGTACTTCTCTTTACGTGTGCATGGATGTACTCTTCAGTGCTAATTCATTATTTTGTGCATGGTTTAAATCCGGCCGAAACCATATATGCTCACACTACCTGCTACTATGAAAAAAAAAAAAAAAAAAAGCATTTCTGTATTCAAGCTGTTGTGTAACATCAACGCTGCCAAATATGTTTGGATCTGCACTTGCACAGTATTTGTTTACATTCTTTGAAATGTTTTAATACCTGCCATACACTGTGTTGGACATTTTCATATGATAGCAGTATCACCTAAACCATAATGTGGGAGAAGCGGAAAAAGCCAAGTCATGTATGCAAACATTGATGCTTGATTAGATTTGAGAAGGAGTTGGCACAAGCACGCCGTGACCATCAGCGCTGCCTCATTTTCCGTGGGATTGTACATGCATCTGTGCTCTTGCAGTTATTGTAAACATGAATGCTGTAGATGTTCTGTGCTTGTGTTCTTATTCTCCTTATTTTTGTGTACATTCCAATCTTTCACAAATGATCTAGTGCTATTTTGTGTTAAAAGTAAGGCTACATGTATAATGCAGAATACACGCATACTAAACAGATGAATATTTTGTTACTTGTGCAGTGTTTCTTCAACCTGTCTCATAGTGTAGTGGGCAAATGATGCACACGGACTTCTGTTTTCTTCCTGCCCATTTGTATAATATTGCCAAATAAGATATTTAATAAATTATGTAAAAGTATAAGTTGCAATGGTGAAAACACTACTTGTCCCCCCAGTGAAGTTGCTGAGTAGTTTACACATTAAAGCTTAATGCACTACACCTGTACACTGTAAAAAGCTGTGGGTAATAAAGCTTTTTCATTTGAATTGGGACGTCTGCTTATTTACACTTCACTCTCCAACATCTTTTATCTCAGTAATCATTTGAACGTGATTATTTGAACATTTTCAGCAACAGATGCACAAATACAGTACACGAATGAAAACACATGTTTGTTGTAAAGTTCAAAAGAGAATTTTGTTATGTACATATAGTAAAACAAAACAGCACAGTGCTGTGAAAGTGTTTGCCTCTATCCTGATTTCTTCTGTTTTGTGTATATCTAAATGAAATACAACATGAAACAAAGGCAACTTGAGTAAACACGTAACACAGTTATGTACAGTATTTATTTATTTAATGGAAGCAAAAAAAAAATGTCCACCTGCAGTACCTGTCAATAATATTGGCACCCTTGGTATGAGCAAAGTAAATATGAGCAAAGGCAGCTGTGGAAATAAATCTGCATTGTTTATCTTTTTGATCTTTCATAAAAAAAAAAAAAAATCACCAAATTCTAACCTATCATTGAATTAAAACGATTTAAAGTGAAACTCACATTATGAAAATAAATGTTTTCTCTAATGCATGTTGGCCACAATTATTGGCACCCCAAGAAATTCTTACGAGTAAAATATCTATGAAGTATATTCCCATTTTTTAGCACATCAGAGTGACTATAGGAGCATGAATTTGTCCAGCCATGACTTCCTGTTCCACAGAATTATAAATATGAGGAACACAAAGGCCAAGTTCCCTTAATTGTCGATAAGAAGGAAAAAAAAAAAACATAGTTCTGAGGTGCGGCACAAGATTGTTGAGCTTCACAAAAGAGAAAGTGGCAGTAAGAAAATAGCTAAAGCATTAAAAAAGCCCATCAGGGCAATAATTAAGTTCCAATCAAATAAAGATGTTACAAATCTGCCTGGAAGAGGATGTGTGTCTTTATCTTCCTAATGCACGTTGAGGAGGAGAGTTTGAGTGCCCAAAGACTCTTTCCATTGTTTTACTTCAAATGTTGTGAATTTTTTTGAATGAAAGATAAAAAGGATAAATGATGCAGATTTATTTTCACAGCCACCTTTGCTCGTATTTACCAAGTGTGTCAATATTAGTGGAGGGTACTGTATCAAAAATCTGGTAGTGCCACCTTTTGCAGCAATAACCGCAACCAAACACATTTGATAACTGGAGATCAGTCTTTTACAGTGCTGTGGTGGAGTTCAGCAATCATTGAATTATTGATCATACCTTTCAATAACATTTGAAAGAGAATTTTATCTACATTGCAGAATACATTCTTTCTGATCATGCATTGTGGGAAAGTTAGGGAGAAAAAGTGTGAATGTTGAATCCATGCTTAACACTCCTGTTTTAACATCTCTACAGACCTCTTTCATTGTGACTGGTGATGTTGTTCTGGACCACCATGACAACAATGCTCTCTGCCTGAATAAAAAAATGTTTGGACATTAAAAGAACAGAAGCTGTGCACAAATGTGTAAAGTACTATCAACATATCAAAAAAAAAAAAAAAAAGGTATCATACTTGGGACGCAGAAAAAACCATGAGATGTTAAGTGTGATAATCAGACCATCTAGCATGTTTATATAGAACAAATGGAAAAGCTGCTCAATGGAATGCAAAAAGTTGTTCTGTGTGAACGACCCCAATGTGTCAAAAATCTGTCAGATCTTGATCTCAGTTTAAGCAGCTCATCATTGTGCAGATCAGCTTTTCAAAGTCACGGGTCGCAGCTTGTAAGTAGAGTTGTATTTCAGTTCACATGTGAAAAGGGCATTTTCCTCATACTAGTTGCAAAAAATGGACCATTTAATTCTTAGGGTCAGTGAGAAGGAGGAAAAAGGTCAGGAACAACTCAGAAAAACACTTTACTCACATTATAAGCTGGCCTCTAGAGGAATAAAAATATATAATAATATACCTTTGGGCAAAAGCTGTCAAGTATTGTTTTTTTTTTTTTTTTTGTTTTTTAACTCTTACAGCCACTCCTTACTGTAACTAAAACTGAAAAAAATGTGTTATCCTCCAGAGCTGGAACAACAGATTTGGTGTTTGTTAGACAGTGTTGAGGTTCACAGTAATTTCAGGCTTTGTAATGACATGCTGGCAAAAGAATTTCAAATGGCAGTAAGTCTTACAATAGAGCAGATTCAACGAATCGTTCATTAACGTACTGATGAAAGCCCTCTGTGACGTCATCCACACCCAACCCTCGCACCATTACAAAAAGTGGCTCTCAGCAACGCTCAGCCAACACAAGCAGAGACCCACTGACTTTGTTAGGTTGGCCTCACCTCCCAACTGGTGTGGTCTGACATCAGACAGGCTTAGTCTTAGACTGGAATCCCCCCTTTGGGTCTGCCATGATTTAGGCTATGATATCACTTCCTTCCCAACCCTAACACAACGACTTTGTTGCTGGGTGAATCCATTGTGGAGGAGAAGCAGCTCTGCTATGTATGACATACAGTAAATAATCTCCACCTACCTCATCCTCACTGCTTTCTATTTTGTATCCTCAATAAAAGAGACTTAATGAATGTTTTGTTCAAAATAATACGTTGCTTTACCACATATGGTTGGAACTCATTCAGCACCAGTTGTATGTTTTCTTAATGGATTATGACAAATCACATTTGGCTATGGACTGACTCGCACTAATTAGCACCCAGTCCAATGCGACAGTCAAGCTGCCGTGATTTATCACCGAAATTCTGATGACAGCTGGGTGTAGAAAGTCTTTCAGATTCATTTCCTCTATTCATAAAGGGTATAAACACTCATAAAAGCTATCTCTCATTTCATTTTGACATAAATACAATAGCTGCCACAGTTCAATAAGGTCGCGCCAGTGCAGTGGCGTCCTTCATTTTAGTTCAAGGTTGGCGGGAAAGATAGATAGCAACATCTTGAAGAGATTCCAAAAACCACCCTATTTGTTTCTACTTTTCAGAACATGAACCAGATGACTTTTGACCGTCACACTATGGTCGTCACCCAGCACCTTTCATGAAAGGAGCAGGCGGGAGTCAGTGACTCGGCAGGATGGCTGTAAGCTAACACCCTGTGCCAATTTCTCTGAATCTATTAGCAGTTCATTTCCATTTGTGACCACAGGCCATTGTTTCACCTCACAGCAAGGAGTATCGAGTGGCTGTAACTAGGACGTCTCAGACAAAATGACGACGCACATGGCAGTGGTTTCTGTTGTGTTTGTGAGCTGAAACTGAACTCTCGGGTGGGTGGTACAGGGCTCTCCCACAGCCCTGAGCTAGTGAGGTTGGCCCTGTTTACCATGGACTCATCCCACGGTGGGAGAGCGTCAGCTTCAAGAGGTCTTCAAGACCCCTCATTCACTTGAGGAGCAGCTGAGTCATTTCAAAATAACAGTGTTTACTGGGGTTTTACATGAGAAAGTGACCCCTTGCTGCTGTGGAGAGGACTAAGTGTTTCCCATGGTTGTACATGTGTTTATTCAAGTGACTGAAAACACATTAATCACACGTGAGTGAGATGAGGCAAGCCTAGAGTTGCTGTACACACCGGACTTACATCAGCCTGACATATCATAATATCAGTGCTTTGAACTTGCTGCTTCCTGTCTCCTGACGAAGTCATTCCTGACTCAGACATGCCATAATATGAAAAACAATCAGCTATGCCCTTCCATGACATCAACTTTCCTGTAGCCGTCCCAGCCATGATACCAAAGGACAAGTACCTCCATGTTGACATGGTAATGGTACAGATTAGTTTTGGGGGATTTTCTAATGAATGAGGTATTCTTAATCACCATGTATGAATCATGTCTCCAACAATTCAAGTAAATAACTAGTGGCACATTATGCAGCAGCCAAAAGTTGTACCATCTTCACCGTGGCAATACCTTGGTCAGTAGGGCAGGAGCTCTTTGCCAGCTGGAAAGCTCCAGAGATGCAGGCTGGGGAAAACTGACAGCGGCTTAAAATGGGCTGCGTTGTGGCCACTCGAATTAGGCTTTAACTAACGGAAAAACAAGCAGGAAGCTGTTTGTGGGGAGTGCAGGAAGAGACAGGGAGGCAGTGCTAAACTGGTGACATGCTGCATGTTTCGGTCTTGACAGGAGTCATGGATGTGGCTGTGCGCTCACTAAGGAGCCAGTTGCAATTTATCTTGGGATAATGAGAGACTGGGCAGCCTCTAACTGACGGTTTAGCTGTAATGGTCTACCACTGCCTTATTCCACACTGTTCATCTTAAAATCATCGCCCCATAGTGATACAGCAAGCACCACCTGAATTATATTAGTGCTGTACCAAAACCTATTGTGCTGCCTCGCTGTCTACTGCCTACATAGGCAGCTGCCTTCTAAGTCAGCATCTTGACCATCTTGAAACCTCAGAAATCACCAATTTGGGAATCTGTGTGCATCACACAAGTATTGTTTATAGTAGTATCTCATGGACCTTTCTTTTTTTATCTTTGAGGATACAAAATTGGGATGTGTGTGGACAGTGGACATTAGCAGACTGTGTTGATGTTGAAACCTACGTCACACAAACTGTCTGTGAAAAATGAATGTTTACTGTGGGCTTTAGCATCGAAGCATGCCAATGATGCCTTAAAATGCTGCTTCTGTTGCCAGTTCACTAGGTTTTGGAACCAAGCAAGTATGTGATATCTGATACAGTCAAGATGCATTATGGAACAGGCTATCAAAACATTTGCTTTCCAGCTGTTTGTTAAAGTCTATTTATTTTTCCAAAATGATCAAAAAAATTGGGTTTTGTCCCAATGTTCACCGAAAAATATAATGTAGACTCTGACCCCAGGCAGATCTGTGAATGCTCTACTGTATTAAAGCCAAGCATTTTTTAAGCTGCCTTCTAACCATAACAAAATATCACATATCAAAATAAGAGTTTATGCTGGCCATTGCCCTCTTTCAGAATGGTAAACCTGATCACAGCGTATACTGGCACAAGATTCATAACAGTTCCTAGAAATACTAGAAGCAATTAGACAATATAATCCCTAGACTGAGCAAACACTAGAGTGATTCCTCTGGCATGACAACAGTCTTTATCTGTCAATCCACTGACGCATGCTCTAATAATCTGCATTGTATAGTGAAACTATAACTAGTGAACTACTCATAAAGTGAAACTGAATATATGTATTAAGCTTGAATATTTTTGGCACATTTATTTCGCAAGTGATGTTTTCAAATCAGTGCTTGGTCAAAACCACATTCCCCCATGTCTTCATGTAGCCACAATTACCATCATAAAGTCTAGTCCACTTTGCACTTTAGTATGGCCAAGACCTGCCTACTTAGAGAGAAAGTGGCCGTCTGACCGACATGTAAGGGGACCAATCTCCAAGAGAAACTGTTTTGAATATCTTTTTAAGACTTGATGCCCTTATTATAGTTGCATAGGGACTTGTAAACATGATTTTGATTTCCCTGACAGACTAAACCAGTGAATCCTGCACAACACCAGACAATTAGAAAGCAGCGTGCCATGTGTTTTGGAGCTCTTGTCAAGTTTGTGTCCATCGAAGACACATGTGGGCCTGCCAACTTATTGGTCACCATGTTGGTTGTTTTCCAATAATCTTCATTAGACTGGGTATAAACTGCACAGAACGACACAGACAGAGCAGAGCTTAAGTGCCCTTTTCAAGACCTCTTCTGTTATGGTGTATAAAAGAGAGAGCGAGGAAGGAGAAAAGAGGAAGAGGCGGGTGTTCTTTGTGTGCTCTGGGATGACTTACCACACAGGATGTGGCCGGAGAAGGGAAAGGACAACACTGCACTCTTTCATGTCCCATTTCTGAAGTCTGGAACGTGGCGGCTTCTTAATTCTGTGCGTATGCAGCTCTGACACTGATCATAGATTAATATGAGCAATGACCGCAGCACTGTTTCTGTCTTATTAAGCACCGAAAGAGCTATGAATATGTAATCCCCCAGGCTAAAAGGACAATGAAAGTTCCATGGGATACAAAGTCCCAAGAGCGAGCCTCTGCAGTGATGCTAATATTTCAGATTGAACTTCCTGCCTCTGCTTGAGTGCTGAAATATTGTGAAGTTTATGCAAAGAAAGCGGTCGGCCTGAGACACTTAACGAAGCCACATGGAGTCAGCAGCCAGAAAAAAACATCCTCACGATGACTCCACAGTCTGCGAAACATGGGAAGGATTCTGGCGTGGTGCTCTCGCTCATCCTGTGTGTACAATACCACGCTTACAGGAGAGCTAATAATATGCTCCCGGGGCCTGCTCAGCACTGAGGAAAGTGCCTGTCAGTGGTTTCGCTTGCTTTGCTCTCAACACTGCCTGGTTTTGGCCGTCTGTCATATTCTGATGGAGTGCTGGGTTCGGCGTATTCAACTACCTTCTGGCTTGGGCAAGAACAGCTCACATGGCAAAACAAAAGGGTATAAATACCACCCAAACCTTCCTGCCGCAGCGCCTGCATTCTGTGGAAAATAGCTGAAGGCACGAGAAACCCACGGCAAAACGAGGGTTCTCACGGTATATTAATGACTCTCGAGTGAACGTGGTGTGCTGTGGGATAGCGGTCCCCATGAGGGCAGCCAAGTTCATAAGGTTTTCGGAGTGTCTTCGAGCTTGTCTGGCCTTGCTCTAATTTTGGAAGAGGAATGCAGGTGACCCGATCGTCATCCACAGGAATGTTCGTTGCCAGAACACCGCGAGTGGACACGAGTTACGCAGAAGTCACACAAACTCCAGCATGGTGCTATCTGCAACCAGAGTAATAAATGTGGTTCTGAAAAAACGCTGATAGACTGCTGGAGCATTACAAGTTTCAGCGCTGGAGGCTGGATGAATGGGGGAAAGCCAAGCACATGAACTCTGTTGACATTCAGCAATTCAACTTGCATTTTCTCTGAAGCTTCCTAAAATAACAGTCTTTTAAAACAGGTTTTTCTGCTGGGATTTGTAATCGCTTGAACATCAAAAGGCACAATCGTTTACAGAGCTCTGTTCTTTTTAGCATCGCTTCAGCTTGGCAATAACAAGAGGAATTTCAGTGTGTTTATAAGTTCAGATAAACACTCAGTGACTCATTGATTTTCTTCAGGAATATCATGGATGCTGATCTGAAAAGTGGGCGTTATTTGGAAAATCGGTTTTTGGACTGTTAATTTCGAATTCTGTGTGAGTTGTTCAATACGGTATAGATTGTGTAGGAGCAAAAACATCTGTTTTAGCAGTATTAATAAACTTTTCACTGGTGTCTGAAAAGTTAGTGAGCTGCCTTCTTAGACAGGATGTTTGGAATGCGCTTGTGATACTTTAAGTAGGCAGCTCTTTTGTTTTATTTATTTTCTCTCTACCTGAGTGGCTCAATATGTATGACATCCAAAAATGCTCACTAGGCATGATTCCCAAAAAAAGTTGTGAAGGAAGGCAGCTCAATTGACATGGTCCCTAAACCTGCTGCCTACCCAGATAGCACACGCATGTCTGCAAGATGTCTGTTAAAGATTACTTGATCTGGAAAGCATCTGCAGACGTGAAATACACATCTCTGTGATATATGTGTGCTATCAGCGTACTGTAGCTCACTTTGCATGATGCCCAAAACATGCTGTCTAGGTAGGCAGCTCAATATGATGTCCAAAACTGGTGTTTACATAGGCAGCTCACTAAATATGATGCCCAAAAATTGTTCTCTAGGAGAGGTAGCTCACTAGGCACAATTCCCAAAACTGGTGTCTACTTCAACACCCTTACTATCTAGGTGGGCAGCATACTAGATGTGATGCCCAAAATGATTGAGTAGGTAGGCATATCACTAGGTTTTACACCCATAAATACTGTATAGTTAGGTAGCACATGAGCACATGCTGTCTTGTGTACCCTTACAAAAAATATGTTTATTCAAGTGTGCTATTAGTATACTTCTTTTAAACTAAAAATAGGAAAGTATGTTTGTAGTTTACTTTTTTATGTACTTCTCATAAATGGGTTTTATGTACTTCTCAGAAATATACTTAAAATTACATTTAAGTATACTTGACTTATACTTACAAAAAGTCTAATTATATTTGAACCATACCTGTGCTCCTAGAATCTGTGTTTTCAGTGTTATACGGTAGAGGGCGCTAGTACACATCTTCTGTACAGAATTTCCAAAAAAAAACACAAGTGAAGAAGAAAAAGAAACAACAGATACTAACACATGTAATCTAACACGACCATCTGACATGAAACAGCATCAAAACTGTATGAATAAAATGTCGACCGATGAAGAGGTTATAATTACAGTCAAGCTTTGGGGTGTTGATCGACTCCATCTATGTTTTGATTATCATTCTGAATCCAATTCAGTCTTTTTTCAGCTTTTTGTTCAAAATGGTATTTCTTTATTTTTTTTAATGAAACTTACCCACATTAAAGTGTTTAAAAAAATAATGCATGAAGCTAGAATAAAATGTTTTTGTTTACAAGCATATACCCTGCTCTTTCTTTGGATGTTTTGTATGTTCAGATATTCATATAACAAAATATATACAAATTAAAACCTAAATAGGGACATGGTTGTATACTTAAAGTATGATGTAAAGTTCACTTAAAGAAAACTTATGAGTATACTTGCAGTATAAAACTACTAAACTTATTAAGTATTTAATTAATAAACTACCAGTATACCTATAAGTTCACTTTTAGCATAATTGCAGTACAAAATAAACATAGAGGTAAACTAGTTGTGTACTTCAAGTTTGCTACTGTTATATTTAAAGTATACTTAAAAGTTTACTTTTATATACTAGAAAGTGGGCCAATTTAGTCTCAAGGAGTATTGAAACAGTACACTTACAAGTATACTACTAGAACACTGATATTTGTATATTATCTACAAAAAAAATAATAAAAAAAAAAATACAACAACACTAAATAATAATAAATAAAAAAATAAACTTGAAGTATACTACTTTTTGGTAAGGGTAGGCAGTTCTCTAGGAGTTTCACCAAAAATGCTGTCTATGTAGGGAACTCATTGATGTCAAAAACTGGCGACTACTTAGGCAGCTCACTAGATTTGATGCCTAAAATGATTGACTAGGTAGGCAGATTACTAGGTATAACACCAGTAAATGCTGTCTAGTTAGGTAGCAGGAGATTGAGCGCAGCCACAATCTTGTGTGGTCTCAGTATTACAACACAAATGAGCCAACAATATTACATCACTTCTAGGAAGTAAGTCATTATCAACACAGTCTCATCACAGTGGGTTTAAAGTACAAGTGGTTTATTATAATGCACTTGTCATGTTAATCTCACTGGTTTTAGGAAGCTGACAGTTTAATCTTATTGCGGTTTGTGTGGTACTTTGTGGCGAGGAAAGATTAATAATAACAAATACCTTGATTTAAAGTAAAGGCCACATACATCTCCAAGTTAGTGTAGTCCTCATATGGTAAGCGCTTTAGATAGCAATATGACTACAGCAACCTGCTCTTGCCTGAACTCACGCAAAAAGAAGTGAAGAGAAGAAAAGAAAAAAGGAAACATGAAAAAGCGAGATCATCTGTGTCTATTATCTGATTGGCTGTCTGCGAAGCCAAAGGCATTGCCCACCCACATGTTTATATGAATCGTTGATCATTTGTAGAGTCCTCCCACTGAGAGAGGATCTGTGCCGCGATCGAGGGCTCATGGCAGCTAATGATTATCGCGCGTACCTGCGGAATCATATCGATATGGAAGAGGCTCCGGCGCGCGCTCCGCACACGGGCTCCACTCACAGAGCGCTTATATTCGGCACGCTCGCTGTCATGGGACTGCTGCAGGTCGCGTCGAGTGTGGCGATTCTGTTGCACTTAACCGGTTATCTGCGAGAGGTAAGCAACTCCCAAGGAAGCGAAGACAGGCGGCATGCACCCGGGGGAAAACAGTTCATGAACTCTTTCATTACAACACTTTTTAAAGTTACTGTCACAATTCAGGTGCACGAATCTTAGTTTTGTTTGCGTTTCAGCAGTTCTGAGGCCTGCTTTCGTTTAACCTGCTCTGAACTCTGAATGTCAAGCGTTGCAGGACCGTTCAGAGTGTGTGAGACGCGCCGCGTTTGAACATCAGAAGGAGCGCGCGTTCGAAAAGAAGCGTCTCGTGCCCACTCAGTGCTTTTTGTGCCGAGTGTGTTTTGAACGTAGCTTCCAAAACAATTGTTTCTATACTTTACAAGCTGCACGACTGTTGAAGGTAATAAGTGTTTGACTAAAATAATACTAATAATAAAATAAAACAAAATATCCAATTTAGTCGCACTGAAGAACGAGGAATCTAAACGTCGCTTTAATTTGATTCAGATTGGTTGAACTGATTAATTAAAAAAAAAAAAAAGTATATTTGGTAGTGGTTTGAATCTCTGTGTTCTTGCAGGCAGCAAGAAACATTGCCGTAAACTTGTTAAAAGTGTTTTTCTTTAAGTAGACATAAGTGTTACTGATATCACCTCACAAATAAATTAATGTGAGACAATTGTGTTTAATGTGTAGATCTCAGAGTATTCATTGATTCACAAGCACTTGGTCGCACACGTTACTGTCGTTCAGTTGGATGGTTAAATAGTTTTGCACACAAGTTTTGTTCAGGGAATAACTGTATAATCAAATTGCTGATGCAGGAAATGTTGGTTTTAGGCAATGCTGGTCTTTATGAATGTGTTGTTGCTCCAGCACTGGTTTCCTTTTCCCGCGCTTTCCAAAAAATATGGAGAAAACAGACACTACTCTGTTGATGAGGGTCTCCCACAAGTTTTACAAAGTGTCCATCAAAAGGTTGGACATGCCCATTATTATTTTTTTTTGAGTACATTGGAATAATATTAAAGTCACCAGAGCTATAAAAGTGGTCAACGGTTCTTCTTTGTCTAGATTTCACTCTGAACCTACTTTCTAGCTGCAAGATGCTTTTAAATAATATTGAACATAATTGACTGAATTCAGAAATTTTGATGAATTAAAGTTTTTTCCCTCCTTTTTTGGGAAGGTTGTTTTTGCTGGTCATGCCAAGTTTGCCCTTTCACCCTGATTCTCCAAAACATTCCCTCTGACTTCATCTGGTGGTCTGATACTTAAGTGTTTGGCGAAGCTGCGGTGAATGGGATGCTGAGAAACAGCTCTCACATGTTGTCATGCCCAGATGTCTCTCCTGTAGTTTAAATGCTGTGGAGAATTTTGTGACAGCTTGTTTTGGGAGGCTTTGGCCCAAACGCAGCAGTGTATGTCGGAGGCTTCTCGTGTGCTGGTGGAGGGCCAAAGACACAGATGCAAGAAAGGGAAAAAGATGAATGTCAGTTGTGTTTGCCTCATGATTCATGTTATCCCCACAAATGGATGCAGAGACAATCCTCAACATAACCCAACCATATATGACACTGAAATGCTTTCGCAAAAAACTTTCTTCACATTCCTTTTATAGTGCATGTCTTTCAAATGCAGTTCAGTGCATTAGAGGAAAACAGAATAACATCACACACTGGGTATCTCTCCCGTTCTGTCTGTCAGCATTCCATCTGGTTTAACTTGCAGTAACAGAGATTTTCAGATTTTGCAGTATATCATATTACCTTGTAACTGAGCACCTGCACTATTCATAGTTTCAGAGTAGGTGTTTACACCCTAGTTCTACTGCTTTAAATAGTCTTAATCTAAGTTCTGTGAGAACAGTTTACATCATTTCCGAAAATATGGCTGTTGTAGTGATAGCGGAAAAACTTTTGTGCTTGAAGATACTTGACGAAGACAAGACCTCAGTGATCCTCCTCCTTCATGAGACCCGAATGGAAATATCTTTTTGCAATTTCTGCACTTATTTTGAGGTTATATCTATGTAATTCTGGGGAATAGATTTTACCTTGGTAAAATGTGAGATCTGAGACTCTTATCAGTAAAAAAAAAATTAGTGGAAAAATGCAGTAAACGAAAGCAATAGTTTTTGTAGAATTTTATGAATGGCAACCGTTCCATTTTGCAGCATTCTGCGGGTGCAGATGTGGATCTGCTGTGCTGCTTGTATGTAATATGAACATAATAAGCACCTCATTAAACCCTATGTGATGATATTATTCTGTTTTACCACCCATGCTGAAAGAGTGCATTGGTCAGGACATGGCTGAAGAGAATAACCTGGATGTTTTACCATGCTTAATGTAATAGTTCTCATCGCATTGGATTTAAATGCACATCTTACATCACTTTTGTTCTCTGAGCATGTCAAGCAGAGTTTAACTTCTTAACGAAAGTAAGCCTGCTTTCCCGTTAGTTCATTAAAAGCGTCCAGTGTGCAGTGGTACCTGCTGGATGCAGTTGTGTAACTGAACTGTATTTGTTGTGTTTTACAGATCGACCTTGCCTCAGCCCAGCAGAGTCCTAATGAGGTGAGCTAATAAACTTCAAAAGACGAGTCTGTGTTTCTCATGTTTGTGCAGTTTGGCTCAGATGCAGAAACCGCATCAGGTTGCAGTTTCTTGTAGTTTGCAGTTCTTTTCCTCATTTTACACAACACAATATGCCTTTAGGAATCTTTTGAAAGAAATGCCTGTAGGGGTATGATGGTATGCCAAAAAACTGATACAAACTTGACATTCATTCATCATACATTTTTAAAATTGCATGTGCTTATAGCAAGGCATTTCCTTCTGTTAGCACAAACAAGGACGTTCTGACACATGTATCCCTCCAGTGATCTACAAGTAGTGTTTATTGGACAAGCAGAATGTGCTTCTTGCATTAATGGTACCAATGTCCCATTGTTAAACATGGGCTCTGCATTGGTATTTTCACACATTTTGTTTAAAGACAAGAATAAACATGCTACTGTACAGCATTTCCTTAAGCATGATGATGTAGTCGCTGAAGTCCCTGGAACTTTTCTTTGTCAGGAGCTTAGTTTGGATATTTAGCCATGTCTGATGGCTACTGTCTCAATAATTACAAATGACTTGCTTAAACATCTATATATGGTCTGTATGGATGCAGTTCTCTTGTGCTCATATAGTCGAGTGTAATTGTAGAGTTTGGAAAAGACATTCAGTTGCGGTTAAGAAATAGATTTGTCTCAATATCAGAATCTGTGAAAAGAGATCAGAGGAGAGATAAAGTGTGTTGACTTCAGTTCATACAGGAATTGAAAAGAGTATTTCCTTCTGAGAGTTTGTCGTTGTATTATGGCTTTAATGCTTCAAAACATTTCTATTAATTATCTTTTTGAAGTTTTTTTTCTTTTCTTTCTGACAGCTTGCTTTGCCGGGTCATGAGAAGTGTACTGTTTTTATCATTACCTGGAGGAACTTATGTCCGAGGCAAAAAGTGTTTAAATATATGTTATGTCTTTTTAATGTTGCTCAAATGCAATCTAGTTTGAAGCTAGTATCTGCTGGCATGCTTTGCGGTCTACCAAAATTCTTAAGAAGGTCAGAGCACCGAAAAACATCCAGAACTCTGTGTTTAAAAGCCCTAATTATTGTGTTTGCTTGCTATTCGATTCTAGTATAGGACAAAAAACCCTAATATTATCACATTTAGATATTTAGTTCATATTTCATAAATATAGCTTTTACTTATGCCTTAATCTACTACCACTTTTATAAATCTCTTTGTGGTATCATACATAAAATCATGACATATTTGTGACATGTTCAAGTTGAAGGGAGTGTATTTTAGAATTCAGTCTGTTCCAGATTTGCTGGACTTGCTGGATTGTTGACTCCATTTTAAAGACACCTTGCACACTAACAGAAATGTAATACTTTGTGACATTTCAGTCATTCCTGAGCAGGTGGAACTATAGAGAGGAAACAGCATGACACATTTGTAGCCTGACAGTATTATTGGATTCCAGTCTCTTGCAAATCTTTTTTGACATGGTCTCGCCTATCATGCATGGGGTTGAGTTAGAGTCTGTGACTCCTACATTCATGCTTTCTAGTGTAGCTCACAGAGAAATTAGTTTGGAACAAAGCAGCTTGTCACTGCAGGACATTCGCATGACCAACTGAACCTGATGCAAAATCTGAATTGAGAAACCTGAAATTCCCAATCACGTGGATTCCAAATGGATTTCACACGTGAAAATTTATCAGAGAACGATATTTATCCCAAACAGCCTGAGGTTATGGAACTATTCGAGCTATTGGAATAGTCATGTCACTGGTCCAAAATCCCATTCCTCTACGTGAAATATCTACATCTAAATATCTTGTTTTCTTGTTGGAGTCTACATAATCACAGGAGTCCTCACAGTGAAGATCATTAAGTAATGTGTTTGGTTGTTCTTTCTCAGGAAATGCACAGTGAAACCTTAATAGCCGATCCAATCAAAAGTTGCAAGGAGAAGAAGGAAAGATTTCGACAAAAAAAGGACACGCGCATGCCATCAGCTCACCTTCCCATCAAGACGCCGACTAACTATGCAGCCAGTAAGCATATGCTGAATATTTCAGAATCACGTGGCATGAAATGTTTCTTGAAATGTTAGAGACTTTGACTGGCTTTAGTTTTTTCATGAAAAATATATTTTATATAACTAAAGAGAACGGAAGTGATCTTGATGTAATATATAACCATATTTATATCAGACCTTTTGTTTTTTGTCTGTGTTGCTTTTGCAGAAGATCGAAATGAATTAACCATAATCACCTGGGATGATTTTCAAGGGTGGAATTTGAAGAAGATGAAATACCATGACGGACGAATTCTAGTGGATGAAGCTGGCTATTACTATGTATATGCCAAGACCTGCTTTCGATATGCTGAGGAACACGACTCGGGCAAAGTGGACGTCAGCAATGTACAGTTAATTCAATACATTTATCACGAGAAGCACACGCAGTCTGTAATTACACCTATTCTTCTTACAAAAAGTGGCGGAACGCTGCAGTGGAACATCGCACCCTTCAACATGTACTGCGTGGAGCAGGGCAGAGGCATCCAGTTGAATAAGGGCGATGGTATTTTAGTCCGCGTATCCAATGCATGGCTGCTGGACCCAGCAGCTGAAGACACATATTTTGGTACTTTTAAGATCAGCGATTGATTTTTGCTACTGAACATATTTATGCACATTTTGCAAAGTGACCATGAACCACTGAGCACTTGTTTTTGATCACTGACTTTTGAATTTTTGTTCAGCAGAGATGACTTTTAAGAGCATATTATAAGTTTGAACACTTCGCAATTATGCCATTGAAGCTCTTAAGTACCAGCACTAGAACACCAAGAATGGACTCGGGCCTCTGTCCATGTTTTTTATTACAAGTATCGATACTGGAAATCAGAGGCACCGCAAAGGGGAGAAAGTTAGGATGATTCCAAGGGCCCTGACCAGAGAAGGTCCCGACGCAATTTCAACGAGGGCTGAAGCAAAAAACTGTCCAAGGGGCACGGAAATGCTAGCGGCGCCCCTGCTGGCAATAGGTATCAGTCCAATACTGGTACCCTTACTCTTAAAATGCTCCAATACCAACAACCGTGCAATGAATCAAAGCGGTGGAGAGATGCTGGACATTCCTAGTAAAGACACAACTGAGGAAGAATGTATGGGCTAAGTGCTCAAATTTAGTTCGATTTAAGTTTTTATTGTTTGTAAAAGCAATATCACATTTGCAGCCTTAGTCATAGTGATGTATTGTTATCAGTTAGTACCAAAAAGTAACAGTCTTAAGACAGTAATAAAAGACTACATCCCTAGTTTAAAAACTTCATCATTAGATCTCATCGATTGGATCAGGATAGAAAACAAAACGGATACCATGAAATGTTTCGTTCTAACAAGCATGTTTAATTGAGCTTTGGAAATTTGAGCATGCAGAATCTGTCAAGGACAACTGAATTATGCCCAACAGGTGGATAGACACTTCCTCTCACCCCTCTTATGTTTTACTGATTGATAAATTTCACTGTTGGACATTTAGAGCTGCCCTTTGTTTTTTGTTTTTTTGTTTTTTTAATTGTGTTAACATTTAAATTGAGCAAAACGTATACAAACATTGAACAAAAATCAAAGCAGCTGGACTGTCTTTGACTCCGTGTAAGAAGGGTTGTGTAGAACCAAACTGAGTTTGGTACGCTCTAATTTAATTTTTGTTTAATGCACTAAGTGTATTTATTTATTTTCTATGATGACAGAATGTTTGTCAAATGTTCTGTCTGTACAGTTTTGTACAGTGTATATAATTGTATAATTGCCTTTATTCCATTCTTCAAGAGGTTTTGGATGAAGGGCATTGACTTTAGGTCAGTTATACATGCGCTTTTGTCCCAGGCACAGGGCTCCTGTTTAAAGCAGAAATTGATTCGTTTCTTACTTAAGAAACTTTGTATTTAAGTAAAATTCATTTGACAATTCTGTGTGGAAATGTTTGTGGACAGCAGAATATATTGTTCCCAACCCAAAGCAAGCCTAAAAAGGTTTGCAGCCTTAAAGTAATTTTTTTTCCCCATATGTTAGCAAAAGTTTTGTTTTATTATGTTTATTTATACTATTCTGCCTAATAAAGATACTTTTCTAAATAAAATACCAATTTGTTGATGAAAAATACTTTTGATGACGTGATGTGAAGTGTCAAACGCTGTTATTTACCATGTTTTCCACCTCCTAGGCATTCATAGTTTACATATGCGTTAAGTCTGTTTTAATATTGACTCGACGAAGAAAAAGTCCAGGCATTTCCCAGCGTTAACTGGCTCCTCTCTGGATGTGACAGCTAAAGTAAATGTTTGGTCTTTCCTTTCTTTGTGGTATTGTCAAGAAAACGGGTGAATTACGCTAGCTGTGAGGTGGGAACATGGTCCTTCCTTAAAATAATATCCACCCATTAGTGGTGGTTGTTTTCTACTCTAATTCACTGCAGAAATATGGACCAAAATTTGCCTTGGACCTCTTCTATGCTGAGAGAATAGAAGTAGGAGAATCAAAACAATGCGTCCCATTGTGTATTTCTCAAGTCTAACTAAAGTTAACAGATTGATTTGTGAGGAACTCACAGTGCTAGTGCTCACCATTCAACACAGCCAGCCACTGAAAGCCTTGTGGTCTGTGAAATCCAAGGGTGATGGAAATGGCCACAAATGACACTTGACCTCAATACTGCAATTAAGAAAAAAACAACAACCAATATAATGATACGTTTGTCTTTTAAACATTGTAATGAATAATTCAGTTTCATAACAAAGTTTAAATCGTTTTTTTTTTCTTCTTCATATAATTAGTATTAAAAAAAAGTTCTGGCAATAAACAGGTCAATGACAAATTACAATTTTATATTTGTATTAATGTTGGTTTTGTTTTCTGAAAAATCATTTATGCTGTTTTCTATAATAAATATATTCTATATATTCTATTCTATATAATACAAATTGGAGGAGTGGGGAAGTGGGGGGTGGGGGGTAAAACATTTTTCAAGGGCTTTTAAAGTAAAAAAACAAACAAACAAACAAAAAAAACCTTCAAAATATAAATTCCAAATATATAACAAAATTTATACAAATTACAAAATAAGTTGATTTTGTTCATTGTTGAAAAACTTTTATACAATTTAATAATAATAATAATTATTATTATTATTTAATGACTAAAAATGTCAAGTGGTGTAACCATAAAATACAAACTATAAAATATTTTTTTTGCACTTTGAATACACACCATTTTGACTCATGGGTATTTTTTAACAATAAAAAAGACAAAATGCTTGTGTCAACATTTTTTCAAGAATTTGCGTTTTTAAAGTTATAGTTAAAGTTTTGGCTCCTACTTTTACTGCGGATGCTGTTTCATTTTGAATGCTAGCACAGGAAATTTTGCTTTGTCTTTGAAGTTTAATTTTTTGAAGCAATTAGATTTCTCAATACTTGGCATGCATGGGGTCCCATAAAAATGTCAGGATGTTTGCCAACTCTACTGTGTGCACACACTGGCTTTATATCCCCTATATGTAGGTTGAGTTTTCTTTCTTTCTTTCTTTCTTTCTTTCTTTCTTTCTTTCTTTCTTTCTTTCTTTCTTTCTTATTTTTAGACTTTAGTGTTTGCATGTGCAAAAATAAAGGTGTTGGGTTACTGGTTTTCAAAACCAAAAACTTAGTGTTGCAGCTGAACTGATTGTTTCAAGTTTTCGTTTGGAGACAGTTGAATAATCTATCCATGATCTACCCGTGCAGCCATATGTGTGAATGTCGGTCCATTTACAGCTGTCTTTCCGGCACGTACTTCAC
Source organism: Cyprinus carpio (assembly GCF_018340385.1). Lineage (NCBI taxonomy): Eukaryota > Metazoa > Chordata > Actinopteri > Cypriniformes > Cyprinidae > Cyprinus > Cyprinus carpio. The sequence goes on from NC_056580.1 coordinate 6,565,349, forward strand.
CATAAGACATTTCTGTGGTCATCAGATGATAGCAACCTAGTGTGAAATTTTTATGGGCTAGATGTGGAATGAAATGTTTTGTGACTGAATTGTGCTTTTGAAAGCATATATCACAGGCATTGATACAGATAGCTAACTCAAGAGTGCCTCTTTTAATGGGATTCTGTGGTGAGAGGGAAATGGCTTTAAGGTTAGATTTATGGAGCAGCCCAGCTTTGTTATGCACATTAAAGTTACTTAGCAATTTACACGCTCACGCATTCTTCCTTTGCTGACTAAGCTTCGCCAGGTGTTTGTACTGGGCAGCACTCTGAATGTACCGACTGAACGTCAATAGCATCTTACCTATACACAGCTATACAGTATTACTGATATTACACTACTGTATATGATATGTGATAGTTGTTTATTGATATCATATTACCAAAACAAAAATAAACACATTACTACCTACTGCACAAATATATATATATATATATATATATATATATATAAGCAAATAAAAGATATTGTTCAAACATGCAGTGTTATAAACAAAGGCCCCCTGCTGATGTCCGCTTGTGTTTCCACAAGCTTCAGGACCTTGGACAGCACAATTCCAATCAATGTCCACATTTATCAGATGAGACTGACAGTGGCCACTTCAGATCACATGACCATGATCATGCTTTTAGGGTGAACTGCCAAGTTCAGGCCAAGTACCACCTTTGATAAAAGCAGAACATACAATTACCACCTAGTTACAATGTTTAAAATCGAGAAGAAATAGAAAAAGCAACAGAGCTTTTCTTTTGTAATAGAATTTTTTTATTTTATTTTTTTGTAAAGGGCCTTTGTTGTTGAGATGTGCACTTAAAAGTGAGTTTGCAGGAGCAGGGTTTAAGCTGACTAAATTAAGTGCATAAATTAGTATTATATAAATATAAAAAAAATACAAATAAACATCCAAAGGCAAAGATGTTATCTACATATTGCATGAAACACTGAGCCCTGTTATCAGATGAAAAATATAATCTGAGTTCCAAACAGGAAGGGTTGTGGTAGAGAATAGGGAATACCCTGCTGACTCACTGGTAGTGATCTTAACCTTTTGTGATGAGATTACATATCTTTATAAAATATTCTTGATTTTTTTTTTTCTTCTTCTTGAACTAACTGAAGTCTGTTTGTGAGTCATAGATGGCTTTTTTATTATTTATTTTTTACATTCAGTCCAGCAGTTTTTCCAAATCTGAAATGTTGTGGCATGTATCTCCTGAAATACTTAATGTGATAGTTTTGGGAGGCTGAAATCAATATTTTTATTTAGTGTGAACACTTCTTGAACCAGAGAGAGAATTAGAGATCCATTAGCAGTGCCATTCATCCTAATGGTACAAATGGTCTACAAATGGCACAAAATTATCTTAGTTTTTTTTTTTTTTTTTTTATTATTATTCATTCAGATTTTATTATTATTATTTACTTCCAGAAAAGCATTTTTGCCTTTTTCTTTTCTTAAAAAAAAAAAAAAAAATTCTAAGTTACAATAGAAGTTAATGTGGTTAATTCATAAACATTACAAATCTTAAAATGTTTCAATAGTATAGCTAATAGCCATAAACAATATGAGTATGTTAAAAAAAAAACAGTGTAACACCATAAAACCTAAAACCCTAAAATGATAATTAACAGCTCAAAAAATACACACATTTAACAGAAAAAAATCATGTAGTTACTTAAAAATATTAAGCTTCAAATTTTTGCTTTTAAGGTCTCCAAAAATTTAAATAAAGGTCAAAAAGAAAAACAAGCATGGGCACCTCAAATAAATATTTATGATTCAAACGTTGCTTGCTAATCAAACATGCTGTTTTTTTTTTTTTTTTTTTTTGGTTTGTTTTTTTTTAGAATGTATTATTATTTTATTTTGTTTACCAGCTGTTTACCATTGTCTGCTATAAGTACTTCACTGTAACCTTGAGGAGCGATTCAAAATTGTATTTTGTCGTAACCAGTATTGTCACAAATTCTGTATGTCAGCTGAGCTTAACTTGTACTGAATTCAAAATATTCTATTCAGAGTTTGACCTAAATAAATAAGTCAATGAATCAAACCGAGCACTCACATGAAATATTTGTGATTTATATGTTGCTTGAAAAAAGGGAGTCTTTTGGATGGCCAAAAGATACATAACAGATGCTTACTAAAATCTTGTCTGCCTGAGTTGAATAACCACTTAAAATCTCTTACAATTAAAAAGATTTGATATGCTCTGAATGTCAAAATCATATGGCAAAACACACCTGTGAGCATGTTCCCATCCCCTGTATGTCTATGTGAATGTATTCAGAAGATACAGAAGTGACTGAGCTCACATTGTTTATGTCTTTATTTGTGCTTGAGTGTTGGGCACATTGGCATGATTTATTTTCCAACTCATCAACTCCTGACTCTTTTTTAACAAAATGACTCATGGTTGAGCTTGGATATGTGAAATATAGACTTAAACCGGTAAAGCCTCCAGACTTCCCAAACCACTGGCAACACACCCAGACTGAAGACGAGGTGGAATGTCATTCATATGGTCCTGATTTCTCTCCCCACTACCATCAGAAGACAACAGGAGGGAATGATGGGACACTCAGCTGCAGAAACATGCCAGTGGGAGAAACCCATTTGGTCATTTCCTTACGTAGGAGCTCACCACAAACTTGGGCTATGCACTGGTTAAGATTTTCTGAATCTTCCTCTTCCCCTGACCATGTGCAAAACGAGTAGAGATACATAACCTACTGCAGATGCAGGAAAGGACCTGCGCTGACCACACACATTCACACATACAGTACATACCAGCAACATGATGTAGGCCTACACAAACACTCACACGGACAAACACACACATGGTCATACAACAACTCAGTGGACAGACACTGTAAACAACGATTAGTCAGCTAACATTCAATAGTTTGGTGCTTATTTAAAACGCTTTGTATATTAAGAAAACAATGTTTTTTGTGTGTGTGTGTGTTGAGGTGTTTTAATTATACTTTTTAATTGATAAATTATGTTTAAATTATGTAAGGAATAATTGACAACAAGCCGTTAAATTATTAGAAAATAATGCACACCCAAGGTGGTGATTCGGCCACGATGCGATGCGTAGCAAAGTTAATTATTCCACTAATACTACGGTTGCCACACCTCAAAACATTGTTCAGATGTTGTATTTAAAGACATTCAATTCAATTCAAGTTTATTTGTATAGCGCTTTTTACGATACAAATCATTGCAAAGCAACTTTACAGAAAATTAAGTTTCTACAATATTTAGTAGTAGCTTATCAGTGATGACTGTCAGTTTATGTGCATATGGCAAAAATGTTCAGAAAAATTAATAAAAGACGTAAACAAACAGATGATAAACACTATTAACAGCAATTATGCAATCAAACTTATAGCAAAATGTGGTAGTTCTGTATGTTGTCTCTGGGTTAGCATCATCTGAGGTCCTCTGAGGGGTTGGCATCATCTCTTCTCAGGTGTTCTGGATCCAGACTGGAGCTTGTGTAAATCCTAGTAACCACGGGATGTAAATCCAGAAGAAACAGAGAAACAAATAGAGACATAATTAGCGTAGCTGCTGTTCCAGCCAAGTAAAATTCATTAGTTTAACCCAAGCTAAGGAATAATAATGCGCATTTGATCAGATATAACTGCAGTCCAAAATTATAAGATGCATTATTTGAATGCTTGGCCAAAGAGGTGTGTTTTTAATCTAGATTTAAACAGAGAAAGTGTGTCTGAACCCAGAACATTATCAGGAAGGCTATTCCAGAGTTTGGGAGCCAAATGCGAAAAAGCTCTACCTCCTTTAGTGGACTTTGCTATCCTAGGTACTATCAAAAGTCCAGCGTTTTGTGACCTTAGGGAGCGTGATGGGTTGTAGCATGGTAGAAGACTAGTTAGGTACGCAGGAGCTAAACCATTAAGGGCCTTATAAGTAAGTAATAATATTTTGTAACTGATACGGAACTTAATGGGTAGCCAGTCCAGAGACTTTAAAATTGGGGTAATATGATCATATTTTCTTGACCTGGTAAGGACTCTAGCCGCTGCATTTTGGACTACCTGTAGCTTGTTTATTGAGGATGCAGGACAACCACCTAGCAGTGCATTACAATAGTCCAGTCTAGAGGTCATGAATGCATGAACTAGCTTTTCTGCATCAGAAACAGGTAACATGTTTCGTAGCTTGGCAATGTTTCTAAGATGGAAGAATGCTGTTTTTGTAACATGGTAAATATGATTTTCAAAAGACAAGTTACTGTCTAATATAACACCCAGATTTTTGACAGTAAAGGAAGTAACAGTACATCCGTCTAATTGCAAATTGTAATCTACGAGATTCTGTGTAATGTTTTCTGGTCCAATAAGTAATATCTCTGTCTTATCTGAATTTAATAGGAGAAAATTCTTCATCAGGTTTTGTCCTTAAAACGTTCATGTGAGTAGGATTTATTTCTTACACATCTCATCCAACGCCTCCGTTGCTAATTTCAAGGCGTCATTTTAGACCTAGCAACAGAGGCTTGAACCGTTGATAACAAACAAACTAATGCAATTAAAATTATTAGACTGAGAGAGAGAGATCAAGCATCCATGGTTGCGAAGTCAGAAAACACAAAGGCTGCATCCGAAAACTGAAAAATGCTGCCATCGGAGGACGCATTCCAAGGTAGGAAGGCATCAAGGCACGTCCGAATTCAAAGTTAGCATCAGTTCCTGTCTCCTGGGATGCCTTCATCTGGCCGATTTTTGAAGGCAGCATAGATGTATCCTTCGCTGCCTTTGATATCCCACAATCTTGTGCGTTCCATTCCATGACAGTTAAGCCAAAAAATAAAGATGGCGTCTGAAAGTTGCAGTCGGTGGTCAGTTTGTGAGTAAATGTATGTTTTTGATCAACGTTTTCCACTTTTTAAGTCATTTCTAGCGAGAAATTAATATTGCAGTAATTAAATATCCACTTAGTTATCATCAAAGCTCTCTATATTTTGCTGTAGATCATTAAACCATTACTCTGCCTCAGAAGCCTGTCCAAAATCAGTTTCATGAGGTTCATTGCCTGATACGGCAGCGAGGCAGCAAGTCACCTGCCTAAGTTTTCGGATGCAGTCAACGACAAATCAGACAAACCAGAAGAGGTAGGTATAGTTTGAGACAGCGCCATTGGTTTGGGATTACTCACCGCTGACTGGACGAGACATCTGTCAATCCACGTATACATAAAGAACCAGCTGAAGAACAGCAGAGTCGTGATAGAAAGTTCAGAGATGGTTTTAAAATAGCTCAGTTTACATGTACTGTATGAATTGCACTTACTATGGAATAAAATATACGAAGTGTCTATTTACACTTTGTACAAATAACCTGCCTTGTTGGCAGTAATTCTGCTCTCCAATGTGTGATCGAGCTAGTCAACACTTTAATAGCGACCATAAAAAATCAGCTCCAGTGACGCAGATGATTATGCACGTGTCGTCAGCTTTTTGACGCGATCGACCCGGGTTCGATCCCACCCAATTTTTATTTCTCCCTTTTCAAATCTCGTATCACATCATAAAGGCATTTATTTTCAATAAAAATTAAGGAAATAATCAAAAGGTTGAAAATAAAGTATCGGGTAGGGTTAGGGGTAGGTGTATGGAGGGCTTTATTGCACCAATAAGGTGGCATCCATTTAATAATTTGAATAAAAATGATAATTTCCACTCAATACGTTATTATTGCATCGTGTTTTATAATGTATTACAATACTGAAGTGCAGATAATTGCCACTACTTGCAGCAAGTAATTTACATAGCAGAAAATCCTGCTATTTTAACATAGTGTAAATAGGTATTTGCACTTAGTGTAAATATCAAATTGCTAAAAATCCTGCTATTTTCACTTAGTGTAAATACAATCCATTGCTAATATGAGATTCGAAAAGGTAGAAAAAATTTTTTTTTGGCAAAGGCGGGATGGAACCCGCATCAAAAATACAAGCTTAACCATCTGCGCCACTGGAATTGATTAATTACATTCGCTATTACAGCTTGATCACACATTGGAGAGCAGAATTACTGCCAACAAGGCAGGCTATTTGCACAAAGTGTAAATAGACATTCCGTATATTTTATTCCATAGTAAGTGCAATTCATACAGTACATGTAAACTGAGCTACTTTAAAACCATCTCCGAACTTTCTATCATGACTCTGCTGTTCTTCAGCCGGTTCTTTATGTGTATACGTGGATTGACAGATGTCTCGTCCAGTCAGCGGTGAGTAATCCCAAACCAATGGTGCTGTCTCAAACTAGACCTACCTCTTCTGGTTTGTCTGATTTAGCATTGTGTTTTCTGACTTGTTATTTTGTTTTCGAATTTGTCATTGTGTTTTTCTCTCTGAGTTTGTGTGCCTCTCAGCAGTGTGCAGCAGCAGTGTCTCTACTAATAGCGAAAATGTAAGTTTATCTGTTCCAAGAACAGTGCTGTTATTCCCTCGCTTGTGAGAAATAACATGTAGATTTTACTGATAAATTCGTCAGAGCAGTGCTGACAACACGTTTCTGTGCGTGTGTATGTTTCCGTATTGGTCACTTTACCCAGATAGCACACGTCTGCAAGTTAAAGATCGCTTGATCTGGAAAGCATGTGCTGTGTACAAACATCTGATAGATGTCTTTATGATGTCAGTTGTACATACACTCTAAATCATAAACATCATCTAAACGTCTATTTGACATCTGATAGGAAATGTCCTATAGACATATTGCAGATGAGCAAACTCTCAAAAAAAGTCTCTGTGATGTACTTGTGCTTTCAGGGTATGTTTGTGCCTTTGTAAGGGAGAGAGAGAGGGAGAAAGAGAGTATGTGCTTTCCATACATCACTCTAAAAAATGCTGGGTTGTTTCAACCCAACTTTGGGTCAAATATGGACTAACCCGAATGCTGGGTTAAATTTTTCAATTAAAGTTTTTAACCCAGCACTTGGGTTAGTCCATATTTAACTCAAAGTTGGGTTGAAACAACGCAGCCTTTTTTTAGAGTGTAATAATAGATACTTACTCGTTTTATCCTATTGTTTGCTATGTTTATTTGCTTGGTCAGTGTTGTTGTGGTCTTTGATTATTTTGCTGTTGTAAGCTGTAACCTTTGAAATAACTGAAATCATTTGGTGAAGTGATTTGGACATGTAATCTGGTCAAGACCTGCCTGGAACTACTTTAGCCATGTGTTTCCCTGAAAATAATTGCACACCATAGAATGTTCTTCCAAATAATCAGATTCAAGCATTCAACAGCCACATAGTATAAACAGAGATTGTCTTAGGCCCTGTCCGGACTTACAATGGCTGGCGTGTGCGCCTATTCGTTAAGTCCACGAGACTGTAGGGTGTCCCATTCATCATTTTAGCTTTCAGAAGGGTGCTTGCGAGTGCACCCTATGCGCCCTCAATGTGCACTTCAGCAACTCCGCAGCAGACTTCTACCAGACAGTCAAAGCGGCATTACGTCACGAAAGTGTGGACTCAGAGGAAGACCGCAAAGGTTTAGGGTGCGATCTGGGACAGCTTACGGCACTTCTCATTTATTCCTATGGTATCCATAAACGTCGATTGAGTGTCTCACAAAAGTGACTGAAATTCAATGACGTCAAGGCTGAAAAAAGTGATTGGTTATCAAAGCACACATGATCCAAGTTGACAATTACGCTCTCTCCAATAGTAAATAATACAGACCCTACAGTCTCTCCCAATAGTAAAACTGTGGCTGTGTCTCAATTCCAAGAATGCAAAGAATGGACTGTTCTCATGGAGACAGGTCTTGCCAGGCTACCCTGAAGAACGAAGGACGCGATAACACAGAATGCATCTTTGTGAGAATTGAGATGCGCTGTGATCTTGTTGCTCAACTGACAGTCCCAGAAAGTTATAAGGAGTGAGACACTATAAATAACACATGACATTACAAACTAATGTCATATTAAAACACGACAGGCTTTTTTCCAGGTCTTTATCACTTTTTAAAATTATGCAAAACAAAATGACAATGTTTACTTTCAGGAGCTGTCACATATTTACAGGCTTGCAGTGTTCAGTTTAAGCTACAGGGTTCCATATGTCGTCCGCCCGCAGCATCTTCTGGGATTGCTAAAGGCTCGATTCTCTCAAGTCTGCATTCGATGCATCCTGGATATCAAGAACGAATCTGGGCACTTTCATGTGTCCTCTGTACTTGCGTTCTTGAGTATTGTGCTGCATCCCAATGTGCCTACTTATACTACACCCTTAAAGTATGTACTCTTTTGGTGAAGAAAAAGTACATACTTTTAAGTGTAGTAGAAGAGTAGGCAAGCTTTGGGACATACTATCACGTCATTCAGTTGTGTCTTTAACCGCATTTGTCACACAATTACACGCATCCTGTCACTGTAAACTGGACTGTGAGTCATCTTGTCACAGTTAACATCCTTCACATTTCATTTCATTTAACTTCCTATTGTACTGGAGAGAAAAGAAGTAGCACGTTGATCTGCTAGCCATGGTTCTTTATGCAGAGAACTCTGCTCATATTTTTTTTTGCATAATAATGTATTTAAAACTTAATGGCCAAATGGATGTTAATAGACATTATTACAGTAGGAAGTTAAATGAAATGAAATGTGAAGGATGTTAACTGTGACAAGATGATTGACAAGCCAGTTTACAATGACAGGATACGAGTAATTTTGTGACAGAGCGGTCCGTTAAAGATGCAATTGTATGACGTGATAGTATATCCCAAAGCTTACCTACTCTTCTACTACACTCAAAAGCGTGTACTTTTTCTGCAACGAAAGAGTACATAGTTTAAGGGCTTATTATAAGTAGGCACATTAAGTAGGCAGCATAGTGAAACCTCTCCTCCATTGACAGCCATTCAAAAAAAAAAAAAAAAAAAAACACGCCTCAGGGTCTCCTTCTCTGCGTACCGTCAACACCGCAGCATTAGCATTAGCTGTTACACTTTTTTGTCAATGCCTGCAGGCTTGCCTTCCAGTGGCTTTTTGTATAAATATAGGTGTGTTTGACTTGAAGCAGCACTGCACAGACTGCTCGGCGTAGCTCTAGAGAGCAGACGCTCCTATGCTTTCAAATCACTCTCACAGTACTTTGACGTCAAACATCGCAAACACTCTGCACAGCACTGCTTCAAGTCGAACACACCTAATATTTAAAGGGGTCATATAATGTTGCTAAAAAGAACATTATGTTGTGTATTTGGTGTAATGAAATGTGTTTATGTGGTTTAAGGTAAAAAAAAACACTATTTTCCACATACTGTACATCATTGTTTCTCCTCTATGCCCTGCCTTTCTGAAACACGTTGATTTTTACAAAGCCTATCGGTCTGTAAAGCGAGGTGTGCTCTGATTGGCCAGCTATCCAGTGCCTTGTGATTGGATGAAATGCCTCAAGCATGTGACGGAAATGTTACGCCCCTTGCCATACTGTGATGCAGACATAAACAATAAAACCCATTACAAACGAGCCATTTGTTGCATCCAGTGGGAACATAATTACGGATTATAATGACTTATACTGTCTTTTTACGTTTTGCGATGCATCGCTCCGCGTGAACATAAAACCATGTCTGCTTTTGTGATCGGAGAAACGACAAACAACAATCACTACTCTACACTGCTCAAACTCGCATTTGAATCATCAGTGGAAAATCCTTTACATATGTTAACGTACTTACAGACTGTGAGTCAGAACAGCCAGCATTGTAGTCTTCTCTCCCAGGGTCAGGAATCAGTCCTCCATAAAATGTGCTGCACATCTGAATATTTGTGTTGAACTGTTCTGGAACAGTGTTGTAAATACAACTTAACCACTGATTTCTAGTTGTGTCCTCTTTTGGAAGGCCAAAGAAAGTATTTTCGCTTTCACAACGAAACAGCGTCTCCACTACATGGCGCCAGCGGCAACAGCGAGAATCAAAACCTTCTTTCTTTGCATGAACATTTGGGTGGCGTTATGCAAATCTTCCCACATCATGACGTAGACATGTGGGGCGTGTTTAAACGAGGCGTTTTAGGAGGGCTTGGACGAGTCTAAACTATCTCTTTGGGTTTCAGACTTTAGTCTTTGCAACTTTACAGATCTTATCTATTCACGAACCGCTTGTAACACTCCAAAGAGAAAGGAAAACTTGAAATCACATCATATGACCCCTTTAATTATTTATGTATTTCAGAGTTACCAGGTTTTTGCAACAAAACCTGTCCAACCGATACTCAAAAATAGCCCAAAACTAGCCCAATCGCATTTCGAGGGGGCTTCCCTGGTAAATATTGCATTAAGGGGCACGTTTTTAAAATTTGCATTCCAGGATCTAAATATCATGTTATTGGGGTCACTTCAACCCGCGGACATGAAAAACAACCCACGGCAACAGTGTTAAAGTAGCCCAATTCCACGGGAAAAGCGTGATCTTGGCAACACTGATGTATTTCAACATGTTGCTGTTTCACTAAACATCAGAGAGAATTGGTTGCCACCACTGATCTACAGGAGATTATAATCATTAAACAGATCACTTGTTGCCGCCTGTAGATATGCTAGTAGCATAGTGTAGTTTGATGAAACGAATAGTGAAAATTAGACAATGGAACCCACTTATTATTATAGCGAAGAGAATCAGTATGTGAATGGAGAAAGAAGCAGAAAGGATTTGAAGACAGAAGATAGAAAGACTGACAAAGATGAACAACATAATCAAGGTGTAAAGATGGCACAAAAGGTCCTGAGTAGTGATGCCCATGTTGCTTCTTTTTTTGTTAAACAGCTAAGTAAATAAATTATTGTATAGATCGCTCTGTGAAACTCATTAATATCAGTGTAATATTTTATATAGGACTCAGAATCCTGCTGATACACATCCATAGATGGCAGTGAGTGCAGTGTCTACCTCCAGTCGGTAGTCACAGTACGTAAAGAACAACGATGCAAACATTAAATAAAGAGCCATTGAATGTCCTTTTAAGCTACAACCAAAGTAATTTGAAGTTTAATTATTTGAGTGTGAAAAAAATTGCTTACCAAATGTTTCTGTGTAAAGTTACTCTATATTAAATTTACTCTAATATATAAGGTTGTATCTTACTCCTTTTTTTGTCTATTATTTAACTAGGGCAGAATAAACTTTGACTCATTGCATGTTGCTCAGTGCAGGTTTGATGTTATCTCCTTAAATGTCAGACCACCATTTGGAAACCTGTGTATGATAAGATGCAACTTGTATTCAGTGAGACACACTTAGAAGTTTCACTCCTATTATCTTACTGTTGTGTAAGATCTAACCTCCTCCTAAACAACAGTAAGGCAAGTGACAGTTAGGTCTGTGTGAAAAGTAACATTTGATGCATCAAATGCAGTGCATTGCGCAAATATGACACAGGACAAAGCATGTGCATACTGTGCTCAATACATTGACTTGCTGTGGTTTACTGTACAACCCCAATTCCAGAAAAGTTGGGACATTTTGTGAAATGTGTTAAAATCAGGAATATGTTATTTGGTCAGTCATTTTTAACCTTTATTTAGTTGACAAACGTACAAAGAAAAAAAATACAATGTTTTCACTGGCCAACTTATTTTTATTTTGTAAATATAAGCACATTTGTATTTTGATGGCAACATACTCCAAAAAAGTTGGGACATAGGCATGTTTAACTGTGTCACATCAACTTTCCTTTTAATTACAATGTTTAATTTGTTTGGAAATTGAGGATACTAATTATTAAGGTTTTGCAAGCAAAATTTTTGTCCAGTCTCACTTGATACAAGATTTCAGATGCTCAGCAGTCTCTAATCGTCGTTGTCTGATTCTCATTTTCATGATTGGTCATACATTTTCTATAGGAGACAGATCTGGACTGCATGTAGGCCGGTCTAGTACATCCTCTCTGTGTCTATAAAACCACGCTGTTGCAGCATGCAGAATGAGATTGGGCTTTGCCTTGATCTAATATGGACTTGCCGTGAAAAGACATCATCTTGATGGCAGTATATGTCTCTGTACAATCCCAATTTATGCCTCCATGTCAGTGGTACCTTCACACATATGCCAGTCACCCATGCCTTTTGCTCTGCTGCACCTTCATACCATGCCAGACATTAGCTTTTGCATCTGTCACTGGTAAAATTCTGGATGGTCCCTTTGGTCGTTGGGACTAAAAACTTGACGTCCGTTTTTCCCAGAAACAAGTTGGTTGGACTGATCAGAGCACAGCACACATTTCCACTGTCATTTTGACGATCTGAGATGAGCTCTGGCCCAGAGAACCCCGTAGCGTCACAGCATACAACTGATGTATAGCTTTCTCCTAGAGATTCAGGTTGCATTTATTGTGTTAAGTGACAGTGGTTTTCTGAAGTACTCCTGAGCCCATGTGGCTATATTTAACACCACAGCATTCTTATACAATGCCATCTGAGGGCTTAAAGGTCAAGCACATTCAACTGAGGTTTCCTGCCTTGCCCTACACAGACTGAGATTTCTCTGGATTTCCTGAATCTTTTCACAATATTACATGGTAGTTAGTAAAAGACCTAAATTCTTTGCAATTTTGCATTGAGAAGTGTGATTTATGATTCGTTTGACACTTCTTTCATGAAATTTGGCACAAAGTAATGAGCCATGATTCAACTTTGCTTGCAAGGACTGAGATGTTCCTTTTATACCCAAACATGACACCCTCACCTTTTGCCAATTCACCTGCTTACTGTGAACAATTTCAAAACAGTTTAATTTTGGATATTCTATAACCTTTTCACTTCCAACTTCTTTGGAGTGTGTTGCAGCCATAAAAATCAAAATTTGTTTATATTTACAAAATACATTTAAGTTGGTCGGTGAAAACTTTGAAAATCTTTTCTTTGTACTTTTGTCAATTAAATAAAATGAAAGAGAATTAAAGTGCCAATATTATGCACATTTTGAATATTGCCTTTGATGCAGTGTTTAATGTAGCTGTCTGTGAATGTAAACTATCTGCAAAGTTGTGAAGCAAACAAGACTGGACTATCTGACCAATCAGAGCAGAGTAGGCTCACGGAGAGGAGGGGTTTAGAGATACTGATTCTTCGAACTGCTTCGTATGAATCGTTTATGAATAACTGAGAAATGCGGTAAAAATTAAATATATATTATGAGAAAACGAAAGTGTTTTTTTGACCTTGCATGCAAACCTGTTGTAGGAGCCTCCCAAAACAATATTAGGAACCTTAAAAATGCCATAATATGGGCACTTTAACAAATCACAGATTCTTGATTTAAGTGCATTTTACAAAATGTCACAACTTTTCTGGAATTGGGGTTTTACTTTCTTTATCTTCATGTTTAATATACAAACCCGATTCCAAAAAAGTTGGGACACTGTACAAATTGTGAGTAAAAAAGGAATGGAATAATTTACAAATCTCATAAACTTATATTTTATTCACAATAGAATATAGATAACATATCAAATGTTGAAAGTGAGACATTTTGAAATGTCATGCCAAATATTGGCTCATTTTGGGTTTCATGAGAGCTACACATTCCAAAAAAGTTGGGACAGGTAGCAACAAGAGGCCGGAAAAGTTAAATGTACATATAAGGAACAGCTGGAGGACCAATTTGCAACTTAATAGGTCAACTGGCAACTTGATTGGGTATAAAAAAGAGCATCTCAGAGTGGCACTGTCTCTCAGAAGTCAAGATGGGCAGAGGATCACCAATTCCCCCAATGCTGTGATGAAAAATAGTGGAGCAATATCAGAAAGGATTTTCTCAGAGAAAAATTGCAAAGAGTTTGAAGTTATCATCATCTACAGTACATAATATCATCCAAAGATTCAGAGAATCTGGAACAATCTCTGTGCGTAAGGGTCAAGGCCGGATATCCATACTGGATGCCCGTGATCTTCGGGCCCTTAGAAGGCACTACATCACATACAGGAATGCTACTGTAATGGAAATCACAACATGGGCTCAGGAATACTTCCAGAAAACATAGTCGCTGAACACAATCCACCGTGCCATTCGCCGTTGCAGGCTAAAACTCTATAGGTCAAAAAAGAAGCCAAATCTAAACATGATCCAGAAGCGCAGGTGTTTTCTCTGGGCCAAGGCTCATTTAAAATGGACTGTGGCAAAGTGGAAAACTGTTCTGTGGTCAGACGAATCAAAATTTGAACTGGGACGCCATGTCATCCGGACTAAAGAGGACAAGGACAACCCAAGTTGTAATCAGCGCTCAGTTCAGAAGCCTGCATCTCTGATGGTATGGGGTTGCATGAGTGCGTGTGGCATGGGCAGCTTACACATCTGGAAAGGCACCATCAATGCTGAAAGACATATCCAAGTTCTAGAACAACATATGCTCCCATCCAGACGTCGTCTCTTTCAGGGAAGACCTTGCATTTTCCAACATGACAATGCCAGACCACATACTGCAATAATTACAACATCATGGCTGCGTAGAAGAAGGATCCAGATACTGAAATGGCCAGCCTGCAGTCCAGATCTTTCACCCATAGAAAACATTTGGCGCATCATAAAGAGGAAGATGCGACAAAGAAGACCTAAGACAGTTGAGCAACTAGAAGCCTGTATTAGACAAGAATGGGACAACATTCCTATTCCTAAACTTGAGCAACTTGTCTCCTCAGTCCCCAGACGTTTGCAGACTGTTATAAAAAGAAGAGGGGATGCCACACAATAGTAAACATGGCCTTTTCCCAACTTTTTTGAGATGTGTTGATGCCATGAAATTTAAAATCAACTTATTTTTCCCTTAAAATGATAAATTTTCTCAGTTTAAACATTTGATATGTCATCTATGTTATATTCTGAATAAAATATTGAAATTTAAAACTTCCACATCATTGCACTGTTTTTATTCACAATTTGTACAGTGTCCCAACTTTTTTGGAATCGGGTTTGTATATGTATATATATATATATATTTAACCCACTACAGGTATACCAAACCTGTTCATAAGTCAGAAATCTACAAGTATCCATCAGAGGAGCACTGAAAATGAAAATTTTCCAACAAACAACAAAAGCAAGAAACAAGGGAGGAGAAACCTGATGTTGCCACACAATTAATTGCAGTAATCATTCAAGACAGACTAAGTATATATGTGGAGTTTTGTTCAGAGAGCTGCTGTTCCCAGCGCTCATATGTTCAGAGAACAAGCAGAGTGATGACTGTAGAGCTGACATCCATCTCAGAAAACCATGTTTTTCACTCTAAATGTCAGATTATTTCAATATGCCCTAAACAATGGAATAATTCTTTGCTCCAGTGAAGGAAAGTGATACTTATCCTCTTTCCCCAATGCCCCAAGGGTTTACAGTATTTGTGACCCATAACCATATGTTAGAGCCACCCTTTACATGAGAATCTTGATGTTTAAGTTTTCACTTCGCTTTCATAGAATGGGATGATCTGAGGAAAATGAACCAAAAACTGCGCTCATATTCGCAAATGCAAAATCACATTAAGTCAAAATTGGCTTTGTTTATAGATACTTGGCTGTAAAAGAAAATATTCGTTTTGGTAAACTGTCCTTGAATGGGTTAAAACTGGAAAAACAACTTCCCCTTACATTTTACCTCATCATAGTGGTTTAACTCGCAAATGAGGAGCATTCAGCTGGACCACATATAAATATTTCCCTTTTAAAAAACACAGACGCAGTTGTGTATATGTCGGGGAAGCATATATTCTGCAAACTCTGGAAAACTCTGTCAGAAGAATCCTTGGTAAAATCTTTTAATGAATTCCATCAAAACAATCTTGACCAGTTTGCTTGCAGACATTGCAAAAGGATAGTCCAAGACTCTGAGAGGAAGTTGAGAATATGTCTCTGCGGTTAGCTGGAGTAATATTGATTTGGTATCATTAAGATGCATGTTAGAAAGCGGCAAACAGAAGCATCTGTTTGTCATTACGCAGGCTGGGTAATGAACTCCATGACAGGAGCTGTACTCATGCGAGGTCCAAACATGCAAACATTTGGTCTGTCCAACTTGCTCAGTTTGCACAACATGCAGTGTTGTAACACTTCATGCCAGCGTGAATCTAAATTTACTTGTCTATGAAAATGGAATTTAGGATTTAAACATGCAGGAAGGATTGGGAATTAGGTTAGAGTTTCATTGTAATGAAGCTGTGATGTCACAGGAGGGTTATTGGGGGGGGGGGGGGGGGGGGGGGGGTTGGTCAAGCTACACCACAATACTCAATATTTTGGAGAAATTATGACTTGTTTTGAATCTTTTGGTCAAGCTACACCACAAGACGTAATACTTTATTCATTTTGGATGAGGGTCATCCTGATAGTTAATCGGTTTCCACTCTCTGAGACATGTTTTGTATTCATTTCTTCTGACGTACTAATATTGGTGTTGACTTGAAAATCTAATGGAGAAACCATCCCATGTGTCTAGTTCCAAATCGCATTTAGCACGGTGCTTTGAGAAGATCATAGTGTACAGTCAACTCAGTCATTACTGAATAAAAAACTTGACAGGGTGATCAGGAGTTCTTGTATCAAGGCTACTTGCAAAACAAATAGACTTGAAATACTGATACTGAATTTTTTATTTTTATTTTTTTTACTATGAGAGGAAAGAGAATACTTTTTATGAATACTATTATGCAGTTTAGTGGCAATTATAAATAAACTTTTGACCGCAAAATGTTGTAATGGGCCAATCAGAAATTCAGAATCCAATTCCAGAGAGCCGTATGTATGATTTGATATTCTACATAAGATATTTGCACAGTAGGCTTGCCATGAAATTTACTTCATCAACAGTTCCTATTTAAATAAAATAGCCTTAAATAATGTATTGTTGCCTATAGGGCATGGCAAATTTGCAAGATCAACACGAGTGAAATCTGTATTGAGAACTTTTCTGCCCATGCACAAAACTAACATTTGTGCCGATTTCTATTGAAATGTGTTTTGTCTGCAAAAATTTAACAGAGAAAGGTGATTGCACCTTTATGCTGCCTTTACATTACCGTATTTTCCGCACTATAAGGCACACCGGATTATAAGGCGCACATTCAATGAATGGCCTATTTTAGAACTATTTTCATATATAGGGCGCACCGGATTATAAGGCGCATAGAATAGAAGATACTGCAGTCAAACTTTTGACTTGGGTTTGCGTTATGCATCCACTAGATGGAGCTGTGCTAAAGGGAATGTCAACATTTTGACAGAGCGCCTTGATCCATATATAAGGCGCTCCGGATTATAAAGCGCACTGTCGTTTTTTGAGAAAATTAAAGGCTTTTAAGTGCGCCTTATAGTGCGGGAAAATACGGTATGATTCAAGCCTTCATTTTACACGTGCCAACAGTTAGCTATGTTTCCAAAGTTGTAAATTTAACTTGCAAAATTGGAATATCATCTTTCGCCCACACGAGATTCCCGAACATGTAGATTCCTATTGAAATTTGCTAAACAACAGTCATTTGACCACACCATGAGGCTATAACTAAATTAGAATAAAATTAGAAAATTCAAAAACAGCGGTATTTTGTAGGAAGTAAAAATTACCCCCATAGCACCACCTAATGTCCAACCAGTGGTAACAAGTTTAAACACAGATATCATTCCAGTGTGAAAATATATTTTTCTGGACTTGCTATATCACATGATAGATGTGATTGACTGCATCAAATCAAAATTTTCTGGATTAAAAAAGAAGTGTCGTTTATGTGCCATTTGCGGAAACCAGAAGGAATTGCAAAAAAATAGTGATTATTAAACACAGAAGAAAAAAACAGAAGGTAGAAACTTATAGGCACATACGCTTCAAATGCAGTGAAAAACAGTTGTTAAAAACATATTCAGTAAGCAGCATGAAATATGTTTGAGTGCATCTACACAACTTTATAAACAGTTAATAAGCATTTTCTGACTTGACATCAAAGAAAGGAACTACAGCCAAAGCACTTCAAAGCCTGTCAAGTTTCCTCTGGGATTTTAGACATGCAGACCACAGCACAGCTCTTGAAATCCTAGAGCAAAGGCTACAGGATGCTCGGAACGGTAAGGTCATGGGAATGTTCTTAATTCCACCTATCAAACCTCCACCCACATGCCCTAACGCTCACACAAATTCGCGCTTGAACAGGACTGTGCTGAAGGAGGTATTCATTTAGCTATGTGTCTTTCAGCCCAGCCGTCATTTTTTCCACTGTGGGAGTGATTGGCTCTCTTTACCCTCAGGTTAACTGGATGCTCTTCTGCCTATAATTCAAAATGAGTGACAGATAGCTGTAATTCAGATGTTATGGAACTGTTTACAGACATGATACACTGTCATTAAGCAGACATCTAAATACCAGACAGCTCTTCATCACGGCAGATGAATAATGTGAATGAATAATGAATGTTTTATGAATTAAAGTAAAACATCTGTGCATGTCATGAATGTCCTTCTCCTCCCAGCAGCTTGTTTATTATGGAACGTCAGAGCAGGAATTAGTCTTTTTGACCACTGAGTATGGACATAATTATATAATTTCCGATGGGAATGGCTTGCTGTTTTACAAGACCGTATGCATATTAAAACAGGATTTCCATCACCTAATAAACACCGTTCACAACATTGATTACACATATTGCTTCTCTATTGATAAACAACATTTGTACACCATTCAAATCTTCAGGCTTTCATAGAAATTGGTCAACATGTTTTATACAGCACTGGGTTTTGTCTGGTTCAGTGAAAGAACTTTGAAAATGTCAATGGTCTTTCCTGAAATTATTCTAAATGTTGTCAACAATTAAATGGATTGGTTCACCTTTTTGGGAGTCTTTAGTTGGTGAAGTGGCTAGGTGAGCACAGTTTTCTTCAGTGTTTCAATGTATTTACAATTAAACATGAAGCCAGGTTGGAGATGTCGAAGAGCTCAACTCAACTGATTCTGCACCAGGAACCTGTTCACCAGAATCATGCATATAATTTGCTCTACCCTATCCTGTCGTTGGTTCAATCAGGTGTTTACTGCAGTGGTTTTGTGACACTGACATGAAGCCAGGTTTTATTCACCGCAGTGGAAAGCATGCAGTGCTATAGTCCCTATATATGTGCCATTTGCCATTGTATATAATATAAAAATAGTGAGTAGACACGTGGCAAACTTTGTTCTCAGCTTTAGTTGGAGAGGGTGATATTTATAACATTATTTTATTAAATACATTTCTCCAGTGCATTGTGAGTAATTTTTTCTGACTCTGTATTCATCGAAATGAAAGATTATAGATTTTTAAATGTGTAAATCTCCTGGGTAAATTTTGTAAAGGTTTAGAATTGCATTAGTATTTTAATTACATGACCTAAACCTTATAAATGTAGACTAAAAGCAATAAAAGCTTTACATTTGCCAACTTTTTTTGCATAGACAAGAGCACCATTGACAAGCATCTTTTGTGTTTTACTGAAGAAAGAAGATAATACAGGGTCAGAGCGAGATGAGGTTGAGTAAATGATGACAAAATGTGTTTGGGAGAATTATTCCAGATGACTTTAGAGAGGTAACCACAGAAGCTATCTCACTGCAGCAGACACTGGAATCAACATCTCTTGATCTTAGTTTGTTATGTCCCAGTTTGGTTTGCTGTGTCCTCATATCACTTTAAAAACATCTGAGAGGAGCCACTCAGAGACCCCAGCACCATGATGAAGCTCTCTATTCTTAAACAATTTTCCAGAGGGCACACTAGAAACAAGGCATTGAAGTTTCGAGAAGTCTCCTAACTATGCAAGAGTAAACTGGAGTATATGCATTTAAACATGAGTTGGATTATATCACACCGGTGGTCCTGTCTCCCAGTCCTTTATGATTCAGCAAATCACAGTGTGGAGGGCACAAGGCTAAACACTGGTCAGGTTTTGGTGCCTGCTGTAGAGTCCATGAGAGTCTCTCATATTAGTTCAGTTGGCGGCTCCTCTGATGGTTTGGATATGGTTAACTAAACTCTCTAATTGATTTCAACAATGTCTTCTTGTCCAGACATCACTAATTTCATATGGCACCATGCAACAGACAGTATGGAGGCGGTTCGATTTATTTGAAAAGACATAAACCTCCCTGCTAGAAAGACCATCATAGAGTGATGTGAATTGTCATGCGGGATCCAGGCTGGTTTGGTGGTACTGGTCTATTGGTGGACCAGCATGGTCTTTCTGGTAAATGGTTGACCGTGATAATCTTGCAGAGCTGAAATGCAGCTTTTATGCTTAAGCTTAAAAATAATGACTGTTTTCAAACAGGTCTGCCATTGGTTGGGCAAACAGATCTCAAACTCATCTCACTGGTATAGTGAATATTCTTGTTTGTAGGTGTTACATCATACAGATAATGTTTCGATAGTGCCACATCATCATCATCCTGCCTATAATTTGGGGTGGATATCAATGCACAAATTGCTTACGTATAGTTCTCCATCCATATTAATCTGGTATAGGATGAATATTCTCTTTACAGCGATGTGGGGCTGTACTGACCTGCATACTGTAAAGCTGAAAGATGTGTCATTCATACAATTGTACTGTAGTTGACTGTGTGGTCATGTGACTGTTAAGCAGAAGCTGTAGACGCTAGAAGATCATTATATATTAATCTCAAAGGTCACATTATTATATCAGAAATCAGCAGACGGAGGGTAAACAAAAAAAGATGATATTTCCCTCCATCAGTCCAAACCATGAGGGTGTAGCAAGGCTTCAGTGGATTATATGACTCCTCTTATGAAATGACTGAGCTGTTACGAGACTGTTGTGTGGTATGACCAAGCGGCAACCTCCCGCTCTCTCTTGTGAAGCCAAGGTAGTGACTAAAACTGCAATTCATCGACTGGCCGCTTGAGGCTGCTCCAAAAGGCAGTCAATCCCATAGACTCCCCATGTTAAAATGCCCAACATTACTGCAGAAAAAAAAAAAAAAAAAAAAATGTTTCAGCCTGGTTCAAGAAATTATTTTGGTCTATATAGCTAATTTTGCCCTTCAAAACAACTGTGAGGGGGGTGATTTTCTTTTTATAACTAATCCGTTTAAATTATATTAAGCCTTAAAGTTCTGCATAATTAAGGGTGTGGCCCCTTGAGTGACAGGTTGATTGCCGCTGCTGACCATAAACTGTATAAAAACATGGACCGTGTCCGTGACATCACCCATAGATTCCTGAAGAGTGTTTTTGAAGCGCAAAGTGGGCGGAGCGGGCCGTCGCCATCTTGGCAGCGCGTCACCGCACATCTTTCCTGGATAATCGAAAATGGGTAAAAAGGCAGGAGCTGGTTGCTGAATTCATGATTTTTTTTTACAAACCAGATTCCAAAAAAGTTGGGACACTGTACAAATTGTGAGTAAAAAAGGATTGGAATAATTTACAAATCAAATAAACTTATATTTTATTCACAATAGAATATAGATAACATATCAAATGTTAAAAGTGAGACATTTTGAAATGTCATGCCCAAATATTGGCTCATTTTGGATTTCATGAGAGCTACACATTCTAAAAAATTGGGACAGGTAGCAATAAGAGGCCGGAAA
This sequence comes from Cyprinus carpio, assembly GCF_018340385.1. Taxonomy (NCBI): domain Eukaryota; kingdom Metazoa; phylum Chordata; class Actinopteri; order Cypriniformes; family Cyprinidae; genus Cyprinus; species Cyprinus carpio. Next base: position 6,586,996 of record NC_056580.1, read on the forward strand.
AGTTAAATGTACATATAAGGAACAGCTGTCGGTGAACACAATCCACCGTGCCATTCGCCGTTGCCAGCTAAAACTCTATAGGTCAAAAAAAAAGCCATATCTAAACATGATCCAGAAGCGCAGGCGTTTTCTCTGGGCCAAGGCTCATTTAATAGGACTGTGGCAAAGTGGAAAACTGTTCTGTGGTCAGACGAATCAAAATTTGAAGTTCTTTTTGGAAAAGTGCATGTGGCATGGGCAGCTTACACATCTGGAAAGGCACCATCAATGCTGAAAGATATATCCAAGTTCTAGAACAACATATGCTCCCATCCAGACGTCGTCTCTTTCAGGGAAGACCTTGCATTTTCCAACATGACAATGCCAGACCACATACTGCATCAATTACAACATCATGGCTGTGTAGAAGGATCCGGGTACTGAAATGGCCAGCCTGCAGTCCAGATCTTTCACCCATAGAAAACATTTGGCGCATCATAAAGAGGAAGATGCGACAAAGAAGACCTAAGACAGTTGAGCAACTAGAAGCCTGAATTAGACAAGAATGGGACAACATTCCTATTCCTAAACTTGACCAACTTGTCTCCTCAGTCCCCAGATGTTTGCAGACTGTTATAAAAAGAAGAGGGGATGCCACACAGTGGTAAACATGGCCTTGTCCCAACTTTTTTGAGATGTGTTGATGCCATGAAATTTAAAACCAACTTATTTTTCCCTTAAAATGATACATTTTCTCAGTTTAAACATTTGATATGTCATCTATGTTGTATTCTGAATAAAATATTGAACTTTGAAACTTCCACATCATTGCATTCTGTTTTTATTCACAATTTGTACAGTGTCCCAACTTTTTTGGAATCGGGTTTGTACCATTTTACTTCATCATGAAGTTATTCCATCTGATAAATCTGGGTTAATCTTATTGACCTTAACAAATAGTTATGAGGGTCTACAGAGGTCCTCCTGTGATGTAACTTCCTGTTTTATGGCTTTCTTGTCACATCACATTATATAACATGCTAGTTACTATCACACCACACTGACTTTGATTTGAAAGTTTCACAGATATTAATAATACTTGAAAACTGTTTCACTGCTTATTTTTAAATAAATAAACTGTATACATTCAAATAAATATCAGCCTTTTAATTATTATCTAGTTACACCACCTAGACATTTTTACTTAACCCCCACAAAAATACTAAAATGATTTTTAATTTAGGAATTGAAAATATTATTGAAAAGGTATGTTCTGTTGATTTGTTGCATGAGTTGGATTTAAAACATTTTTTTTAAAGAACTTAATGGATCTTACCAAAAAAAAAAAATTACATTTGCGTCAGCCATTAAATCATATACAGAAACCACTGGTATGCTTTAAAGGTAACTTGATACATATAATCAGGTCTTGCTTGGTACTGCCTAAAAACTGTTTATTTTAATGCTGTTTCCACATTTAAATACACAAAAGTTCACCCTGACAACAGCTGATAGTTGATTTTCATTTTCGACCAACCTAACAAACAAAACCATGATTAATCTCTAAACATCAGAATATGTTTCATTGGAAACTAAATCTGTTTATATACCACCAAAGTCTCCACCCAATTAATGTCTTTTTTTTTTTTTTTGCCGGTGTAGTGCACTTTAAACCAGATCAGAGCTATTTGATCTCCACATGAAAATTAAACATTTGACTTGCCAGTTTGACCCCTAGTGAGTGCTTGTGTGGGTGTGCCGAATGACACATAAAATAGTTCAATTTGTTTAGGTTTGACTGATTTTGGGCACCCATCTCCCTGAAACTAGTTGAAATCTTTCTAGGAAAAAAGTATCTTTTCATTTCAAGTTTATTAAACTTTTTGTTTGTATTACTGTATGTACTTTGAGATAAGGCTTGCAGACAGTATAGTTCATTTGTGTTGCACTGCTGATAGACATATATGGCCATTATTGTGCTATACTATATTATATTAATGGTGGCTGTTCAGTGGAAAAATATTGTTTTCTTTGTACAGTAGAGCTGGAGCATTTCGTTCTTTAGAGACTTTCTCTGGTAGAATACCACATTTGCTTGAAATCGGTTTTTACGCAATCGCTAGCAACACTGGACTCTGTATTGTGAAAGAGTCCTGACTGTCTGCTGGACAAAGGCCTCCGCTTGGCCCCTGAACTGATTACACTATAAATAAACTGGGATACTGTTGGGATTTTAGATGCATCATTGAGGATTTTACTGAGACAGAAGACCACAGCATGGTCAGGATTTTGTCCTGTGTAACTTCTAAATTAAGTCACTGAGTTTACTTAGTGGATTGTTTTCGGAAAAACCGTAGAGACCTCTGTTTTTGGGTTTAGGCTAGTATGTGTATTATTTTCATCTCGGCTACAACAGTCGTAGCAACCTACATGTTTTGGAACAGTATTTATTTATGATAATCTACACCCATTTTGTAATGTCACAACAGAGAGCAATATGTTTCAGAATGAAAGTGTTACAATACTGTTCAAATTCTGGGGTCTGTAATATTTTTATGAAAGAAATCAATACTTTTATCCAGCATTGTTATGTTAAATTGATCAAAAGTAACAGTAAATGCATTGATAGCTGAAGATTTGCTGTTCTTTTTAACTTTATATTCATCAGAAGAATAGAAAAATCCTGAAAAAAAGTATCATGGTTTCTACAGAAATATTAAGCAGCACATTGTTTTCTTTAATATTGCTAATAATGAGAAAGGTTTTTTTGTGTGTGTGTGTGTGTGTGTGACGCTGAAGATTGGATTAATGATGCTGAAAATTCAGCTTTGCATCACAGGAATAAATTAAATTTTAATATATGCTAAAATATGATTTTTTTATGTTTTTTTTTTTTATCAAATAAATGAAGTCCTGTTAAAAAAAGAGACTTAGTTAAAAAATCCCACAGACCTTGAATTATGTCCCTGTAGCACAAATGGTTCTGAAAGCCTTAGCAGGCACATTTATTACATAAAAGAAGAAAATGGTCCAGTTTGGGTGCAAAATTATTACACTGACCAAATTAGTATAGCAAAGAGAGTATCACAAAGCGGTATACATTTGTTAAAGCTGAATTGCTGTATTGAGTGGAGAAATGTCCTCAGCAAATTTATAATCATGTCTCATTCCTTTTGAATGAATGTCCCCTGACGTTCTTCCATGACCTGGATGTTATTTTCCCAAACAATACAAATATTCTCTAACACATCATCCACCAAAATCACAGCTGGCAACTGAAAGCACTACTCTTCTATTGTTGCTTCATATCCAGCTTTGTTGTGGCCTTTAATTAAGCGGCATGCAGTTTGTTCTGCCCCCAACGGAGTTGCCGCAGAACAGCGTGTTGGTGGTTTTCAGCATGGGGTGCTTCTTCGTGGGTGGGAGGAGTGAGTGTCGCCTCAAATCTACTGGCAGAGGAGGTCAGACAAGTTCAAGTGACATGCAGGCCTAGGGCAGAGGAAGTTCATCAGGGCATGGTGTAGCTCAAATCTTGTGTTACCCGTGAGAAGCCAGAGAGAGAGTCAGAGGAGGATGTTTTTTTCCAGAGTGGGCTGTCTGAACGCCAATCTGTGGATATTAGCAGAGAGTTTGTAAGCAGGCAGAGCCATTGCTTTTGCTATAGTCTTGGGTTTTGTGCCAGTGCCAGACCAGAGAAAGCAAATATTTTGCTAGTCTTGCAGCTGTGCAGGTTCCATGTAGAGTGACTTCATGTTGGAAAAGGGCCAAGCCTCAGCGGGGAAACGGTCAAGATAAAAAACACACCAGCAAAACATAATATTTGCCATAATTAGAGTGTTAAATCACATGGGCTGTGAGGACTTTGAGTGGCGTCAGTGCCCTAGTCTATACCCCTCTCTTAAGGTCCCGTCAGGACAGAAGTACATCATAGTGTAGTAAAGTGCACTCATCACTACTCAGTCTTTCCTCAAGCTGTTCAGCTAACATGGTGGTGACAGATTTCCAACCAGTACACCGTATTTTGGCTTCGCACCCTCACGACGGCTTAAACATGTGGGATATAATCTGTCATATCATCATTGTTGATGCTGTTTCCCTGAGTTTTCATCGTCAACTACTTTGTCAGTTTTATTGCTCAGAGGTTGCTCTTTCATAGCTCAGGAGACTTTGTGCAGTTCTAAGTCATATCTTATTTAAATGTGACATATTGTCTCTGAACGGTCTCCTAAACTACTTTTGCATGAGTAAAAAAAAACACAATGGAAATAACTGTTGACAAAGTGCAGTACAAGAGCATTCAGGTTGGGCACTTGTGAAACATTTTCCAGCAGGAAGTATATTTAGATGGATTACTCTTGAAGGGAAGAATATCTGAACCACAAACACTTAAATATACAATTTATGTCCTTTTAACAAATAACTAGACAAGACAAATTTCCACACAGCGTTAAACAGAACAGCAGGCTCTCTCTATAAAATATCAACCGTTACCATGATTTTATATAGTAAACCACTGATAACTAAAAAGTGAGAATTTCCTTCAAGTATCATGTTCTTCAGCAAAAGGCACATCATGTCAGGTTAAACCTGTCAATCCTGTTACCTTTTAACCTGTTATCATTTAAGGAGTCTTACCACGTCCCATGGACGACTTCTGGGGTTAAAATATATTAACCCACATACTTTCATCTTTCTTGCTTTCTCAATAAAAAGACCTTTGTTAAAAAAAGTGGTCTAAACCAAAAACACATTTCCAGTATACAACTTGTGTTTGAACAATACTTAGAAAAGACATTTCCACGGGGCATTTAGTGTTCCTCATACCATAATAACCCTGCATATAATGGTAAGTGAAACCATGAAACTGTCAACCCTGTTACCTTTCAGACTTTTTTAGGGAGTATTGCTGTTTCAGATTTATGACTTTTGGTGGGAAAAGAGCTAAACCACAAACAGTTGCTTATACAATTTATGTCCTTTCAACAAATAACTATTAGACGAGACAAATTTTCATACAGTGTTTAACTCAACAGGAAACAGTCTATATAAAATGTTAACCCTGTTACAAAGATTTAATTTATTAAACCACTGATAACTGAAAAGAAGATGAATTCCTCATATAGTTTCATGACCTTGATTACAATGTCAGTTTAGACCATGAAACTGTCAACCCTTTTACCTTAAAACTAGTTTAAGCTGTTTGTTTAGGGAGTGTTCCTGCTTCAGATAAATGATTTTTTAGGGGGAAAACAGTTCCATATATGATTCGTATTTCTATGATATATCTTTTCAGTATAATAGCAGGCTGTCTATCCGTGGTCATCTATGTAGTGCTTTGTATTACAAACGTATCTTCCATCAATAGAATAAAGTGAATCATCCTTTGGCATGATTTCCCAATGCATAGTTAACAGTTAGAGCAAATATTTCAAAGGCACCCAATTCCCAGTGGAGCTGTAACATACATAAATATTGTTGTGCTGGAGCTAGTTTATTTATTTGTTTGTGTCTGCGCGTGTGAGAGCGAACGAGGATTGTCGGCTCTGTTAGCCAGCAGCCAAGGCGTGCCTCAATAGCCTGTCTCGTGGAGCCCATTTTCCCCAGGAAGCACTGTGACTCAGTTGTGGTTGACTGTGGAGATCTCTACATGTTACAGCCCTGCGAGTGGCATGTTGTCCTAGTTCACTTTGAGGTCCTCTTCTGACCTGAAGTATCCTAATCTCCCCAGTCCAACAGATGAGATGGCTAATATTTCAGTCAGCGCACAAGCAAACGTTACACCCTGTATGTACGGTCTTGTTGGAAAACTGATGCGGCCCCTAGCGATAAAAGTCTATCTTTCGTAGACGCAAGAGCTTGTGCGATCTCGCCGGTTTTATTTTTCTATAGAGCAAAGCTGCATTTCATGACTCATTCAATCAGACAAGACCTTGGAATAATAAAAGCGTGAAAGGGCAACTCACATGAGTCTTCAACCGAAACCTCACAATGCTTGGAAAACGGTCAAAGGGAAAAACGAAAGGGGTAATTTCATAGAGAATCAATATATTTGTCTTTTCGACACCGATGGATAATGCACCCCAGATCTGCTGGGTGTATGCTGTGGTTTATTGCCGTCTGTAGATTTTATTATTTTTCCCCCAGAATTCTTGGGTGATATGGGTAATGCTGTGACCTAATTCAGATGGGGAACCACCCACAGGAAATCCCCCTGAATGCTGTTGAGGTAATCGGGGTCTCGAAGACCTACCAACAGTTCTGATTTGTGGGTCATCAGAGTTGTGCGATATGACGTTCCAGTGTGATCCCTCTTAGTTTCAGAAATGTTGCTTTATATTATATGTCAGAAAAAAAAAAAAAAAAAAGTTTCCTTTGAGTTTGGGTTACCTTGGGAACCGCTCTTTCCATGACCACCTCTCCACACCGCACACAGGAAAACACACTCGCAAAAAATATGCTCATCAAAAGACCGGGAAGCTGTCACAGGAAACAGCATGTTTAATGCAGCAAACACATTTACATAAGAAACTTTTCCTGTGTAGGAACATGATTGATCATGGTTCAACAAAAACACAAGGTAGCTACCGTATTGCAATTCACACAAAATCAACCAATTTTTTAAAAAGCAGGGTAGACCTTTCAAAAGGGATATAGAAGTTGATGTTTTGGCCACACTTGAACCTGAACTCCATGACTGAGTCAAAAACACCATCATTTACAACATGGGTGCCAATTTTACTTTGTGTTAGTGTAGGCAATTTTCTAAACATCAGCACAAATACAGGAACTTAATTTTCTATTTTTTTTTTCTCTTTCTCTTTCTTGATGTAGACACATTTGAATCTGTGCCCACTCTTCTTGCAACTGTATTGTAGAAAATATGTATATTTTGATGAAAACAAAATACATAGAAACTACAATTTTGTTGTGAAATGAAACTGTCATCCCTGTTACCTTTCTGATCCAATCCCAACATTAGTAAAATTCATATTCTTTTATTAATAAATCAATTCTAAAACATTAAAATTAAAGATAATAAACAAAAAGATGACACAAATAAAATTTATTAACAATTAAGCATATTATTTATATTATCTAACAGGATTTTTTTTTTCTGTCCAGCACAACACACCCATTTCATGAAATGTCTCTTCCATTACTTAAAATTTAAATCTGCTGAATAGAGTGCAACTGTGCCTGCCGATTTGTCCCACTCATTTTCCCCATACAAATTTTTAAAAAAGTTGAAATGCAAACTGATGGCTTTAACAAAAGCATATGCCACTGATTAACAACCTCGTAGCTCAAAGTAGGTCTGTCATTAACAGTTTATAAATTCTTGTTAAAATATAAAAATCAATTCCCTATGGAGAAAACGGATGGGATTTTTACTTCAGGAACCCAACTGTTGCACTCTATTTCACATACATAGAGGCAGCCTTTTTAAATACATGCAGATTTAGCAGAAACCTATACAAAACATTCAGGAAGCTAATGATCTGTATGATGGTTGGGTTTTTCACTGTCCATCTCATGATGGATGAGTTCAGAATTCCTCTAGTCCTGTACCTCATTATAAATTAGACTCTGGATTTTGTGAACACACATCATTTAGCCTTTGAATTGTACTCATGGGATCCATAAATGTTCCCACAGCAGACTCAAATCTTGGTTTATTGTTTTGATTTCTTTTCTCTGTGACTAAGTGTCAGTGCATTTCGTGTCAAAGCAAAAATAACTGCACAAACTAAAAAAGAAGTTTTTGTTTCAGTTCAAAGGACACTAGTTAGAGCTCACCACCTTCTTTAATTAAAGGGACAGTTCACCCAAAACTCTTTATTTGCTCACAAAACAACATTGGGATCAATCTATCACTCAGGAACAAAATGACAAAGTGTTTACACATCAAGCAGCTCATATGCTTGCTGGTAATTGCCATTGCACTGTTTGACGATCTCCTCCAGCATATCGCGCTCATAGTATGGAAACCTATTCTGGAGTTTGATCAGGGTCCACATATGGTCATGATCTACAAGAAAAACACAAACAAATAGTTAATGTAAACTAATATCTCCATAGCTGAATCACTCTACGTTAGCATTTCCATGCACAAAATGCGAGCGCGAGGCTGCCAAAAAATTATGAGCAACATGGTCACTTGTTCCTAGAGACTTCAGATGCTGAATCGCTCACACACATCCTTCTAATAATGTGCAGCTATGCAGCGCAAGATTGACCTCCCTGCTGGTTCATCTGGTTCATGGAGCAGGACAGACAGGGTGGGAGAACTCGGCTCCACCGCAGTGCTTCTGCCAGCCTGTTCCGCAAACAACGGCATCTTGATCCCACACAAACCACACCCTAATGGACAAAACTAGCACTATGGCAGACAGATGTCCCATACACACAGATCCCAGGAATGCCGGATAGATGGGAAGGCCAAGGTCATTGGACATAAAAGCCAACAGAAACTAAATTAAATTAGGCAAGTGGAGAAAGGAGCAGAATGCTCATGACAGTAATTGAAATTCAAGGTGTGCATTTTATTGGTAAGCTATATGTATTTCTAGGGCCTCGAACCAACAACCTTGACATTGCTAGTGCTATGCTTTAGGAGTTGAGCTACAGGAACATAATTGAAGGTGAAGTGGGTATTTTTTATCATAGTTTAATATGTAGCACCAAGTGTAAGTAATCCACAGGTAGGTTGATTTTTGGGTGGAGCTGTTCGGAAAATATAAGTCATTATTTTAGCGGTTACATTCAGTGATATTAGTGAGGCAGAAATTACTCACTTCACCTTTAAGAATGTACAATTTGAATTTACATTAGAGGCAGTGGTCAGTTTTGAGATTTTGGGATTTTGCTTTGATAACTTGAATTCCTACAGGCTAATAGAAAGAAAACATCCAAAATACACATTTGATCATTAATGATCAGACTTGATCCATTTACAACTGTGGATTCCAATTACAATACATATCTTTAAAGTTTTCTCCAAAAAAATAAATAACTAAAATAAAATTCTAGCCCGAAATCTCCACTTCAGTAGCACTTTCCATTTTTATTTCCAACTTATTCTGAAGGTTTTTGTAGAGGGGTTTGTTCAGATTTAATTTGCATGATATATATTTGACATTTAATGTCTAAAAACATGGTGAAAATGTATTTTTTTTCTGACTGTTGATAGTATTTTCTGATTTATGGAGTAATAAAAAGAGGTATCCAAAATTCCCTTTGTTAACACCTTTGGCTTTAATATGTCAACACAATGAAACAATGATTTTAAACAGGCTTTATCCATTATTCAAATTTCCGTTATGACAATATATGCAAATAATTGCATATCAAACTAACAGTGCATTTCACTTGTAACAGAAAACAATTGTCTTAATTTACTGTGATGTGAAGATATGGTGATATCTTTTTTATTTAAACCCCATTCACCTATAGTGTCTTGCGTTTAACATAGAAAGCATCTAATAACTCATCCTACAGCCTGTTAACTGTATTCATGGTGTTCATGTTCTGAAGCATCATAAGTCAGGGCAGGTCCATCACTACTGTGAGTAAGCCGAACCGCAGCCAGACGAGAGGTCATTCTGAGACTCTCTTGGTTCGGAGACAAACACATCTAATGTTTCTGGTAATCAGAGACAGAGGTGTGAGTTTGAGAATCGGAGGACCTGGCTGACCCCAAACCTCAGCTGAGGAGACAACCTTTGGTCCTTGCGGTGATTCAGATGTAAGTGATGCTGAACACACAAACATAATGTGTCATCAGGCATCTGATAAGATATGCAGACTGTTTCAACATGAATGGCAGATTAGTCCCACACCATTACACAGATGGGAAATCTGGCCGTAACAGCCACACCTCTTGGCAAAAAAAAGGTGAAGATCTCCACATATGCAGCTAGATTCAGGCTGAATCGGACCATAAGTCATTTGCAAATCCCAGAAAGGAGGCTAAAGCAATATGTGTGAATCATACAGTTCCGTGCCTGTTTGTCAGAACAGAATAAGCAATAGTTCATTCCCGGATAGGAAGTAAATTCAGTATAAGATTGTTTATTTTTTTAATTTTTGGTTTTAAAATACTCACTGTGATGTTGTTCTGAAGCGGTAATGCTATTATTTTTTTCATTGTAACACAGATGAAGAAGTTTTGAATCCTCATGCAGCTCTTTTTCATTTAACACTCAAAAGAGGACACTACAAAAGCACTATAATCTCTCTCAAATGAAATCATATGGTTTTGTGAGAACCAATGACGTTTTTATGATGCTATTGAAGTCCAACTTGTACCATAATACACTGTTAGGAAAAAAATTGCAAAAAGGGGATACAACAGCTTGTCACTGGGGCATTACCACTGAAGGGGTAACTTTGTATATTATTTACCTCTAAAATATGCATGTTAGTACCTTACAGTATTAATACATACCATACCTTTAATGGTGCTTTCACTGATGCTAAAGGACATTAGTCTTTTTTAGAGTGTGACAGACATCCTGTGTGAATGCTGTCTTTTATTATGATTCTCCCTTTGTGTTCTGGAGAAAAAATAATAGCACACAGGTTTACAGCGACATGAGGGCAAGTAAATACTGACTGATTTTCATTTCTGGATGGACTATTTCTTTAACCCAAACTACAGCAGGGCAAGTCTGAAGACAGAATGGCACATTTCCAACTTATGACAATGCAGCCATACTGGATCTCGATGAGCTAACCGATGTTTTTGCAGCAGTTGCTTCATACATACAATTGATGAATCTGTTGTCAGACAGGCATGCAAATAATTCAAGCTTTTCTCAGGCTAAATGAGTTTACTTTACAGCAGGCAATTTGGACCTCAAAACAATCTAGAGTAAAAAAACATCAACCATGCAGCTAGCCGCTAATGAATTCATCACTTATTGACTCATTGACATTAACCTCTCATGCAGGCAGTTTGTATATTACTGTGGGATCTAAAAGCATCACGTGTCTGGAGTGCCGGGACATTTTGATTTACACAATGTGCTGTGCCGTCCAGCACCGGGGGTATGAGATCTGTTTAATATCGCACACAATCGGCGGCTTTGAGACTTGAGAAGTCGACGCAATGGAGACGTTTCCAGCGGTGCTGTGAAATAAAACAGACCTAAACACACACAGTGCCATGGGGGATTCATATAAATCTTGTTTAAGACTCACCATCCTCCTCTGCACTGTCTGTGTGGACCTGTGATGGGTTGGGTACTGTGGATAGGGCTGAATCCTGTGGTTTGTCATCATCCAGACAGACATTACTGCTTTCAGTGGTTTGGTTCACAGGTTTAGGCACCCTACTTGAACTACTCGCCTCTAGACGGTCTAGGAAGGCCATGTTCAACCTGAAGAGAGCAATACATGATCAGAACGGTTCACAACTTGTTCAGAGCAATGAAGTACACCTACTTGATTAGTACAGAGATGTCTGAGACCACGTTGAAATTCCAAATCTTTCTAATTTAGAACTGTACAACACATTTAAGAATTCTGACACGTTTAAAATAAAGAACTGTTTTGCACTGTTTCTAGGGTTCTAACCTTGTGAAAAAGAAATGTTTAAATATATTGAATGTGCACTTGAAGTGTGCTTAACATCTTAAAGTATATTAAAAAAATAAATTTGACCTCATTGTGTTTTAATAATCTTTTGTAATGCTTTAAAGTACACTTATTTTGATATGTTGAGTAACATATTAAACACATGTAAAGTAATAATAAATTTGGTGTGTGTTATTAAATATGTTACATTTAAAGACAACATTCTAAATGTAAATCATTACATTACAAATACATTTTTATAAATACATGACACAAGGTTAACAGAAATTACACTGTAGTATATTTAGTTAATTTCTTGTCAGTACATTCAGCAGTACACTTTAACCATATTTCAAATAGAATTATGAAATTATATATAAACATGTGGTCAAAAGCTCTTAAACAGTTAGCCAATTAAACTATAATACTTTTTCATGCAAATAACAATTAATTACACAAGTATATTTTTTTATTAAAGTAATCTATTTTCTGCAATAAGTATTTTTTCAATAAAGTGTCATTCTTTTTCACAAGGGTATATACAAGTTCGAAATGTGTTACGAAACCTGTACTTTCTGATTCCCATCCACTTCCATTGTAAAGCTCAGACATTCTACTAAACATCTCCTTTGGTGTTTCATTTTTTGGTATCATTTTAACACACAATGCTCTCAATGAATCATCTCAAATCATGCCGGAGAACCTGATTATCAGGTTTTACACAAACTTGTGGAGTTCACACAGTCATTGTGGAGTCATAAAGCAACCAAAATACTAAGGGATTCCGAAATGCATGCTGTTTTTCCAATTGAACTTTTATTCAAATTGCAATGTTGACAATATAATTTGTAATGAAAAAAAAAATGGCATCAAATTAGAAAAATGCATAAAATAAGCATTTTTACTAGTGGTCACAGACTCCTTTATTAATTCTGACAGTCATGGCTTTTTTAGTGGTCTGTCATGATTAGGCGCCCATACCGCCGATGGTCAGCTCCAGTCCGTCTCTTCCTGTCCTCCTCCTGTTGTTTTTGTTGTTCCTCCAAAATTTCTGCCTGGAAATATTAAGTTAATGAAAATTTCATCTCCAACATAAATGTTTCCTCTACTTATGTAAAGGCATTCAAGGTCTGTAGCTATAATAATTTAATTGCACTTTTGCGTGAATAAACAACAATATCGACATGATAGGTCAGGCTGACCTTTTGTCTTCGATGCATATCAGTAAATTAAGTTCATGTTTGACCGACATAGAGGCATTCAAAGCCACAGAAATACCACTATACAGCCAGCTGGAAAACACCTACGGTACTCCATCCATGACTACTTTCTATAACTGAGAACATGCTAATCAATAGCATATGCTAGGCAGAGTTAGTTCTTTTTCTTGGCAAAGCCCTGACATTTAGCTGTGGTGTTCCTGCGAAGCAAAAGTGGAGGTGATGTTTGTAAGTTCAGTCCATCTGTTTCACTTCCTGTTCTTTACCTTTCTCCTCTGCTCCTCTTTCTTCTTAAGCAGGTCAGCATTCTCCTCTTCTCTTCTGGCTTCCCTGTGCTCATGACATTTAGCCTGTCAAGAAATATGGGCACATAATGAAATCTAGTAATGTGCAATGGTTTTTTTTTTTTTTTTTTTTTTTTTTTGACTATGCTGGGTTTCCTGAATGGCCTGAATTATACATGATTAAACATGTTTCTTAAGGTGTGGACACATTTGCCATTGCAAAATTTTGTGTGCGAAATCCAGTTCTGTCACACAATTGGGTGTTGCACATGAAAGCAAAAAACTTCCACAAGTTTCACTCCTTTTCAAGTTGGTCATATTAATTTGCCAGATTGAGTAACAAAAACCTGCTTGGTTTGGAAGTGACTTCTGTGTAAGTGGTGCTTCTTATTAGAGTCGTGCAACGGGTCGGGGTCCCTGCGGGTATCCGCGGGTACCCGCATAAAAATGTCTAGAAAGGGTGGATTGTGACATTCCTAAAATTCATTGGCGGGGATGCGGGCGGATAAATGAAACAGTCGAGCGATAGATAAGGACAGCAGTTTGTAAGTGTTTTGCCTCGTTTTGTCATTAGACTACTGCGTGATCGTCGTTGCTAGGAAAACTTTGCTATAATTAGTGTGTGTCTTACCCTGGTAAATACGTGTGAAGTGGCGTTTGGTTTTGCATTTGCCTATCGCGGGACTGGACAGTTTTGGTCTGCTAAATAGGGGAGGCGTGACCATAGCCAGTAAGCACTACTTAAAGAGCTGTTTTGTAAGTGCTTGTCAGAAGAAACAGTCGAGCGACAGATAAGGACAGCAGTTTGTAAGTGTTTTGCCTCATTTTGTCATTAGACTACTGCGTGATCGTCGTTGCTAGAAAAACTTTGCTTTAATTAGTGTGTGTCTTACCCTGGTAAATACGTGTGAAGTGGCGTTTGGTTTTGCGTTTGCCTATCGCGGGACTGGACAGTTTCGGTCTGCTGAATAGGGGAGGCGTGACCAGCTGACTTCAATCACAGATAATCAGGCAAATATATAATTGGTAAGTGTCACCGCGGCAGCGGTCGCGGCAGCCCTCGTGTGAAGACCGACGAGTGTAAAGACCATCGACTCTACCTGCGCGACTCCACCGAGCAAGGACACCGACAGGGCACTTGAGTATTGCTTTTCTCCCCTTCATTTATTGTACAGCTTGTCCTCAAATACTTATTTTGGTCACTTGTAGTCACTATGTGCTTTCAGATCTCTACTATTACTACGAACACTCGGAGAGCACGCTATGTACGTCGAAGGAAGGCCTGCCCGACAAGTCTAAGGCCTGTCCCTCTGACCTCTACTACTACGCTCTCTATTCCAGTTGGTCTCTGGAACTGCCAGTCTGCTGTTAACAAAGCAGACTATTTCTTCTATTGCTACTCATTCCGGTCTCAACCTCATGGCACTGACTGAGACTTGGATCAAACCTGAAGACACTGCCACTTCCGCAGCCCTCTCCACTCATTTCACTTGTTCCTACACCCCTTGTACGACTGGGAGGGGTGGAGGTACTGGTCTCCTTATATCAAAAGATTGGAAATTTAATCTTCAACCACCACCTACAGGTAACGGTTCATTTGAATCACATGCTGTTACTGTAAACCACCCTGTTAAAGTCCACTTTGTGGTCATTTATCGTCCCCCAGGTCAATTGGGAAACTTCTTGGAGGAGTTGGACGTGCTGGCTATCAAACTATCCTGAAGATGGTACTCCTCTGGTACTGCTTGGTGACTTCAACATCCACCTAGATAAACCCCAGGCTGCTGACTTCAACACTCTGCTCGCCTCATTTGATCTCAAGCGAGTGTCTACTACAGTGACTCACAAATCAGGCAACCAACTGGACCTTTCCTACACGCGCTGTTGCTCAGTGGACAACTCTTTAGTTGCTCCACTGCACACCTCTGACCACTTCCTCATTACTCCTAACCTAGCACTTACTCCTGAAGCGGCACACGCTCCAGCGCAGGTCACCTTTCGACGGAACCTACTCTCAATCTCTCCATCTCGCCTATCCTCTGTGGTTTCATCCTCACTTCCTTCACTCTCACAGTTTTCAGCTCTGGACTCGAACAGTGCTACGGACACTTTTTGCTCCACTCTAACCTCTTGCTTGGACAACTTTTGCCCACTGCCGTCTAGACCAGCCAGCTCCACCCCATCTGCCCCCTGGCTGTCCGATGTTCTCTGTGAACATCGCTCTAAACTCAGGGCTGCAGAGAGGAAATGGCATAAATCAAGAAACTCTACCGACCTCAGTGTGTATCAGTCTCTCCTCTCTTCCTTCTCTGCAAACGTCTTCACTGCTAAAACATCGTACTACCACGACAAAATTGACAACTGTTGTGATGCTTGGACACTCTTCAAAACCTTCTCTTCTCTTCTTAATCCGCCTCCTCCTCCTCCTTCATTGACTCTTACAGCTGACGACTTTGCAGTTTTCTTCACAAATAAGACAAGAACCATCAGCGACCAATTCTCGGCACCGCAGACTGAGGATAACTTCACAACGACTAATGCACACTCTCTCTCTTCCTTCTCTCCACTCTCAGAGACGGACGTTTCCAAACTTATCCTGTCCAGTCATCCTACTACTTGCCCACTTGATCCAATCCCCACTCACCTCCTTCAAGCGATTTCTTCTTCAGTTATACCTTCACTTACTCACATTATCAACTCCTCTCTAAACTCTGGAACATTTCCCTCAGCATTTAAGCAGGATCTGGTAAGCCCACTGCTGAAGAAACCATCTCTAAATCCAGCACTTCTAGACAAACTACAGACCGGTATCCCTTCTTCCATTCATTGCAAAGACACTTGAACGAGCTGTGTTCAACCAGCTCTCTATGTTTTCTTGTACAGAACAACCTCCTGGACAGCAACCAATCTGGCTTCAAAAGTGGCCACTCAACTGAGACTGCCCTGCTCTCGGTTACTGAAGCCCTGCGACTGGCAAGAGCAGCTTCAAAATCCTCAGTACTCATTTTGCAGGACCTGTCTGCTGCTTTTGACACCGTTAATCACCAGATTCTCCTATACACCCTCCGAAAGATGGCCATCTCTGGAACTGCACTCCAGTGGCTTAACTCCTACCTTTCTGATAGATCCTTCATGGTGTCTTGGAGGGGTGAAGTTTCTAAGTCACAACAACTTGCTACTGGGGTTCCTCAAGGCTCAGTACTTGGACCACTTCTCTTCTCCATATACATGACGTCATAAGGATCTGTCATTCAGAAGCATGGCTTTTCCTATCACTGCTACGCTGATGACACTCAACTCTACTTCTCATTCCAACCAGATGACCCGACGGTAGTTGCTCGCATTTCAGTCTGTCTGAGTGACATTTCTAGCTGGATGAATGACCATCACCTTCAGCTTAACCTTACTAAGTCTGAACTGCTGGTGGTTCCAGCTAACCCATCGTTTCAACACAACTTCTCTGTACAGCTGGGTTCGTCAACCATAACTCCTTCCAGGACAGCCAGAAACCTAGGAGTTGTGATGGATAATCAGTTAAGCTTCACCGACCATATTGCTACAACGACCCAGTCCTGCAGATTTACCTTATACAACATTAGGAAGATTAGACCATTCCAGTCAGAGCAAGCCACCCAACTTCTTGTCCAAGCTCTTGTTCTCTCCAGATTGGACTATTGTAATGCTTTCCTGGCGGGCCTTCCTGCATGTACTATCAAGCCTCTACAGCTGATCCAGAATGAAGCAGCATGGGTTGTCTTCAATGAGCCAAAAACAGCTCACGTTACTCCTCTCCTCATCAGGTTACACTGGCTACCTGTAGCCGCTCGCATTAAATTCAAGGTACTGATGCTTGCCTACAGGACGACCACTGGCACAGCGCCAATATACCTAAGCTCATTAGTTCAATCTTATGCGCCCTCCAGAAGTTTGCGCTCTGCAAGTGAACGACGCCTTGTGGTGCCATCCCAAAGAGGTTCAAAATCACTCTCATGGACTTTTTCCTGGACTGCGCCCAGCTGGTGGAATGACCTCCCGATCTCAATTCGAACAGCTGAGTCTTTACTCATTTTCAAAAAACATCTAAAGACTCATCTTTTTCGCCTGCACTTAACCAACTAATACTAGTAGGCCTACTTACCTTTTCTTTTTCTTTTCTATCATATTCATTTAAAAAAAAAAAAAAAAAAAAAAACCCTGGCTACTTGTTCTGTACTAGACCAACTGAGACTTGTAATAGCACTTGTATACCGTTGTTGTTCTCTTGTTGATCAGATTGTTTCTACTGTTCTCATTTGTAAGTCGCTTTGGATAAAAGCATCTGCTAAATGTAAATGTAAATGTAAATAATTAACTCCTTGCGGGCGGGTAGTAGCGCGGATGAAAAATATGTGCAATATTTGTATGTCTAAATTACCATTACACATACGCAACACCGATATGACATTTGACCCATCACGTCACCACCACTGCGACAGTGCGACTTTTGTTGATGCTTCTTGTAACCTAGTAAGGCTATTGTTTGTGAGCGACAGGCTCAGGTTGTATTTTTTCTTTTTTTTTTTTTTTTTCATTAATAGGTCTATTTGCGTATAGTTATCAGGTTCCATAGCCTATTTAGGTGCAGATGGTAGGCTACTAGAATGGCGTAAAACAAAGCGCACTTTAGCCTGTTTCATTAGCTCATTCATGACGCTGTTGTGATGTTGAGAGAAGTGTGAGGTAAAAAATAAAGCTCTTTAATTGGAATGATTTTAGCCTGTGTGATTTATCGCGGGCACGGATCAGGGAACGGGCCAAATATTAACGGGTCTGGCCGGGTGCGGATTTAATTTTGATATTATCATGGGTGACGGGTCGGATCTGGTGCTGAACTTTGCCGGTACGGGCGGGGGCGGGTCTCCAAAAATGGACCCGTGCAGGGCTCTGCTTCATAAATCTCTACACTATTTCAAAGAGACAGTGGACCTTTTTTGCTCACGAAATTTCACTGCAATTTCACTAATGTGGCCTCACCTTTATTCGCCATTCACAAACGATGCATTTTTGTATTCAAAAACATAAGAGAATAGAAGGCTTGCATCTCAAGGTGCATTTTTAAAACTTTAGCCATTTTGAACTTGATACTCTGCATTAAAAATGCAATTCTCATGGTGCAAGACACTTTTAAATACCTTGAAGCATGGCCAAATATGCTCATTTGCATGTGTGTGGAATGATTCCAGTCTGATCACTGGTGATCTACTACACATAAAAATGTCTCTAATCTGACTGGTTGGCTTTACAAACCTTTTAAGAGCAAGGATACAGGGGAGTCCAGGGGAAAATATTAAGAAGGTACTGAATTTAAAACAAAGAGTGGTAAACTTGAAGAAGAACCAATCAATGGATTTGCCAAAATTTGCAAGGTTAAAGACATCAGAGGCAGTTATAAGCAAGTAAACTACAGTAGCTATCAACATCCAGAACTTTAAGATTTATATTTATATTTTATATTATATTTATACAACAACTTAATACTATCAGGGATGTGGTTATTTCATATTAGTACGAATTTCCTTTTTTATGACATAAAGTTTGACCTATGTGAATTGTTTAAATCTGAGGGGAAAAACACTGCATTTTCAAATACATTGAAAATACATGTATTTCATGAATCGGTGCACCAAATTCTACGAAAAAACAGCAAACCGACACCCACTGATAATTAGACAATAATTGGCTGCTTAGCATGCCACTGTTACACGTTCAGTTACACGTGAGCAGCTCACGATCTGCTGTTTTCAGTGTCTCATGCTCAGTGCTGCTCTACATACAGGTTCAGTGAGTTGTCAACAAAAAAGAAGCTTTAAAGTCTCCCCGCAGCGTTCCACCAAAATAAAAGTTTGATGGTTTATTATCATTAATAATAATAATAATAATAATAATAATAATAATAATAATAACACATTTATTTATTTTACAGTATAATAGTATTATTGCAATAATAATATATTTATTCTCTGATTTGTTTAATTTTTTTAAAAATAGGGTGTACAGTAGTGCTTTAAAGATGAAATTTCTCTTACAGGGTTTACCTGTCTAACAACTAAACAGAGCACACCAATTAAGTCATTGTGAACCATCCCTAGACAAATCCACACTGGATCCCAGCCTTTGTCCATATAGTACAACCTCTGAGGGTGAGCCTATCATATATTCTAGCACAAAACTGAGTGTCAGCTGTGATGTTTCTCTAAGATTCTCATGGCCCTGTTCAGAAAGACAGCAGGCAGGGGCTGCTCTGTTTGAAATGGCCAGAGAGTAAGGGGAATAGGTGGGACGACCTGGGCCTGGCATCCTGGGAAGCCAATACAAAGGATCTTTTGCACAAACAGAGGATATGGAGGAGATTAATCTGTCTTGTGGAAGCATCACTGAAAGCATAACAATTCTCAGTGGCCACAAAACCACATCAAGAACCCGTCTTTCCACAAACACTTTGATCGGTGGGCTTACGACATTTAGGTTGGAGCGTTTCATTACTTGGCCTGGAGGTTGTCCAGCCACTTAAGTCAATACAGCAAAAGAAAGCACAGTCGAAGGGCCTCTGCTCCCGGTAAGCCAAGAGAGCCAGTGCCTGTTCAAAACGCTGTTGCATGTGTTGTGTAGCATGGCCCTACAGTCCTAATACACTATCTGTCTATTAGAGGGATTTTCCCCCTTAGTCATCCAGAGGGAAGTCCTCAAAAGTCTCAAACAGGGAACAATTGCAGACCAGTTTTGAAAGCCGCACAACAAAACATTCTTTGCTTGACACAAGACAATTCCGATTTTTAACAGTGCTGTCAGATGCCACTTTTAGTGGTTTGTACAACAAACGAGGCAGCCCTCAAACCTCCCCACCAGTCATGTTCAGAAATTAACCAGGGCTCTGGGCAAATTTCCACTAAATGTGTCAAAAAACCCTGCAGCAAACTCCTCTTATTGACCTGTTACCTAACATTTTATTTATTTCATTACGTGAAATTCTAGGCCTCTGTCAGTGATGTCTTTAGAAACTGTAGTCACTTTTGTCACTACAAAACAATAAATGTGTTGTAATATATGACATTGCTTGACATTTGAATAATGAATATGCTTGCCATGACAAACAGTATATTTATACCTGTACCAGATCTAGACAGGTGGAGCTGGGGAGGAAGCAGGAAAATGATATCTCAAAGTCATTGTATGCTAATAGGCTGGCATGCTGCAGATGATGTATATATGCAATATGAATTAACCCTCAGGGGTCAACTAACGCGGATACAAGTTTTGTGGCATCTTCTCCTGATAACACCGAAAATAACTTAAATTACTTAATAACTTAAGTTGTGATTGTACAGATAAGAGCAATACATCAGTCGAATCTGTAAAGGGTCTACTTTTATTTGTATCCACACATAATAACAACAAAACTTTGTGCATTTATAAAATAAAGAAAACAAACAGGGTGCGCGGTCTGCAGTGATCTTCATTTAGAAACACATCATTAAAATGAACTGTAACTCAGCAAATACTCAACACAGAGACATGAGAGATATATCTATAGAAAGTTTGACATCTACTTTTAAACTAAGCAAGTCTTATCGAAAACAAATATTATGTGATAAAGTAATCCATATGAAACCAACGCGATGTCCAGTCTTTCACGTCTCCCTTCAATATATCTAATGCGACCATGCCCACGTGCTACGCGCACTATTGATATTACAATCATCCACGTGAAGCTTGCGGGGGGTAACCGCCCACATCAAAGCAAACAAAGCAGCGAGTGTATTAAATTTTACTTTTCGCTTCGCGCTGAGAGGAATAAGACAGAATTCCCCTCAGAAAAGACTCGCTGTGACAAATAATACAAAATTCACCTCAAGAAGCTTTGGATTACCTTTGGATTACTGATGCAGCGGATTGATCCAGCAGAGATCATAAACATGAGTATTTTTTTTTATTAACCTACTTGTATTAGTTTTCACATAACTTGTACACGTTACTAGTTAGACTTTTTCCAAACTATAATTCCTGACTAAATGTATAATCAAGTGAAACATTATAAAGTTTCATTCACAGCATCTAAATATAATATATATAATGTTACTAGCCTAATGTCAGTAAGAATGATTAGACAAAACTTTACTGTGCTAGTCTATTCTCTGTTCACAAATATAGCCAAATATGTTTATAACTATATATATTGTATAGGCCTACATACAAAGCATGGTTGTGTTTATGAATGTAACTAAGCTTCTGTTCATGAATATCTGCTCTGGTGTAAATATTTTGAATGTGTTATACACTGAATGTGTTATCCTCTGGGGTGTATATGTATCAAGTAAGCTGTAAATATCACTGATAATATGTGTGCTATGTGGTAATTGTGTTATTTTTTCTATAAATTAACACTAGTATTATATATATATATATATTTCAACATGACACAATACCAGTCAAAAGCTTTTGAACAGTAAGATTGTTCATGTTTAGTAAAGAATTCAACTTCTGCTCACCAAGCCTGCATTTATTTGATCCAAAATACATAAAGTTGCATTTGCAGGGTATATACAGGAATCATGGAGTTAAATTTAATACCTTTTAAGATTTTTTTAAGACTCTTTCCATACATTTTAAGACCTCATCACCACTCCAAGTTTAACTTACATTTACTATATATTGATTGTAAGATAGCACAACTAAACAGACCTACTTTGCAATAACTCCTTATCAATACAACATAATTCAGAAGGGTGGGAACGAAGCCCAAGATAATTAACTGAGTGACTAACCAATGCAACCCAAGAAACAAGACTTAGACCAATAAACAGAACAGCTGACAAAACTTATTGAGGAGGGAAAATGAAGCTCTCCGTGCTAACAGGACAATGAGTTCACACAGTATATTCAAAAGATGTATTTGTAACATCAACTCTTATAACTCTCTGCAAACCATAGCTGTTTTGTGGAGCTCTTCTCATGACAAACATCTGAGTTATCAGACAGTTTACCTGTGATTATGGAGTGCTTGATTTGATAGTGTCATTACTGCACCTAATCAAGTGTGAATAATCATGGAAGGTAAAATAATGATCACAACTATTACATCATTTTAATTGTGCATCCCAAGCCCATGCCAGTACCAAAAAAAACAAAAAAAAAACAATCAATCAATCACACCTAGAAGTTATGGTAAGGCACACAAAACCTCCAAAGTAGTGCAATTACCATGTCCCAAATATAAAAATCTCATTTTCTTCCCTAAAATACATATTTTACACTCACTGTTATGCACATTTATCATTAACACAGCTCAAATGCTTCCTACTAGTGTGGCCCAAAACATTTAGCACAGTTTTATTACAGGTAGAATGCAAAATGTTTCAGTGCAAGCATTTCAACCAAATGTAATGTATGCAATATTTCAAACCTTTAACCCACTGGGGAAAATCAACCGATGGCAACAGTTTAAAAGCAGCTCAATTTTGTGGAAAAAACAGCAACAACCACCCTGCCTCCAACACGAGCTGCGGAAGTCAGATTGACTGATCAAATGTATCAATAATATTGACTGATATTAGAATGATTTCTGAAGGATCGTGTGACTAAAAACTCAGCTTTGAAAGTCAGCTTTGATTGTTCCTAATAAACTGTGCACTTGTGAGTGAATCTCAAGTTATTTTGTGGGATAATTAAATATATTCTAAAACTACAAACCTAAAAATATAAACATTTATTTTGTCCTCACATTCTTTATTGTAACTCTTCCCTTTCAGTCACACGCCTGGCTGAATGGCACATTATGCAGCTCATTATGCGGGCCTTTGTCTTCTCAGGTGTGAATCACACAAATATTCACGGTCAATCACACCTACTCACATATGCCCTTTCAAAACAAAAAGTGTCTTAGAAAATTTAAATCAATTTATTGTTTTCTGTGAGTGAGTAAACAAGATGATTTTCACATCATTTTGAAGCAAAAATTCTAGGCTACAAGGTCCATGTTTGACAGTCTTGTGAACAAATGTTCTGTGTGTGTTTCATGACCTTATTTCAGTGACTTCAAAATTGTAGTTTTTCTCTAAACACGCATAAATGTTGTTTTCTCAAAAATACAATTGTGTACATACATGCTATTTACACATTATTATTGTAGCCCAGTTTGTACTGAATACAGTGTTTTCAGACTTTAGCCATGTATATGTTGATAAGCAATTGAAAAAAAGCACAAAGGTCAGGGCATGTCAACACTTCCCCAGGCCACCAAAACCCCCTTAGACTCCAGAGGGTTAATGATATACTAAGGAAGCCTTAGTACTTGACCAAAAGTAACAGTAAATATAGTTATGTTACAAAAGATTCCTTTTGCAAATAAATGCTGTTCTTTTGAACTTTTAATTAAAAGAATCCTAAAAAAACTTGCTTTGTTTCCTCAAAATATTCAGCAGCAGTTTTCAACACTGTTTTCAACTTTGATAATAGTAAGAAATGTTTCTTAAGCAGCAAATCAGCATATTAGAATGATTTCTGAAGGATCATGTGACACTGAAGTCTGGAGTAATGATGCTGAAAATTCAGCTTTGCACCACAGAAATATATCACATGTTAAAATATAATAACATGCAAAACTGTTATTTTAACTATTTCACAATATTACTAAAAGCAGCCTTGGTGAGGATATGAGACTTCTTTCAAAAGCATTCAAAATCTTGTTATGATGTCCTGAATGTTTTTCAATTATTTTGCTAATTTGCTTTTGATTGGAGTTCATATAATAGCGCCATGACATTCTGCTGCCTGCAGCATAGTTGAGATCTTCATACTTTTAATGATTCTTCCAGCAGTTTGTTTTAGAACAGGTCTGCCAAAAAAAATACAGGCACAGCATGATCTATATCTCACTGTTTGGTGACCACAGGAGCATTCTGAAGCATATCTAACCTGCTTAAAATTCTAGTGAAATCATGTGGCTTAGCTGTAATTAGCGCCTCTAAATGCATCCTGTCAGCCTGCTTATGTACAGGTTCAGACTCTGGCTCCTTTCCAGGTACTTTCACTCAAACCATACAGGTTATTCCACCCCAGTCTCTCTTTTTTGTTGCATTCTCACAGACCCCTTTCTGCCTTTTGTGAGGCGGTTTCGCTGTGAACTCTGGGAAGTCCCCTGAACTCTGCTTGCCTCACCATTCAGAAGCAACACTTGCGTCTGTGTGCTGGCTGACCATAAAAACGGAAGTCTGCATGTTTACAACTGAGGAAGCTCTATGATAAACTCAGTCAGCGATCTCCGGTGTGAGGCTAATGAGGATATAATTGGATTGCTGGACTCATTGCTGTAGTCCAACATGCCATGTCAATGAAAGCTCCCGAGTGAGGACTGTTTGCTTTGAAAACATGTATCAAAGACAGATCAATTGGTGTGAATTATTCCAGTGCCTTGGGCTGTAACATCAGTGCCACAGCTATGCACAAGAGGCTTGAACTCAGGCCTATGGAGCACGGAGTGCATTTTTGGCCTCTGTCTTACCCAAGATGATGCTGGTATGGAATTGCCTGCTGCCATAGAAACGGTTGTGCTGGACCTCTCAATTCTTTGAAGAAACTCCTCTCTTTTCCTGCAGGAGGAAGGGACATAATTGTGATTACAGGGATAGTTCATCCAAAAAAAGAAAAGTCTGTCATCATTTACTCATCCTTATGTTGTTCCAAACCCATATGATTTTCTTTGTCCCAAAAAAAAAAAAAAAAAAAACCTTCCAGCGAACTGTGTGTAAGTCATCTGAGGAAAAGACTGAAATTTAAGTTGCTTTTTATTGAATATCTTGGCTACTCTCAAATCTCATTCATGTGTTAAAACAATGAAATGAATAAAAAAAATTATTTTATACAGGCATCAGTATCAGTATGTTATACTGACCTTTATTCATAGATTCAGTTAACAAATATTTAAAATATCTTATATTTAAAATAATGCTGTTTCCATGTTTTCCACATTAATTAGAATATTCAGTGTGAACATACACTCACTGGCCACTTTATTAGGTACACCTTACTAGTACCGGGTTGGACCCCCTTTTGCCTTCAGAACTGCCTTAATTCTTCGTTGCATAAATTCAACAAGGTGTTGGAAATATTCCTCAGAGATTTTGGTCCATATTGAGATGATAGCATCACGCAGTTGCTGCAGATTTGTCGGCTGCACATCCATGATGCGAATCTCCCGTTCCACCACATACCAAAGCTGCTCTACTGGATTGAGATCTGGTGACTGTGGAGCCCATTTGAGTAAAGTGAACTCATTGTGATGTTCAAGAAACCAGTCCGAGATGATTTGAGCTTTGTGACATGGTGCATTATCCTGCTGGAAGTATTCATCAGAAGATGGGTACACTGTAGTCGTAAAGGGATGGACATGCCAGCAACAATACTCAGGTAGTCTGTGGCGTTTAAACGATGCTC
Source organism: Cyprinus carpio (assembly GCF_018340385.1). Classification (NCBI taxonomy): domain Eukaryota; kingdom Metazoa; phylum Chordata; class Actinopteri; order Cypriniformes; family Cyprinidae; genus Cyprinus; species Cyprinus carpio. The sequence continues at coordinate 6,612,524 of NC_056580.1, forward strand.
AATTGGTACTAACAGCACCAAAGACCGCCAAGAAAAATATCCCCCACACCATTACACCACCACCAGCAGCCTGAACCATTTAGACAAGGCAGGATGGATCCATGCTTTCATGTTCTTTACGCCAAGGCAACGTCTCTACCATCTGAATGTTGCAGCAGAAATCAAGACTCATCAGACCAGGCAACGTTTTTCCAATCTTCTATTGTCCAATCTTGGTGAGCCTGTGCGAACTGTAGCCTCCGCATCCATTACCTAACAGAAACGACCCCCTCCCTGTTCTTCTGCTGCCTTCAGCCTGTAGCCCATCTGCTTCAGGGTTGACGTGTTGTTCATTCAGAAATGATATTCTGCATATCTTGGTTGTAACGAGTGGTTTTTTGAGTTACTGTTGCCTTTCTATCCTCTCTAACCAGTCTGCCCATCCTCCTCTGACCTCTGACATAAACAAGGCATTATGGTCCACACAACTGCTGCTCACTGGATATTTTCAGACCATTCTCTGTAAACCCTAGAGATGGTTGTGCGTGAAAATCCCAGTAGATCAGCAGTTTTTGAAATACTCAGACCAGCCCGTCTGGGACCACAACCATTCCACGTTCAAAGTCACTTAAATCCCTTTTCTTCCCCATTCTGATGCTCGGTTTGAACTTCAGGAAGTCATCTTCACCACTTCTAGATGCATAAATGCATTGAGTTGCTGCCATGTGATTGGCTGATTAGCAATTTGTGTTACCAAGCACTGGAATAGGTGTACCTAATAAAGTGGCCAGTGAGTGTATATTTCTTATATAAAATTGTAATGTTATGTGTAATTAATCATGATTATTTACAGAAAGTTGTGTGATTAGTTTTTTTTTAGTAATATATATGTATTTTATAGATAATAGAATGGTAATTGAATAATATATATATATATATATATATATATATATATATATATATATATATATATATATATATATATATTATGACTATGTTTAATAACATCTTTTATAATGTGAATAAACAGCTCTAGAACTCAAATATGGCTCTTCTGTGATTTGTAACCAATCACAATTTCCTAAAATGAATATGCACATATTTAAATTTGTATGATTTGGATTTAAAAAGGTAACAATTTTAATGAATAAAAACTTAGTGGTTGTTTAACTTTAGAAAACTTAGAATGTAATGCAGAATTTTTTATTGAATACAGTTATGATGCTTTTATGATTATTTATGTATGTATTTATTTATTTACTTACTTTTTGCCAAATTGGAACTTAATCTCTAGTCACCATTTGCTTCACTGTATTATAAAGAACAGCGTGAGAATCAAATTTATTTTTTGAATGTTACTGTGGTGGAAGAAATAAAGCTATATGGGTTTGTGATGATACAATGGTAAATGATGACAGAAGTTTCCCAGCAGCATCTTGTAGGATTCCTTGCAATTGTTTTGAATAATTTCTTCACAGGCTCTAAACAAAAGGCATAGTTTTCAACTTGGGCCAAGGATAAACCGGTGTATTCAGGTTTATTGTTTTTGGATAATGGCCAGTAGTGCAGCTTATCATCCTACTTCCTCCTTTGAACAAAGCACACCTTAAATCTGGTGAGGTCTTGGAAAAATGCTTACATACCTTTGCTTGTCGTGTTGGTACAGATTCTGTCTCTGTTCTTCGTCTTGCTTTTTCATCATCTCTAGTTTATCGGCCTGCAATGCATTAAACATTTTATGTGCACTTTAGATGTTAAAATACTTTATTTTCTTTCAGCTTAATATGCAAATGAACTACAGTATAAGTAAGCCATTTACAATGAGTTCTCCAAAAAGTGTAAAAACTGTGGCTCTGTGACACTAAAACAACATTACTCAGTCTGTTTAAGCAGTCTGACCAGCTAGACATTGAGTAGCAAGATTGGCTCATCCAATGAGTTTATGGCAGAACTTTTAGTTCTGACTGATCAGTGGTAGACAGTTGGAAACCTGTTTGAATACAATCAGTGAGTAATTTACACACATTTTGATGTTTCCATATTCACTGATTTTATTGAGCTTTCCAAACACATGCATGCATTTTCTATTACCAGGAAGAGAATTTCATTATTATTATTCTACATCTATTACAATTATTCCTGCCATTTTCTCATTCTTCAGCTAATGCCACCCCTGAAGCACCATGTCATTTGCAGTGTTATTATCATTTGGCATTTATAGCCCACTGTAACTAAACTACACATTTTCTCTTTACATTCAATGTCATTCGGACACTTTAGGGACCAAATATCTCTATTAACTAGTTGCATATTAACATGTGTATTACTAGCATATAGGCTGTTGATTAATGCTTATGTAGCATTTGGACCAATCAGACACACAACTATTTGTTATATTTAACAAAAAAATATCTAACACCCCCTCATCTAACCAAAGGGTCTATAGACCCTTCTCCCGGAATGCATCTATCACCTCAAAAACGGCAGAACAGGCCTCTGGTTCCATAACAACCAAAGGCACACTATCTAATAACACTATTTTTTTGGCTCCCAGGAATGTGGCAAAGCAACTCTTAACTCAAGTCTCTCAAAAACAGACCCATAATGCCCATTAAAAGGGGCTCTTCTCTAATTCATAGAAAAACCTTTCTTTGAATGAACACACATAAACTTCAGGGCATTGTGTATGCTGTTACTGTTCTTGTATATTGTCTTTTGTGTATTGTGTATGTTTTATGCATAGTTATGATAGATCACTAGTTAATATAACCTCATCTATATGATGTTTGGTATCTATGAGTTCATATTTTCATGATCTAAATGAGAGTGTATATTATATGTTGATGCCTATGCAACACATTAGTTTTATAAGAATCCTAAAGATTCTTCTCTTGAACCCCCCAATCTAATTTCATATGCAAGACACCATACTAGAGACAAAGAGGTGTAAAACTTCCCTCCAAAAGGCACCATTCCTCATTGGCTCACTCAAATCCTGAGGATGTGACATCGTCACCCTATTTAGATCACTGATCACCAGATCAGAGCGTTTTCTTTTAGATTCAGGAATTCCAGGAGAAGATGCTGAGCTAAGAGCCTTAAAAACCATGCTTAGCTTGTGCCAGGCTTCGGCCTTGACTGTCCATTCATCAAGATCCTCTGATTCGAACTGGTCTTTCTCATCAACTCACTTCAGCAGAGACCAACTGGAGCCCCAAAGTGCATCAGGACTCTTTTTCAAACAGGCGAGACGTGCAAGTATCAAACTTAGTCTTATTAATTGGTACATTAAGTATCATATGCACCACAAACAAAGGTGTGTTTGAACTAAGAAACTGATGTTTCCTTCAGGCTGTAGATCTGCTGAATATCAAATTGTATGATGGCTTCATGTATTTTATTTCTCTTCTCTTTACTTGCTTAAGCTTTAACCCTTATTCCTATACCCACTGTATGCGTGTGCGTATGTTAGACTAGTTTAAGTGTTTATGTAGTTAATAAAGTCTTACTTGTATCACACTTGAGGTTGTTCATTGTTTGCTCATAAGTGAAGTCCCTAATCATGCAGATTTTTGCTACATGCTCTGAGTAGTATTGTACAGTAAGAAAGTTATTTTCCTTAACCAGAATTGACAGAATTTTCTTAGAATTGACAGACAGTTGACACTGAGAGATCAAGTAAATACTTACAGCGGATCTAAATATTTATAATTACTCATAACTAGTTATGATTGATTATTCATATTTCCCCTTTGAGCTGATTCGCTACACTTATAAAGCACATATTTGACATCCCTTAATCCTACCCAATCTCTAAACATAACAACTACTGTACTAAATATTAATAATTAGTTTAAATAGTTAGTAGTTAGGAACTAGAATTTTGTCCTAAAAATAAAGTGTAACTATGCATATAACGGAAATATATAAATACAGTGTTGTCCATCTGAGACCACTAGTGAAAATTTAGCATTTTTTATTTAATACAACATTTTTCATTAATCTGATTAAATAGTTTGATTAATAAACCCTTTAAATAGTGCAGAATTTAAAAACTGTAATTACTTTTTTAAATATTTAAATATTTACTTTATTTAATTTAATTTTATATTTTTATATTACATCCCAACATTTTTAGCGGATATGTTTTAATTTAATTGTAATTTTATTTTTTTTACTTTTCCATTTTTGAACCACATTTTTTCATAGTGCTGTCATTCTTTTGTCATTCCCAGATTGCACTTTGTTAGATACTGACTGCATTTCACTGGCTCTGTATTTGTACTCTCCACAATAATAATAATAAAGTTAAATCTAATCTAATTAAAAACTTTTTCTTCAACTGATTTTCATTTCCAGTATTACAGTATTCCAAACTTATCTACAATCCCGAGATTAACCATTATTATACTATGAGAACGTCCAAACAATGACCAGAGTGTGTTTTAGAAAATGAACTGTGGTTGCTCAAATAATTAAACTCATGCAGCAGCAACATTGAAGGCTAAAGTCTAATAAAGTATTTAATTGCAAAGAATATGATAACGTGGACGTTGCCTGCAGTGACATCTGGAGTTATAAAGTCTGAATTACAAAGGCATCATAAAAAGCACTGAATCTAAACACAAGCCAGATGACCAAATGAAGTTTGGTAGATGCATGAGAGTAACACAATGTCCATCATAAACTCTATAAAAAAACATATTTCAATTTCATTACATAAACCCCCTGAAATCCCTTCATCTTCTCATTCTCCTCCTTGCCTGTCTCTCCCTTCTATCCATCCACTCCCTCTTAATCTGAAGATATATACATAAATCAAATGCAATTAAAGCAACAAACAAAAAACAATTATTAAAGAAATCAAAACATAAAAATCAAACAGCTACTCCTAAACCTTTCACCCTCAGCTATAACAAACACAATACATCCTTCAGACTCTTTCTTAATTCTGCCAGTGATACCGCACCACCTGTGAGAGTAAATACATTAGCGGGTTTAGATGTTTCGTTCATTTGCTTTTGTCTTTTTTTTCAGATCAGGACTGAAATCTCCACATTACCTAGTCTCTCTGGAGTCAGCTGAATGGGACCCGGGCGATTCTCCTCTTTCCATCTCCTCAGATTCTCCTCTTCTTCCTTTGCAACTGCAGAGAGAGAGATACATGTGTTTCATTTCTACACACAAATGGGATAGTTTGAAGCTCAGGGCTTGCAAAGTGCACACTAATAAATTACTTAATACATACAGTTTTTTAAGACAGACATAAATTAAAGGCTGGAATGCACTACACAGCTTTTGCACTGTTTTTTTCCTCACAGATTTCCCCCCCAAAAGTCTGAGTTAGTCTGCAGATTTTGGGAATTCGGAGTTAACAGATTTCACGGAGTGCATGATTTAAGCAGGGGAGCTCAATACTGTTCCTGGAGATCTACATACCAGCAGAGTTCAGTTCCAACCCTGATCAAACACACCTGTCTGTAATTATCAAGTGCTCCTGAACATCTTAGGCTAAGTTCACACTAAAGGATTTTAAGCCCAATTTAAGCCCAGTTTGCAAGTTAATGAGCTCACTGACAGGTCGGGCTGTGATCGGGGGAAAATCAGTGGGTGATCAACATCATGTGGGGTCAGGTGTCTCGACAAGCTACAGCCAGTGAGAGAGCAAGGCATGGGTTGAGGTCAACCGAAATAAAACAGCAGCAGCACCATGGCTTTAAGAAACATCCATACACAAAAAAACAACTCACCTTTTTTTCAGAACAGATCATCACGCAAACAGCTTCCAGCACTAATTTCTTCCCGATGTCCATTTTCAAATAAACAACTCCTGTTTCACTTGTTGTTTCGCGTCATTCTCGTTCAACTTCTTGCGTGTGCTTTCATGACAAAACATGGTTTGGGGATTGTGTAGAGTTGTTGGGTGACAGAGTTGTTGTAGTGTGTGATGCCCTGTTGCAGATCATTTACATAGTATCGCATAGTCTGAACACATTACGACTTCAAGACAGACAATCAAGTCATGTAGTCTGAACAGCACAGCGATTTGCAGACGTTTAATGTCCTGCTGTAGTGTGAACTTAGCCTTTATTAGCTGTTAAATTGTGTTTGATCAGGGTTGGAGCTGAACTTTGTAGGAAGGTACTTTAGATCTTCAGGAACAGGATCGCGCACTACTGGATTAAAGGAATAGTTCAAGCAAAAAGAAAATTTGCAGGTAATCCAAGATGTAGAGTTTGTTTCTTCATCAGAACAGATTTGGTGAAATGTAGCATTACATCACTTGCTCACCAGTGGATCCTCTTCAGTGAATGGGTGCCGTCAGAATGAGAGTCCAAACAGCTGATAAAAAAATCACAATAATCCACACGTAATCCACAGCACTCCAGTCCATCAATTAATGTCGTGTGAAGTGGAAAGCTATTTGTTTGTAATAAACAAACACATCATTAAAAGGTTTAAGGTTGAAATCGTTGCTTCTAGCCAAAATATGAGTCCCTTATAATCCATAATAACGCTTCCTCCAGTGAAAAAGTCCATCCCTGTTGTCCTCTCAAATCAAAATCCACCAACATATTTGCTTAGAACTGTTTTGGACTGTTTAACGTTGTTAACGGTGCTTGATATGTGTGTTTTTCTCTTCCCCGATTTAGACTAAATTACTTTCTCACTGGAGTAAATATTATGGATAGAGGACTCATGTTTTAGCTTGAAGCAACAGTTTAAATTTATAAACCTCTTAATGATGAACTTGTTTATTTCAAAAAAGCAGCTTTTGCAAAATCAAGACGTTAACTGATGGGCCAGAGTCGTGTACATTACTTGTGGATTATTGTGATGTTCAGCTGTTTGGACTCTCATTCTGACGGCACCCATTCACTGCAGAGGATTTATTGTTGAGCAAGTGATGTAAAGCTAAATTTCTCTAAATCTGTTCCTATGAAGAAACAAACTCATCTACATCTTGGATGGCCTGAGAGTAAATGTTAAAGTGTTATATGATGCAATTTCAATTTTTCCTTCTCTTTGGAGTGTTACAAGCTCTTGGTGCATAAAGAAGATCTGTAAAGTTGCAAAGACTAAAGTCTCAAATCCAAAGAGAAATTCTTTATAAAATTAAGACTTGTCCACGCTCTCCAAAAATGCCTTGTTTAACCCCCCCCCCCACCCCACATCTCTACGTCACAGTGTGGGACGTGTGGGAAGATTTGCATAACAACGCCCAAATGTTCAAGCAAAGAAAGAAGGTGTAACTTTTATTCTCGCTGTAGTACTGTTGTTGCCTCGCCGTTCTCAAGTCCACTGGCTGTTCCTTACTCAAGCCCACAGTGTGTGATGCTGTGTGATGCATTTTATGGAGGACTGTTTCCTGAACCTGCAGACTAGCCTACAATGCGTCTGTGATCAAAGGCTGTTCTATAAAGTGAGGCAGTTCAAACTTTGCAAGGACAGTCTGGTGCTTCTGACTCACAGCCTGTAAGTACATTTTTTTAAACTTAAAAAAATTGTCTCCTCATGATTCAAACGCAAGTTTTGAGCAGTGTAGAGTAGACTTGTTGTTTGTCATTTCTCCGATCACAAATGTGGACATGGTTTTATGTTTACGCGGCGCGATATGCAACGCAATGCACACAAAGACAGTATAAGTCATTATAATCAGTAATTATGTCCCCACTGGATTCAACAAATCCAGTCTATCTATCTATCTATCTATCTATCTATCTATCTATCTATCTATCTATCTATCTATCTATCTATCTATCTATCTATCTATCTATCTATCAATTTCCATTGCAAAAAAAAAAAAAGGTTTATAATAAAAAGTTTGTTTTGATTTTTTAAACCTTCTTCACACAATAAGAGAAACATGAATCTTTTAAGAACTGTTGACTGAAAGGTTCTTAAGGGAACCCAAAACGGTTCTTCTATTGCATCACATATTTATTGCAAATTTATAAGAGTGTGTGTATGATGGGCACAGACCATGATTTTTAAGCTTTACACTGTGATTAGGAGATCAAACATGTTTGATATTTTTTAAGCTAATTTTAGATCACGTTTTGTTTTCATTCATCACGCTTCCCCTTGCACGTGATACATGTGTTTCTGTGTGAGTTTGCTGTCTTTAGAACAACTCAGTCCTTTATAGTCTATTATGCTGAGTTTTCTCCGTATTTACAAAGTTATCATGATGTCTAGTGTTTTAAAATCTGTTCAGATTTTAAAATCCGTTCAGTGTATACAGGCCTTAAGATAATAATGAACTACATTAACAATAACAACAAAACAAATCTGTCTTCTCTTGCAGACACAAGTTAACATACTGGAATTGCACTTGATGGTAACAATTATAGAAACATCTGGATCACATGAAGATGGAAAATACAACAACAGTCGTGTCATGACTTACTCCTCTGCAGTTTGCTCCATCTTGATTCATTTGGTGGTATCTTGGTGTATCCATCAGCACTGTGGGCAAATGGCATGCATTAGGTACATTTTCTTACGTAAAGTCAGAATTTTTCACAAACAACTCTGGGGAACTTCCCTCCATCCCAAACATATTTGATGGTGACACAATACACAAGCCCCAAGTAATGCAGCTGTCAAAAGCCATTAAAAACACATTAGTATCATAGCCGATCCCCTGACATCACATATGACCCCAAATGTGCTGCCTGATGATGACACATAAAAATCATGAGGTAGAAATCAAAAAGATTAGAATCAGGCATGATTATTGCTAAGTAAATAAATAAGCAACACAAATAGAAATAGCAAGAGTACTTCGGTTCAGGCAACAGTTCAGTACTTTACACTAGAAAAAAAACAACAAAAAAAAAAAAAAAACATTGGTGATAACTGAATAAACAAACCAATGACATGGACACAAATAATTGGAATTCCCCTTAAAAAAACTCGCCATGCAACCATTCCAGCAAAAATATCATATTATGACAGTAACTATTTGCAATCATGAGTAATTATTGTTACTACAAGAAAACTTTGATAAACAAGAAGTTTAAATGACAAAAAGCTTCTCACCTCATTGAAAAAGATCACATACTGTATTAATTTACAATGACTTTGCATTATAACAAAGGACTATACTATTTGAACAATTATGGCTGCATTGTCTGATTAATTTTTAATAAAGTTTTGTCATGTGATAGCAGCACATGTTTACTCCTTAACTAAAAATGACAAGTTGGTTAATACAAGATATTCAACAATGTACACAATGTAAATAAAGGTAAATATTTAGATAGAACTTAAGAAATTATAGATGTACTTAAGTTAATATACAATACATTTAAACAAGTGTTATATTATAGGCTATAAATATAGCTGGTATAATATGAACACGCAAATTCAATCAAAACAAATACATAAAAAAAAAAAAGCTACCAGTTTTTATTTTATAAAACCTATACTTTCAACTACCAATATATGTACTGTCCACCAGAGGACTGTTGAATTTATTCATTTATTTTGTTTTTAATGATATTTTGCAATTTATTTATCGGGTTGTGTTTTTTTAAATATGTTTTAATGTTGTTATTTACTATCCCTATGTAATGATTCGAAGAGAGCGAGAGAGATTGGAAAATGTCCGCGTGACAGTAATTTCGGAATCGGTTGCTATGGTAAATATTCGCTTTGGAAGTTTCGTTTCTCCAGAATGCTTTGACAGAAACGAAAGTGAAACTAAAGTATCTGCTAGTTTAAAAACCGAGAAGGAACTACGGAATTAAATGCACGATTTCATTACCAAAATGACCGATCGTTAGCTCAAACACATCGAAATAACGATTGGCTAGATCTCAATAATGTTAAAACGTAAAAAAAATAAAGAAAAAACATGTTTATACATTTAAATGTAAAATATTTATTTATATCATATCCTATTATTTTATAAATATATATAATATTAGGCTATAGCAAACATAAACACCCTGCATGAGAGTCAAATTCGTGATATTGTAGTGTTGTACTTACTGTGTTGGCTGATTCTGGGGGTTAGAAGTACTAGGTGAGTTATTCTCACAAGAATATTCATCTGTTTGCTCGCTGTCCGTCATCCTTTGATTCACTGGATGTCCTCTATATGCCCCGCTTCCTTCGGAATTATGATTTAGATGCGTAGATCGATCCATGCTATAGTGTGTTCTGTCGTGTGACTCCTGATCTTTCCACGCATGAGAGCAGCTGATCACTGGCACTGGCAGCGAGTTGGTTATGCATTTATGGCAAGTCTCTCTATGTGGGATTTCCCGCTTAACAGCAGTATTTATATGCTTAGTGCCTTTTAAACACAAGATAAATAAATATAATGCTTGGCAGTTACAGTTTGTTTTGGAAGTTTAGGGCACATGAAACTGTGGGGTCCGCGAAACGCATTGCTCTGTTTTGGAATCGCGAGACCCCGCAGCCGCTCGAAGTTTGTCCCTCTGGTGCTTCCGTAGCTGTTTCTGTCATCAGCAGCAGCAACATGGCGAGCTCCGGTGGCGTAGTGCGGGACGGGGACTTCATGAGACATGCAGAATATACACCGAAATCCAGCGGGCAGAATGAGACAGATATTGACAAACGCCTTGTGAGTAGGCCTACATGAGCTGAGCTTGTGTCACGAGAGATCCGTCTGTGCGCGCATCCATAGTATTGACCTTGCTGCTCACATCTCAGACTCAAGCAGTCACCTGAAGACTTTTACCTGTATTTTATCAGAGAACATTATTGCCAAACACCTACTGTAAACTGATGCATTAACAAAAATTGCCCAATGGTTGAATATGTGTTGTGGCAAGGGAAATGATATGAAGGGCTTATTAATTATTGTGAAGCTTACAGTTCATTCTCACAGTTTTTATACATTAGCCTTTGTTACTATATATATATATATATATATATATATATATATATATATATATATATTATATATATACAGTACTGCAGAAGTCTTAGGCTATTAGTATTGTCACCCTAAAAAATCTATCTTTTGCTGTAGTGTGTCAGTAGGAAATATCGGTTTACATTTCCAAACACTCCTTTTGCCATTCATTGTAATAATCCAGTGTTGTGTGTTATTCCTGAATGAATCAGTGTGTTTAAACAAATCAGTTGAGTAAATGATTCAGTTACTCACTCACAAAGACAGTCACTTGTTTGTGTCCTGAATTAATCTTGCTTGAATGAATAAGTGGAGGCAAAGATTCAGTGACTCATTCATAAAAACTTCAGATCTCATTCACTAACCACGTTAGGCTCAAAATAATAATCCAGTAAGAGATTTTTGAAGCGTCTGTATATATAAGCGTCTGGCCCACAAAAAGCTATAAGTACAAGCTGATTTAATAAGTATAGTCGTAAAATAAGGTCCTTAACTAAAACTTAAGTTTGTCAAGCCAATCTTGTTTGTAAAAGAAAGATTAAAATAGCTTTAAAAACATATATGTTTAAAGATTATGTGCACCTTATGATACAAATTGGTTTCTAAGTTGTTCTTGATGGTTTCTATGGCATTCTGGGTCTTTGCTATGTATTTTAAGGTAGTAGCTGGGGCATTCTGGGTGTTTTTATTAGTTTCGGGGAAGTTTCTGAGAAGACAGATATAGATAGATAGATAGATAGATATAGATAGACAGATATAGATAGATAGATAGATAGATATAGATAGACAGATATAGATAGATAGATAGATAGATAGATATAGATAGACAGATATAGATAGATAGACAGACAGATAGATAGATAGATAGATATAGATATAGATAGATAGATAGATAGATAGATATAGATATAGATAGATAGATAGATAGATAGATATAGATAGACAGATAGATAGATATAGATATAGATAGATAGATAGACAGACAGATAGATATAGATATAGATAGACAGATAGATAGATATAGATATAGATAGATAGACAGACAGACAGATAGATAGATAGATAGATATAGATATAGATATAGATAGATAGATAGATAGATAGAGATAGATATAGATATAGATAGATAGATAGATATAGATAAAAAAAAAAAAAAAACAGATAGATAGATAGATAGATAGATAGATAGATAGATAGATAGATAGATAGATAGATATAGATAGACAGATAGATAGATATAGATATAGATAGATAGATGTCATGATTCATTCGTCAGACTCTGAACATTCAGTCAGTGGAAATCTGTGGGATTTGTGGATTTTTTTTTTTTTTTGGAAATGAAGAATCTTACATTTCCAGTGGAAGTCTAGTTTAGTTTTTACATTTTTAATGATCTGGTATGGGGAAACCTTATGTCTGATGCTTAAAATCCTTCTCTAAGAAATCCTTCTCTTATTAATGATTATCTTAGTGATGTGATGTCTGTGTGTGTTTCAGGGTGGCTGTCTGATGGCAGTGGGGCTGGGAGTTGCAGCGGCAGGGTTTGCAGGTGAGCACATCTGCTTTGATCCCCTGTGTATGCATCTGTTTGGAGATTTGTGTGTCATTAAACCACACGTTGCAGTCACATGCAGAGCTACATGCATTCATATAATACGTGTGGTATGGCTTAGTGGTTAAAGCTCTGGGCTGAGAACCAGTGGTTACCGGCTCAAACTGATGATTGATCACCATTGTGCTTTTGAGGTAGTGCTCAACCTCAGATTACTCCAGAGGAGACTGGATTGCTTGTATTTTCTTGCATGAGTTGCCTGTTATAAGTAATTTCAAGCTGCTGATAGCATTAGCCATGTGACAAATAAGGCATTTAAGTTGGTTTACGCAATATTGTCATGTTAGAATTGTGAGTTTGATATTGCTTTTATGCAGCAGTTCAATAAACAAGAAGTTAGTATTGAGCAACATACATTTTAGATGCATTTTTGTTACGTTGTCTATTTTTTGCTTTGCCAATGAAAATATTTCCAAATGAATTCGAAGTAGAACTAACTGTTGCGTGTCTGAGAAAAACACATTAGTGTTGTGTTATTCCTGAATGAATCAGTGTGTTTAAACAAATCAGTTGAGTAAATGATTCAGTTACTCACTCACAAAGACAGTCACTTGTTTGTGTCCTGAATTAATCTTGTTTGAATGAATAAGTGGAGGCAAAGATTCAGTGACTCATTCATAAAAGCTTCAGATCTCATTCACTAACCACGTTAGGCACAAATTGGTGTGTGAAATCTGCATTCAAAGGTTTCACCAAAAAGTCATTCACTTGTAACTTTCATGCTTAAATGTATTCTAAATTTACACCAAAAATAAAAAAGTGTAGGAAGGACTGAAACCACACATAGAAAACAAAATAATGTATTACTGAGTGGCCTCATAATTGTTAAGATGAAATGTGTCCACAGTATGTAATCGTGTATAGTAAAGAGTAGGGCTGGACAATATATCGAACGATATGATCATGCTAAGGAAATATATCGAACGATTATGCCATGCGCCACTCGTCAGTAAAGCCGGTTAGGATTAGGGTAAATCCCATGAGATGCTTTCAAATGGGCTGCAGTTAATACAAGAGCCGTAGTTGTTTGAGAATCTACGCTATCATCGTGTTCTTTGGCAAGATGCATCGCCTTTAAAGAACTCGTAATAGCGTTTGCTTGTCAGAAACTACGGCTCTATGTATTAACTGCAGCTCCATTAAAAGCAGGATGGGGATTTACCGCAGACACATGGAACCGGCTTTATGTTGAGTGCACATGATCATATCGTTCGATTATTGTCCAGCCCTAGAAAAGGTTGGTCTGTGCATAAGTTATTAAGCCAGAGCTGCACAGTTAGGGTTAGGGCTGGCTAATGAGATGTCTGTAGTCTTGGTCTGTGCATAAAATCTGGACAAATTTATGAGTGAACTTGCCCCAGTGCTCTTTGGCATTGCAGTGTGTTTAGAGACAAATCAGTTTAGCTAAAGTAATTAAAGGCTATGAATGACACACTCCTCAAAAGGTCGCTCATGTTGAGTACTCTAAAAGCACTCATGAACAAACCAGCCCAATAAACTATTATATTCAACGAGCCCCAACAAATCATATTATCAAATTATTCAAACAAACAATCATAAAAAAACACACAATGAACGATAGGCATATATAAGCAGTGTATATATATATAGTTTAGTAAATATATATAGACACACTCATAAATAGCATCATGAGAAATATAAATATATATTATAAAAAAAACGCAAGACAAAAATAAATAAATAAATGCTATATATATATTATATGCACAGACACAGCACTACAGACATACATCATTAGCCACACCTAACTGTGCGGCTCTGGCTAATAACACAGCTTTTCTATACTAACTTCTTTTTTTTTGAACTTGGCTATAGAAATTAGACTTTAAGTAGTTTTTTTTTAATAATTTTTTTTTTTTTTTTTCCAGGATTTTATTATTAACATGTAAATATGATTTTTTTTTTTTTTTTTTTTAATGAAATGATACTCTAAATAATAAAAACTGCCAGTAAATTTCTTAATGAGTAAGACATTCATTCATTCCATTCGTTCAAATGGCTGATTAATTTAGGAATGAAGTACAGTGGGAAAATATTTATTTGATCCCCTGTTGATTTTGTAAATTTGTTCGCTTACAAGTAAATGGAGGGTCTGTAATTTTTATGGTAGGTTTATTTTAACGGATAGGGACAGAATATCAACCAAAACCAAAAAATCCAGAAAAACACATTATATAAAGGTTAGAAATTGATTTACATTTCAGTGAGTGAAATAAGTATTTGATCCCCAAGCAAAACATGACTTGGTACTTGGTGCAGAAACCCTTGTTGGCAAGCACCGAGGTAAAACGTTTTTTGTAGTTGGTTTGCACACATCTCAGGAGGGATCTTGATCCATTCCTCTTTACAGATCCTCTCTAAATCCATAATGTCTAGGCCGCTCCTTGACCTTAATGTTCTTCATCCTGACCAACCCCCCCCTTGACATTATATGAGGTCTGGAGGCTGGCTAGGCTGCTCCTTGACCTTAATGTGCTTCTTCTTGAGCCACTCCTTTGTTGTCATGCTGGAAGACCCATCCATGACCCATCTTCAG
This sequence comes from Cyprinus carpio, assembly GCF_018340385.1. Taxonomy (NCBI): domain Eukaryota; kingdom Metazoa; phylum Chordata; class Actinopteri; order Cypriniformes; family Cyprinidae; genus Cyprinus; species Cyprinus carpio. The sequence goes on from NC_056580.1 coordinate 6,627,563, forward strand.
TGTTCTGGCTGAGGGAAGGAGGTTCTCATCCAAGATTTTACAGATCATGGCCCCATTCATTTGCCCCTCAATGTGAAGTCTTCCAGTACCCTTAGCAGAAAAAGAGCACCAAAACATAATGTTTCCACCTCCATGCTTGACTGGAGGGATGGTGTTCTTGGGGTCATAAGCCCGATTCGGACGGTAATTGTTTCTCATGTGAACGTCTATAAAATGAATTTGTGTAAAATGCATTTAAAAATACTTATTATTATGTAAAATGTAGGCCTATTCTTATTATTCCAATCATATTTTATAATATAGAATCCTATTTATTATTTGATTATTTAAATTTCCTGTTTAAAAAGACGTGCTATAGTTGTATCTAAATATACACAATATAGTTATGTAGCCTATATATCCGTTTATAATACACATTTTAAACTGTATTGCATACCTGCTGCTGCCATAATAAAGACCCATTTCGAATGTTTGCATGCTTTTCTTCTCTTTCTGCTCCCAGTCGCTGTGAGCAGTTATGAAGTATTGTTCTTTTAAATACTTTCCAGCATTTCAGAAATAAATATGTATGCAAATTACACCGAAGTACAACAGTTAACAACGGTGTTCGGCACTGAATTTTGAATCGATTTCTTCTTGTAAACTCAGAGATGTGGATTCGACCGGCAATTAAATTACCACACGACCTCGGTGTTTGTCAAAAAAACAGTAGGTGATTTGGCCGGGGATTTTTACGGGGATGGTGAGAGAAAAAACACAGACACCCTGGATTCGGACGGCAATTAAATCACTGACTACCCCTTGTAAATGGTGAAAATCACTTACGTCCCCCTGAGAAACAATTATCGTCCGAATAGGGCTATAGTCAGCATTTCTCTCCCTCCAATCACGGCGAGTCGAGTTACTGCCAAAGAGCTCAATTTTGGTCTTATCTGACCACAGCACTTTCTCCCATGCCTTCTCTGAATCATTTAGATGTTCTTTGGCATACTTTAAATGGGCCTGTACATGCACGGAGCTCCAGACCGAGACCAATTGATGGTTATTTTGTATTTCTTCCACTTCCAAATAATCGCACCAACAGTTGTCTCCTCGCCAAGCTTCTTGCTGATGGTCTTGTAGCCCATTCCAGCCTTGTACAGATCTACAATCTTGTCTCTGACATCCTTTGACAGCTGTTTAGTCTTGCCCATGGTGCTTGGAGAGGTTGGAATGGAAGACACAGATTGTGTGAACAGGTGTCTTTTATACACCTAGCGAGCTGACATTAGGAGTAACTAAACAGTAAAACTGACGTCTCCGTGATGTACATGTGCTATCAGGGAATATTAAATTCTTATTTAATGAACTGCTGTATAAAATCAATATCACATTTGCACTCGTGCTATTTGGGACAGAAACAACACTGGTGTGATATTGCATTCTTTGCTCGTGTGACATTGCTCAACTATGCCATACCATATAAATATTAAACAAAATCTCATCCAGGGTCGTTTTCCTCCAATCTCTTAAATTTTAGAGGCATATAACTGCATTCTATAGGCTACATCACAGTTGTTTCCGGCATCATCCTCACCGCCAATCATCTGCATAGGCAGAGATTGTCTTACTATTGGGAGATGTGAGTGTCTGTATTGCTTACCACTTGAAAAACTGTAACGTCTTAATTGGATCACATGAGGCACCTCAGCCAATCACACAATGACCTCTGGTCTCCTGATCGATCTGCAGTGAGTACAGTGCTGCTTGAAACCAAACACACCTCATGAAATGCAAGATGACGTACGTAGGGTGGGTGCACTAATTGGGTTAAAAATTTTAATGTGTTATTTTCTCCATAACTAATTATTTAGATTAACTTATTAATAAAATGACGCCCTAGCTTGAACGAATCAGTTGAGGGAATGATTCAAATACTCACTCGTAAAGACAATCACTTGTTTTGATCCCGAATGGGTGAATGAATCAGTGACATCTCTCTTCCACTAATACACAGACTGACAGTCTGTCTAGAAAGCACAAACACAGACAAGTAAAGTGCTATCAACTTTGAAAAATCTCAGTTCTGTTGAACTAGATATCAGCACGCTTGGAACGCCGTGTTGGCGAAGCGTTCGTGTTTGCGTTCTGGCTCAGACTAGTTTCAAGCCAGGATGTTTGTGAACTAAAACCTCTCATGTTGCGGTTCACAGTGGGATAGGGTAGCCATTGTATAATGTAATAAAAGTTTTTCCTCCTTTGTCTTTTTAAAATATTTAGCTAAACTTTCCGTATGTCAAAGCCGCCCACAGATATTTATGATGTGATTCTAAAAAAACCACTCAAAATAACATCTACAGCCACCAAGGTGATGGTTAAGCCACTCTTACTGTGAGTGTTTGTTCAAGCCCCCAGATGAAGCTCAGCCAGGTTAATGAGGTCAACGTGGCCTCTAGCATTAAAAGGAATCAAAGCGACTTTAAACGGCTGCATGTGGCCAAATAATTTAAGTGACTTTTTCATCGGCCTGTTTATGTTTGATTCTCTTCTGGCAGGTGTCTCTCCCGTCCTCCCTACTGTTGCGTGGTAGTTAATCATTGTTGGTTGCCAAGTCTTCCACCCATAGCTGTGTGAGGTCAGGATGGAATAGAACTTGTGGTCGCTTTGAGGAAGGGGGCTAATTCCCATTTCAGTACATCGAGGGGGCAGCGCTCCTGCCAAAAGCTGAGGTGGTGTGTGGTCTGCTCCGCTCAGAGGCAGGGCTTTGGATTACAGCGGAGGGAGCCTCAAGTGCTTTTTTGCTGAAAAGCAAAATAACGTTTTCCTCTCAACAATATACTTCTCAGAGTTTGATGAAATGAAAATCCCAAAATGTTCCCAAAATGAATTATTTTAATGATTTTATGTGTTCTTCACCTACAGTTTGGTTGGGTTCAATGAGCCGCTCAACGGCCTTTCACAGCTTCTTTGTTGAATGCTGGATGTTTGAAGGCATTATATGTTCATTTAGTTGAGTGCTGCTGACTTGCAGTGTGTTGCTTCACAGTCGAACCACAACCACAGGCAGTTCACCAGCACCCTGACCAAATAAATACTAAGGGAAGTTGAAAGGCGACCTCACCTTTTACACATACTAAATAAGACTAAAATGTGGTTTTGTCCTTGGTTTCACCCTTAAACCAACTTTGTTAATCCTGGAAATTAACTCTGTAAATGGTCTGCATGGAGGCCTTTGAGTCATGTCATAAAAAAACAAACCAATAATAAAACCTTTTTAGGTCGATATGCATTCCACTTATGGAGGCCTTTGAGTCAGGTTATTACAGAAGCTACTAAGAAGTTACCCACTGCGGTAAGTGTCAGAAACATACAAACCATTTTTAACATGCACCCTGAAAAAAAAGGTACAATTATTTATTTCTTTTTTTTCTAAGGAACATTTATAAAAGATACTTAAATGTCCTAATTGAACTATGGCCTAAACCTGGCTTAGTGTAAGCCCTGACTGTCAAACCAGGCCTATAATTACAAATTAGTACCTAAAGTGTACATCTTAGTACCTTTTAAATGGGTACCGCCGTAGTGACAGTTTTGTAAAAAAATTTTCCGAGACCATACATACTGTAAGGCAATGTTGTGTGATCCCAGAGGAAAGAAAAATCTAAAGTTTTTTTTAAAACCTCAAATATTTCTCCTAGACAGAAATGAGTTTACCTTAACTTCAAATGGAGATTTTTGCTCAAGTCTCCTGCTTCTTAAACTTGTCTCCTGAGACAAAAACTCTTAACACTTTCACAGTGGTCTCCTTTAAAACATTAGAAGCGATCTCGGCTACATCACACACTGTGCTCAGATTTTTCTCCTAAACTACAGATTTGGGGGTCACATATTTGCCTCCTTTAAAGCTTTAGAAGTGATTTCAAAACTACTTGAATACTTGAAAGGCACTAAAAAAAGTTAAAACAAAATCCATAAATTCAGAGTTAAAGGCTATATTAAGAGTGAAATTATGCAGAAATAAGGATAATGTTACTCTTAATTGTTGACACGTAATAAGAGAATAGAGCCGTACAGTTTGTGGGCATAGGGCATATCATTTGTTTTTGGAAATAGTAATGAACTCAATGCCTTTATTAAAACTGGCTTTTAATAAATTCTTACTACAGGAACAATAATCCTGGAGCTTTCTTTGCTGAAAGGCACATTAAATGGCCTATGACTCAATACTAGACTAATTTGAATAATAATACATAAAATGTGGTGGAAATGTTTGAGCTATTATTGAAACCTTTGACTTTGTGCACAGTTTGTAAAGTTGTTGAGGTCACTTCTGAAATTTATAGGAGACAAAAGTGAGAGCTCCCGAGTCTTTAGTGTAGGAGAAAAGTCTGAGCACAGTGTGTGATGTTGTGGAGATCTCTTCTAAAGCTTAAAAGAGACAAATGTGAGAGATCCAGAGTCTTTAGTTTAGGAGAAATATTCAAGCACGGTGTGTGATGTTTATTGAGATCCTGTTTGAAACTTTAGAGGAGACCACCGCCTTTCTCTCAGAATTTTCTCATGTCTCATTTGTGTCTACTTCTATTTCTCATAAGGAATTTTAGGAGAAACATCTGAAATGCTGTTGTTAGAAAAATTAGAGATATATGAGAACCACAAGTAAGTCTCCTGAGCTTAGGAAGAGCAAAGTCTGAGCAATATATTTTTTTCCCCCTCTGGGATTGCTCTCTAACACCCTATGAATAAGTATTCCCATTGAGAAAAGTTCCGGCATAACTTTAGTTTTTTTTAAACAGATTGTGTTTCAGAAAGCAATAATTTGTGGGAATGAAATTTGGATTTTTCCATGTTCATCTCCACCTCTCGAGGCACTTGTTTGCGTGCAGTGTTGGCATGTTAAACCACCTGCTGTAGGGCGATGGACTGATTCATCACATCTTACTGGCCGTCGCTGTAGTTCACGCTGTGCTTCTGGTTTTTTATGGCGTTTGTAATGCTGTTTTGTCCAGGTTCTTCTTAATCTCCAGAGTTGTGTGGTCGGGGCTGGTTCCCAGCGCTTTGACTCAACCTGTCCACCTGTGTACACTATTAAACTTCTCAGATCTCAGCGGCTTTCTCCTAAACCCGGTTCGCGACGGAGCACTCTTGTAATAGATCATTATTAGAGTTATTAATCCAGTGATTTCATCATTCTGTGAATCACATAATGGATGAGTGTGATTAAGTGTCGTGTTGTGGGCTGAGATTGGACTGAACATTCTGGCCTCTCTCACTCTCTGAATATACACATGTTTTTACTTAATCGCGAAGTGGATGAAGGAGCCACAGGCCGATGTTATTCTGTTATGAAATTTTAATTAAAGGGATAATGCAGCAAAAAAACCCCTGAAAATTCTGTTATTGTTTATTAGCCCTCACCAGACCTGTGTGTGGTTGTGGAACACAAAAGTTGAAATTTCTGAAGGATTGTTATGAATCTGTTGCCTATACAACCACAGTTTATAGTCATCTAGAATGTCTGAAAAATGGTCAAAATTAAAAAGAAATCATAAAAGCATCCTAAAATTATCATAAAAGAAGTCTATACTGATCGTGCGCCATATTCCATGTTACAGATTTTTTTGAACTGTTCCTCATATAAACCTATTTTATGCATTAAGAATACATGTAATCAAGTCATATTGGCTAATGAGATAATTTTGAGTCCCTGTTGGGCAATAAAACGGTATCGAGATTTATCGACGGTACTTCTTCATCGATAACGATAGAAAAAATGTTCAATGTCCCACAAAAAAACATGAGTGCTGTGCCTGCCTGTGATGAGGAGATTGTGAATTGTGAAAAATAATATTAGTCGAATTTAAAATAGAAAAAATGCATTTGAATGCAAAAATGGTGCAGTCGAATATTAGGTGTGCATCAGGGAGCGTCATCAGTTGCATATTTAATGTTTTGTTAGTCTAGTCTAGCTTTATGCACATTTTTTATGGACAGTTATTTCATTGCATTGACAATTTAATACACTGCATTGTTTTGCTCATTGTGCCCTCCTGTGGCCTTGGGAGACAAGCCACACGTTTCCATAAGATGCATTTAATCTGCATACAACACATAAGAAAGGAGATATGTTTAAATTTTATTTTGTGTTTGACTGTTAAAACAACAACAACAACAACAAAAACAACAACAAAATGCTATTTGTCTCAATAAATTGGGTAAATTAAAAATACAGTTGTTAAATTCAAAAATTTTTTCCATTGCGTTTTGTTTTTAAAAAAAAGGTTATAAAAAATGTCAATAATTATTGATACTGAATAATATGAAACATTATATCATTGATTTTTTTTTAGCTATATTGCCCAGGCCTTCAGCTGTGTGAAGGTTCTTCAGAAAGTCTTTGTAAAAAGCATTAGATAGCAGATAAATAATGTATTAAAGAATTAAAATGAAGAATTAAATTTTTTTGGGTGAACAGTTTCTTTAAATTTTAGATATGTGCTGAAAATACTGAATGTGTGAACTTGGAAAATCCCTAAGTGGAAAATTTTTGAAGCAATTGGAAATACAGCACTCGTGAGGTCTGTATTGTAAAAAAAAAAAAAAAAAACAGCAAAAAATGGTTTGCTAAATTTCCACAAAACATTATATGAAACTTGGACTTCATGACCTTCTTAAATCTCAGTCTTGGGTCCTTTGATTTATGGTGCATTCACACCGTGTTGTAATTACAGTAATTACTAGATTACAGTCTGGGATGTTTGTACTCCGTTCTGTTCATGTCTTCAGACTTGGAATTGTGTGCTTCTGTGACAACACTATTGCCAGCAAAAGGAATCCATGTAATTTGAGTAATGAATAGACAAAAATATAGCAAATAATGCAAATATTATTAATAATAATAAAAATAAGAATTCACAGTTTGCAAATTGGAATTGCAAGTTCGACGAGGACATGAACGTTTTTTACAAGTCAGACAGTCTCATAATTATGGTAATTCCAGCATGAACACGTTTAGTTTGGGAATTGGAATTGGGATAATTATTGGGTCAATCATCTGAAATCCCTAAAGTCTCTATTTTCACATAATGAGGTGAAAGTGCTGTTCTTGAGGCTTTTATCTGATCCAGAGCAGCTTGGTTGCCATCAATATTCAGAGTATACAGATTGTTGTGCACATCAGTCGTCATCTGATTAAAGGAATATTATGGGTTCAGTACAATACTAATCAGCATTTAAGGCATAATGTTTATTACTACAGAAAATAATTTTGACTTTGACTTTGAAAAAAAAAAAAAAAAAAAATCAGGGTTCTTGCAGGTCTTAAAAAGCCTTAAAGTCTTAATTTAAAAAAATGTAAAAAATTAAATAAAACCAAAAATGTTAGAAATGTGAAGCTTATATTTTGTATTACAGCACTTAGAGGAGTTATTCAGTTAAACCCTGTTTATAATTTGAGCTGTATAGTCGGTGAAATTGTTTTCAGCTGCAATCACTTTTCTGGGTAAATGAACTTCTGATTACAGATTAGCAGCGTAATGTCTGGGCTCTACAGATACTTACTGTACATCATTTTGTCATCGTGTGTTTCATGACCAGGGTTGGGGTTATGTGTGTATGTTAACGTTTACTGCCTGACCCTGTGTGTTTCCATTCTAACCGATTAAAACTGAGAAAGGCGCCATTTTTATTCCTGGCAACAGATATGCTGTTGATAGAGCTTAACTTTGAATTTGGATCATTGCTTTCAACATTTTCTCTTCTTTCCTAGTCATTTTCTGCATATTACAAAGGAGGATTTGAGCAGAAGATGACCAGACGGGAAGCCAGCCTTATTCTCGGGATCAGGTAATTGTGGGCTAAACAAAGCTGTAAATCACTGCAATTCCTCTTACTGAATTCTCTCATTATGAGTTGTCATGGAAGAAAACAAAGGTGTTTTACAGAATATACACACACTGCATCACTGCACTTCCCAGAAGAGCTTGCGGTTAAGTCTGGGGGCAATTCTTTTGGTTTAAAGTCGGTCGTCATCTCCTGTCGTCACGGCTTTGATCCTTTCGTCTAATGGGAAAAAGTCTCAGCTGTGTCTCTAACTTTGTAATCTGCTTTTTGGTGGACCACCCTCCTCCTCCTAGGAGGCTATATTTCTCTAAAAATTTCCCTTACTTCAACAGAAGTTCACAGGGTCCCAGGCCAGGTGTGACTCACACCATGCAGGCACCACACGCTTGCGTCATTGCCCTGTGCCTCAATTCTTTGTGTTGTCAATCAAACTGGACTAATGTTTTCATAAAACTGTACCAGACTGTAACCAATATTTCTTGGATGCGATCAGTATGACCTCGGTCAACCGCATTCACGCTCATAAAGCGGTACCGATTCGGGTTGATCGTTTTTATTACTCTCTTCTCATCTGTCTTTAGCTTTCCCTTGGTGTCTGTCACTCACAGCTGAAATAACTGGCCTCAGTAATGTTCCTGTTTGCTTTGATATACTTCGGTCTCTCTACACTCAGCTGATTTGTGCAGTTATTTGTGCTCTGTAAAGGATAATTCATCTAAAAATGACCTTTTTTATCATTTTTTAGAGAAATTAATACATTTAGTGAGCAGGGGTGCAATTAATTGATCAAAAGTGACTACTAAGTAAACACATTTATACTGTTACAACAGAATGTTTGTGTTTTCTTTGATCATCCTTATATTCATTGCTGATTTAAAATGCATTTGAGCACACAGTTTAGTCTTCTGAATGCCACACGTATCTGCTGACTCTTCTGACAAAAGCAGTTTAGTCTGACGGATTCGTCATCTGAATCATCCGCGCCGCACAGTGTTTTAATTCGTTTCTCTGGCCCCTCTCCGAATATGATTTGAGACTTTAGAGGAGGGTTTGTAGGACTGAACACTTGTGTGCAAGCATTAATGTATGTTTTAATCATCACTTCTGGCTATTCAGCTATGACTCAGATCTAAACCCTGACAGCTGTAGGCTGGAAAGAAATTTATTTATCTTTTCGGGAAGGATGCATTGTGAAGCCAAGTGGTCTAAACCACCTGTCCTCAGACCAAAATGAATCAATACAGCATGAATTTGAATGTGCATCATTAAAGGAAACATTACTATATCCTGACTAAAGGAAGAGGTAGGTCATAGTGTATTTTTAAAAGTAATTATGCTTATATATGTCAAACAAATTGTGAAGGTGTTTGGGGATTTTTTAGATAATTTCTCTCATTTTAAGCAATACTTAATGAATAGATACTTTTAGTATCCAGCACCACCAGAAAAACAAAATCTTTCAATGGATGGAGATAAAAACCATCCTGTAGTCTCAGTTTATTAAATCATTGAAATATATACTTGATTTGTCAATATTTATAATACATGTCTGTCACTAGGAGAGACGCTTAGAAATAAAATGAAATTCAAACTGATAAATTAAAACGACATAAATAAATGTATAATATCTTTAAAATGTTTAAACATTAAGTGAATCATTTTAAAAAAATTTTAAAAAAATATAATAAATAATAAAAAAAATAAATTATATTAAAAAAGAAATTATTTTAAATATTTCTTATTTATTATTTAAATTAATACAAGATTTAAAGATGTATATTTTAAATAGCATTTTCCATTTGCTTTTCTTTGTCCATTTGCTTTTTTGTTGTTTTGTCTAATTCTTTTCTGTGTCCATTTGTCAGATGAGTAAACAAACGTCCGAATACCTTATTTTTTTCAGTTCTGTTGCATGTTTTCCCACTAAATTGGGGATTTTCAGGGGATGTACAGATTGAGTATTTCCAGTTGATGTGTGCAGTGATGGAGACAGACCACACATGTTGATGACTAGTGCAAAAAAATCAGTCTGGAGGCCTGTAATTAGATCCATACAGCAGGTCACACTGTGTCCACTAGATGGTAGTGTGCTTCTTTTCTAAATGTTCTTTTTGTTTTTGATTTGTGCAGTCCGACCAGCACTAAGGCAAAGGTACGGGAAGCCCACAGAAGGATCATGGTACTAAATCATCCAGATAAAGGTCAGTAGTTCAGGCTGTCATGTTGGATGGCTGTGTGTTGATCAATACTTCTCGGCTCTCTACATGCAGACGTAGCTCAGTGTATTTTCTGAGCAGACGGTGGCAGAGACGGGTGTTGATTACATTATTGATTTGGACAGCATTTGTCATTTGTCATAACACACTCTTTAAAGAGGGCTCACATCCCTGAAATGCTGACGTGCTGTAATATAAGCCATAAATGAGAACCACACAAAGCAGGACATAATCAAATGAACCATCACTTCAACTAGTAATATTAGATTCAAGATGCTTAATGTAAGAATTAAAAAAAGGTCAAAATATGCTTTGAATAAGGCATGTTTTCAAAAATTTTGTTCACTAAAGGAAGAATGATCTTGAATTATTTGCATATTCACCAATTATAACAGTACATCATATAAACAGCAACATTTATCTACAAATATTTGAATACAACATTTAAAAAATGCTATCCAGAACGCTGCTGCCAGGATTCTGACTATATTAATCATTAAATTTGTATCGATTCAATACCATTTTTAAATGTGTTCAGCTAATAGTTTTAAATTATTCATGGTAATAAATTACTCTTATCAACAACACTAATATAATTTTTGAGACACTATTAATACATCTTAATGCAAGTCATGAAGTGAGAAAGTAAAACTAACGTTTAAATAAATAAAAAATATTTTTTATTTATTAATTTTTTTTTTTTATTTAACCGTTGCTTTTATCCAAAGTGACTTAAAATGAGGAATACAAGAAGTGATCAGTGCAATATCTGTATACTACTGTTCCAATGTGGGGGGTCTTATATATATATATATATATATATATATATATTATAAAAATAAAACCAAAAAAAACACATAAACAACAAAAAAAATCACACAACAAAAAAAATAACTCCAACAACATATTAAGCAGCAAATCTTTTTTTAATAAAAATAAATGTTTCTTGAGCAACAGTTCAGAACAGTTTTTTTTATATTAAAAAAAAATTCAGCTTTGCATCACAGGAATAAATTAGATTTTAAAATATATTATATATACAAATAAAAAAAAAGTTATTTGAAATTGCAAGAATATTTCAAAATATTACTGTTTTACTGCATTTTTTGATTGAATAACTGCAGAGCCTAAGAGACTTATTTAAAAAATAAAATAAAATCTTCCCAAGCTGGAGATAATGCACCAGGTACAAATGTATTTAGATCTGATAAGGATTTGTTCACTCTGATCTGTACGACACACTGTTTTTCTGTTGAAGGTTAATGTGATCACTGTGAGCAGGAGTCTTATTCTTCCTTGGTCACTGTATTCGTCCTGTTTTTCTGTTGAAGGTTAATGGCCTTACCTTGCCTTTCTGCGGTTTACCCTCCTTCAGGTGCATTTCTCACAGAGAGGAGAAACATAGGTGCTGTTTATAGATATATCTGTGTGAGTGTGTGTGTGTGTGTGTGTCTGGCCTTGTTTGCTCCTCTCGACCACTAATACTCTCAGTGAAATAAGCGATGGTCTCTGTGATTCTATCTGTAGTGGAGCGATAAGGCTGTGACTGCAGGGAGGACGTCCTGTAGAGAGTGTGTGCCAGATTTGTCCCATCCTCCAGCTCTGCTGAGAAATCCTTTATTACAGTGCCGTTAATAACGGTGTGCAAGCGCCCATCCCATTTGTTACACTAGTGGAGGGGCTGATGTATGAAAGACCCCATGAAATGGCTTGATGAATGCAGTTTGCTTCCCTTTTGCTTCCCTGATGTATTTCCTATTGAAACAGATTGGGATAGGATATACTGAAAGATTCATCCTTTTTTTACATGGTCAACAGGCTTAAAGGGATACTCCACCCCAAAATGAAAATTTAGTCATTAATCACTTACCCCCATGTCGTTCCAAACCCGTAAAAGCTCCGTTCGTCTTCGCAACACAATTTAAGATATTTTGGATGAAAGCCAGGAGCCCTGTGACTGTCCCATAGACTGCCAAGTAAATAACAGTGTCAAGGTCCACAAAAGGTATGAAAGTCATCGTCAGAATACTCCATCTGCTATCAGACATGCAATCTGGGTTATATGAAGCGATGGGAACACTTTTTGTAAGCGAAGAAAACAAAAATAACGACTTTATTTGACAATTCCTTTGTCGACAGTCTCCTCTGTGTCTCTTCATATCTTATATTGTGACTCTTTTCACATACTGTTGTTTGCCTGCTACAGTATATAGTAGGGAAGTATGTGATTTTGGATGCAGCCAATGACTGGTGAGGTATCAATATGGGCCCTTTACATACACATGCCTCCTAACGTCTCACCTTGACATCACACACAATTCAAGTCAGAAAAGACTCTGTGACCCAGATGAGATTGATTGGTTTTTCTATATTTCTGTGTTCATCTTGCATGCAGGCCTCTGTGAGTTTAAGCCCCTACGGCAAGGTTTCACATTTATATGAAGATCGACGTTATTCGCTCTGGTATCTGCTCTTTTGGCCGTAATGAGATGATTAACTTTGAGTGGTGAGAGTAATGGTATGGAATGATTGTTGAATCGTCTTTCATTAGTTTGCTCGCTTTGAGCAAATGGGGGCATTGAGGAACCGTCATACATGCCTTAACTCATCTACCAGAAACTGAATAAAAGCAGAACTAAAAATAAAATGAAATTGCATAACATGCTACATCATAACAAATAAACCTTATTGTAAAGTGTTACCTATATCTACACACACATATAGTAACATTAGCTTAGATTAATAAATGCTGTAGAAGTCTTGTTCATGCTTAGTTCATGTTAACTAAAGTAGTTAACTAATGTTAACTAATTAACCTTTGTAAAGTCACACACATATATACACAAACAAGTAATGACAAAAAAAAAACAAAAAAAAAAGAATCAAAAATGCAATCCAAAAAATAAAAAACAAAAAAAAAAAAAAATAAAACACACACAAAAAACAATGAAGAATTAAAGCACCAATACAACATTTTTTTTTTTTTCACATTTTAACAACTGTAATAAACAGCAATGTTTACTTACAAATATTTGGACACTGTAAAACAGATTTTTTTTGAAGTTGTAAATAAAGATTATTGAAGTATGTTTCACAAGATAACACTGTTTCAGTCTTTCTACTTCAGAATTATGTTTAATTCAGTGTGTAACTTGCAATTCCTTTGTAATTATTTACTACCAATTTGAGTAAAAAAGTAAATCATATGTAATATATATAGCCAGGACAACTGTGGACAAATCACTCAAAAAAAAACATTTTAATATGGAAAAATAAATGCCAGGACAACTGTGGAAAAATCACTGTAAAAAAAAAAAAAAACTAACAAAAAAACCCCTTAGTTATGGTGCAAACAAACTGTTGAATCATAGTTTTGATGATTCAATTAATTGATTAGAAATAGACACTGATTTGATTAATTGAAATCAATCAAACTTTTGCTAAGTCACTAAGAAGAATTGCATGATTTCTCTCGTGTGAAATAAGTATATTGACAGTGTCTATAGGAAATATCCTGGGCAAAATTATATTGGCAGAAAAACTAATGTGTAATTAAGTGCATCACTGCAGGCTCCACTTCCTCTCTGACACACAGACAGATTAACAGCCTGCTCAGGCCCTGCTCCCTGCTACCTGTTCACTCTCCTGTGTGTTTTCCCATTTATTATTGTTGCTTATCATGATAGTCTTGTGCAAGCGGGCAAGGCAGAGTGTGTGTGTGTGTGTGTGTGTGTGTGTGTGTGTGTGTGTGTGTGTGTGTGTGTGAGAGTGAGAGAGAGAGAGAGGGAGAGAGAGAGCATGAGAGAGCACAATGGATGCTTTCAGGATCCTGGAGAGGGGCAGCTTTGTGTAAATCCTTGTGTAAGTCCTTCAGCCATAGCAAGGTCATCACTGCCACAGTCCTGTTTCTTGAATCTCACAAAAACATGTCCAGGTCACATGGACCCAGTGTCCCCAAAGTCAACAATAAATAAATTAATATTAATTATTTTTATTATTATTATTTTTGTTTATTTCATGTTATTTTATTTACAAATTTAAAATATTTACCTATTTTATTTTGGAATTTTACACATTTATAATATTTACCTTTGTAATTTTAGACATTTATATTTATGTTTTTTAGACATTTACATTTTAGACAAATATATTTTTATATTTTGAAATACAACTATGACATAGACATGCTTTACAATTTCATTAAAGTATAAAAGTAATATAATAATTTTTGTCTAATTTATGTATTTTTAAGTTATTAATTTGTGTTTTCCCCTCTGAATTTATTTATTTATTTTTTTCCTTTTTTCTTGTTTATTTTTTATTTACTGGGCTCATGTGATCTGGGCATGTTTTGGTGCAATTCAGAGAACAGCATTGTGATGACACTGACCTTCCTCTGGCTGATGGTCTCGTGGGAAATACATCATCATTTCTTTTTCGTATTCTTTCTCTACTCACCATTTTTCCTCACACAGCTTAACAAGAGAGCTTTAAAACGGATAAAACCAGTACATCAGGGGTCACTGATATTTTCAGATTCAAGAACATCAGTCTGTCATGTTTAGACAGGCCAGTGTCTTATTATGTGTTATTATTAATGGCTATCAGTCATTCAGCATTAACTCTCCGATTCATGGCTGACATCATGTGACCTTGGCTTCAAAAACCACTGTACAACAGTCAATTAGCACTTTAAGCTTTCAAAATTGACCAAATGTCAAGAATTTATCAGTATTCTTATAAAACGACATTTTATATAACTTTCAAATAAGCTAAACTACAGCAAATCTGGATTGTTTACAATTATGGCGATGTATGTATATATATATATATATATATATATATATATATATATATATATATATATATATACACACACACACACAAATAAATAAAATAAAATAAAAATTATATATATATATATATATATATAAATATATATATAAACATATATAAACAAATATATAAAATTATAATTTAAAAATATACAAATAAATAAAATAAAAATTATATATATATATATATATATATATATATATATATATATATATATATATATATATATATATATACAGTCAAACCAAAAATGTAATCAGACACCTTCAACATTTCATGCATTATCACAGTTTATTTGCTATAGTTTAGGAAATGGTAATAAAACATGACAAGGACTCCTAGTTAAACTGTGTCAGAACAAATTCATCTTAATAATGTCAGATAACACTTAAGCAAAACATGGTCAGGTTCAAGTGTCTGTTGTAGGCAGTAAAAAAAAAAAAACAGTGGTTGCAATTTTTAGTTCACAAAATGTTACAAAGTAAGAGTGAGGTACATAAATGTGCTGAAGGGCTTGTGAAGATGAGGGGGTAGTGATGGATACAGATGCGAGGGTCTAGCTGTCATCAAGGGAAGTCTGCTCTGGCTTTGTGACTGTGTTCTGGACCTCCAGGGCGCTTCTCTCACACATGTACTCGTGGAATGTGCTTCACCGAACCAAAGATGTGATGGAAATTTATAGCAGCATGATGAGGCGCAGCAGGCACCAGGTGTGCCTCATCACACGCTGCCAGCTATAGCACATTTTTACCCCCTCCTAGCCACACGCTTCCATTTTATGGCATGGACAGGGGCTGGAAGTCACTGATTGGAGGCAAAGAGATTTCTTTGCTACAAAGCTTGTGCATGTAGAGCTGTAATGCGGGCAGCACAAATCAAGATTGAGCCTGTGGACTCGGGGAAGCAAATGAATTATGATGCTCCATTTAATTTCAAAGTGACTTTAAAGTCAATGTGAGAAACAGTTTGCGACCCATTTGATTTCTGTAATGACATTTCTGAGTGAACTGGGATATTAAATGAGGATGAAAATGTAGGGTGGGTCTTCATTTTATCCATCCTGAATTGATTGGATTGCGACAGTCGGGGTAACACTACTGTTCAAACGTTTTGGTGTCAGTACAGTATTAAGAAATAATGCTTTTATTCAGCAGGGTGGCATTAAATTGATCAAAAGTAACAAAGTGACAGTAAAAAAAAAAACCATTAATAATGTTACAGAAGGTCTACATTTCAAATAAATGCTATTTTGTCGAACTTTCTATTCATCTAAGATCCTGAAGAAGAAGTGTCATAGCTTCATCTAAAATATTTAGCAGCACAACTGTTTTCAACATTGATTATAATAATCAGAAATGTATTCATATCAGCATATTAGAATGATTTCTGAAGGATCATGTGACACTGAAGACTGGAGCAATGATGCTGAAAATTCAGCTTTGCATCACAGCTTTGCATCACAGGAATAAAATACATTTGAAAATATATTCAAATAGGAAGTAGATCTTTAAAAGTGTAATTATATTTCACAATATTTTTAACAAATTAATGCAGCCTTGGTGAGCATAAGAGACTCCTTTCTAAAACATTCATAACAAAAAAAAAATCTTACCAGGCCCAATTGCTTGAACGGAAGTGTACCAAGACATTGAAATGGTTACAATTTTTATGTTATTATTTGGAATGATGTACGCTATTGAATCATACACAATAAAAGGCATTAAGAAAGTACTATTATAAAATAAAATAAATACTAAGGATAGGGTTATTACAGAAATGCACCTTTTACAGTTTTAAAGAGAAAGTGGAGACAGTTCTTGAACATGCTGATGTAAACCGCTGCTTCTCTTGCAGGAGGATCCCCGTATTTGGCAGCTAAGATCAATGAAGCAAAAGATCTGCTTGACTCTGGCCCTCGCCGCTGACCCAGCTGCCCGCGCTACCCCAACAGAGACTTACATCTACTTCAGTGCCGCCAACTCACCCACGAGCCTCCACAAGTCATTGTTCTCCTCCATGTTTATCTTCCATAAATCAGTCGACTTTCAGTATATTGCGCTCCGTTCTATCTGTCACTGTTCCTCACCGCCACTGTCGGCAAAGGTTGATGCTTCACGTTTAAGGATCTTCACGCTGTCCATGTGAAATATCTCACAGTAATCTTTATTATTTATTGAGGTGACTTCTGTAATGTTTAACGTCTGCTGAAAAATCTGGTGGATATATCATTTCCAGTGGTTTAAAAAGCCCAGAGTTGTCCCCTAATTCTATCTAGATGTTGTTGTTTTACAAATCTGGAATGACTCATTGTGAGTATTTTTGTATATGTTTGTACGCTACCATTTTCCTCCTGCTGTGCTCTGACTGATGCCTGTGGTACAGATGCCTGTCTGGTCTGCACATCTGACGGATCCACGCGGGAACGGAGCAGCTGGGATTAAACAGAGGGACATTCTGGACACTGACAGCTGATTTGCCGTTTGTCAGCCTGAGATTAATACCACAACTCAAGCTGCACAAACCAGTAACACGTTATTGCAAAAGGAATATAAAGCAAGCAGCAGTGAAAGAAATTGCTTCTAGGATGCATTTTAGATTTCATTTCCTTGAGAGCAATGTTGAGCTACATTCAGAATAGAGTATTAGCTTGTGCCTACTGCCTACTCTATTTCAAAAATAGCTTGTAAAATGAAGGTATATTACATCATAAACATATCAGACAGTTTTATGCTTTGTTACTGTCATATGATCTCATTATTTTAGATGTGAGAGGCATCCAGTCATTATAATGGAAAACAGATATGGTTGTAATGAATGTTTAATTAAATTTAATGCAAAAAAAGCTACCACTTTGTTTTAATACATCCTTGTTACAAATTACATGTACTGTAGTAATAATAATTATAATCACCTACTTAAGAAATTTAGTTGCTGCTACAATTATTTTGATGATACTAAAGCACATGTAAAGTAATATAGAAAAACACACTACAGTTAAAATTGTAATTTATTGCATTTGAAGTTAATATATTTCAACATGCTAAATTGCAACTTTATCATTACAAATGTGTGATTACAACTATATTTCAATAGAAATGTTTTATTTTACCATAAATGTTTATCAGTAAATGCTTTAGTGCACATTTTGGAAAGAACTATCTTAAGTCCAATTAATTGCATTAAGTATAAATTTAAACTATAATTCATTGTAGTTTATTTGCAGTCAACATGCAATTAAGTTTTTGAAAACATTACATTGAGTTCGCACTTATGTATATTCTTTTAAGCTATATTATTTCCACAATAAATACTCTATTTAAGAATAAATGTTATTTTTCTTCACAAAGATAGTCTGTATAATATGGAAGTTTTCCACTTGCTTCTTGCAAGACCCAGCCACTGATTTTCCGCTGCAAAACAGGACGTTATCTTGGATCGTGGTTGTTCCAGATGGACTAACATGAATATTAAGCCAGACCGTTGCAGAATGAATGCGAGTCGTATGTCATGGAAAGACTGGATTGGCTCAGTTCAGTTTCCAAATGTTCTGTTTGATTATTGCAGCAATGAGATCTCTGTAGGTGAAAGCTTGAGCCTACAAATAAAACCCAGTGAGGTGTTTGGCACACTTATGAAATACTTGCCACTTTGAGTGTTGCCCTGCTCTGGCCTTGCTCCTGTAGCTGGCTTTATTTACTGCCACAGCCTGTTTCTTTTTGCCTGACCCTGTTATAATTGATCAAAAGCTAGTGTGCTGCTTGCCGGGACAGACAACTGGGAATGCTGTCCCACACTGTGTGACACTAAACCTGTCATTGTCCTGACTTCACGTATAACAGTAGTAAAAGCCCTTATTCCGGCTGAAGTTGCATTGCGGTCAGTCCACTCTGTTGTAAGATGGTGTTGCTCTGACCCCCATGTGACTGCTGCTATTTTCATCCTCTGTTTACTGTGAAAGCAGCATGGAGTTCCTGAGCACGCCTGTTCTCCGCACGTTTCCCTCTGTCAGGGTGGATTTCCATTAAACAGTGAAAAAAAAAAAAAAAAAAACGCAACTAATCCACAGAGGGCGTCTTTACAGCCATTTGTAATGCACTGTCCAGAGGAGCCGATGATGTAAGCGAAAACGAAATTCCTCATAAAACTCATATTAACAGCTTGTACATTTGAAACGTGAAGGCCTATCATTTCCATGTGTCAACTTTCACACTCAGCAACATTAAAAAAAAATAAAAATCTCTTCTCAGTATTGTTCAAGGGTTGTAAGATGTCAAAAGTGTTATTTCCAGGCATTATTGGCCTGCTTGAATGAGACTTCACGTGATGTTTCATATAAATTTTATGACAACCAACCAGCTGCCATTCACATTCTTTAAAGGCTCTTTGATGCTTTGGTTCTGTTCCTGTTATCAGAATTTTTTTCATTCATCTGCAGAAAAGGATATAATTTCAGCTGTTTTGTTTTAAGTTACTTGATTCAAGAAGTTGGAAATCACTTAAGTTAAATCTTTTGTAAAATAGTTTCATATATCACTCCATAACTTGCCCAGAATTGATGTATACGATAACATTTTTTTTTTTTTTTTTTTTTTTTTAAGTTTTAAGCATACTGTACCATGACTTAATTATGTTGGGTCACATTTAAACATATTTTCATACTTTTGAGACCCAAACTTTTTTTATATATATATTAGCAGCTCTAAGAGCTTTTAACCCCTTAACTGTCACCCCCCATTTTTTAAAATAGGCATTAAAGTGCACTATCCAAACTTAAATTATTGTATTTTATGAACACTTTGGAATGTAGACCTAAGGTTGGTCTCTTTTTAAAGAAGAAAATTAGCAGATTTTAGCAAAAGTGGATTTTTTTTTTTTCAAAAAATTAAAGTATCAAAAAGTTATAGAAGTTTAAATTTACTGTAAATAAAATGCAATATATTAATTAAATATTTTACATAACAGGTTTTACTCTAAAATTGGTATAAAATTAAAGCCTTGTGTCTAAATAAGATATGTTCCAAATTTGAAGTTGATATGAAAAAAATTGAGTTTCCTGTGAGATTTTATTTAGGGCGTCATACCACAAACAGCCACTGGGGCCATCAAAACTCCTTTGAATTTTTTTTTTTACGCATTTTTCCTTAGATTTCTCTGTCAATGTTTCTTCAATACTCAAAATAACCACCAAATCTGGAATTATGAGACTCAGACCTTTCCAATGATATGTTTGTTGTCAAAATTATAAAAAGTTTTGATTCTAAAAGACCGTAATGCATTTTGTAATATGACACTTGACACTGCCCACTAAGGGGGAGGAGACCGCCATAAGATTTTAAAGTACCATTTCCATGGTAACGCAATGTCCGATTTCAAAATGGTTTTCACAGGATGAATCTTGGGCAGATTGTGCTTATTGTGTAGATCACTCCCTGAAACTAGCCAGTATTAGTTTAATAAAAAGTTGAATGAAAGCACGTCGATAGATTGCAATGCAGCATCTAACATCAATGTGATATGGGTACTTACACACGAAGAACAGCGATGCTAACGCTAGCTAAAAAAATAATAAATGCACTTTTAATGTCAGCTTAATTACATGCATTGCAACGCCCTATAGAAACCACCCATAACATCCTAGCAACTGGCTGGCAGCCACTCAGAACACCTTGGAAACCACTTGGAAGCACCTTAGCAACCATCCAGAATATGCTTAGCAATGATCTGTCTGTCTATGTGTTCGTTCTTCACCAGATCCATATAACCATCAAACTTCAAAACTTTCAGGCAGTATATATATATATATACACTTTTCTGTGCTAGTTTTCATTCTACACCTGTAAAGTTTAGCATGGCATGTTCCATCACACTGCGGAGGATGAGAGATAAGCTGTGCCAAACAGACTTGTACTTCCAGGTTTTCTCGGTGGGACGCTTTGCACAGATTGTTTGAATTTCAGGAAAGAAGTGATGTAGATGTGACTGACATCTAGAAGAAAGATCTGTGGAGAACTAGAGTGGAGTGGGAACTGCTGTCTGCTTCTCTACCTTACTGCAATGTACTGTTATAAACAGCAGGACAGTATATAGTGTGCAATGCTCTCAGTTCTAGACGAGCCTCATTAGCATCATCCAGAGAAGCTGCAATGTTCTCCAGTGGGAGCTTTAATAAAATCACCTTCACAATGATGATGGATGCCATGCACCACCACCAGCGCAAATGTTTTCATTTGATCGTTTTAGAGCATGAAAATGATTTTCATACCGAATGAATAATATCACAGGCTCTCAAATTATATTCACACTGCCGCCAATGCAGTGAAATGCATGAAATTTGGAGAGATGTAAAGGACTTTAATGTTGAATTTCTAATCGTTATAAACAAAGCACATACAGGCTGATGCTAATTAGAGCTGTCGAGCAGCTTCATTAGCAGAAATGCACACATCTAATGTTGCCGTATTACCCCTCCTACTAGGTTTATCTATAAAAAAAAAAATCAAAAAACAACTACAAAAACAGCTTTGTCTCCCAGGCTCCCTTGCAGAGTCTCAGTGCTTCCTTTGCTCAGGCTAAAAACATTTCCCTGCTAAATCGCTTATCTTAATGCAAAAATATGCAGCTCATTGGTGATAGGAACGTGTTTCTTTTTTGCAAGTATTTTTATGAAACGAGGAAAACTCTTTCGAGAAAATGACCAGCTGTGCAGGCCATTTACTCTGGTTTTGGGCTCCTGCAATGCAGTGCAATATCTCTGTGCCTCAGGCTTGACCAATCAGAGTGAAGAGCTGCCTATGTCACATCACCTGGTTTTCATTAATACGGAGACAATAGACATGCTGATGGCACCCAGAGGACAAATACGACATCTCCGTCTCTTCAGCGGCGATGTGAGTAGCAGACAGATGGGAACAATAGAACAAGCTCTGGCTAATGGTTTGGGGAGGAATCCAAAATAGGAGGGAAAGACAAGCGTTCAATCTGAGCGTGTAAACAGGCCGCTGTGTGTGTTGGTGTCTCGCTGGTCATCCATCACTTAAAGGATGCTCATCACTGTACAGACATCATGGATGAGAAACAAAATGGCCCGGGAAGGAAAGATGGAAAAATATGCATGCGATTAATGCAACCGTCATGTGAAACCGCAAATAGAGGGTCTCGTTCATTTTCATTAGATGGCGGAGCAATGAAAACAAAGCAATCCATCAGATAGGGAAGTGTGTTTGTAATATGTGCTGTTTGGCAGGCCTCATTACATTGGCCGGCATTACTGCAGCAGCACTATTTTTGCTCGTTGCCTCAGTCAATAAAAATAGCTTGGCCAGACAATACATGTCTGTCCAGTGCAGCTGTCGACATCAACAACAATTGCTTTTATTATATTTGAACAAGCACAAAATACATAATCTCTGGAGAATGGGTTTTGTAAGCAGTCCACCGGTTGGCTATTCAGAATGCAAAAATGGTCACATATTCACTTTTGGACATTAATGAAGCCTTCTGTGTTTGGTTATGTTTTGCTGTTTAGAGACTATGGACCAGTTTCATAGACAGGGCTTAGCCTAAACCCAGGATTAAGCCATAGTTCAATCCGGACTTTTAAGTAATTTTTATAAAAATGCCTGAGGAAAAAGCACTACTGGTGTTCATCTTAACATAAAAGGCACTGGCGTGTTTTAAGATCAGTCAGTGCAAGTTTATTTCAGTTGAAACAGCTTTGATTTGCATTTTAGTCTAGTACTAGGCTTAAGCTATGTCTGTGAAACCGGGAGAATTATCAAATTCAGTTAAGATTATAATAAGGATTTAATTTAACATATTTCTTTAAACACTCTATGATTCATTTATTCTAAATTATCCACTGTATTACCACCGTGACCACTGTAATTGTGCTGAAATAAATGCATGCTTTTGAAATCTTTATATTTTTAGAAGCTGGAGCCACACTCAGACCCTAACTTTTACATTGAAATATATTACATTTAATAAAACTTGAAATCTAAATATTTACATATAAAAATATTTTAATGTAGTGTCTTGGATGGATAAATGGACAGACAGACAGACAGACAGACAGATAGATAGATAGATAGATAGATAGATAGATAGATAGATAGACAGATAGCGGACAGATGGACGGATCATAGATAGACAGATAGAGATAAAATGTACCTTCAGTACAGAATGTTCTCTCATATATATTATATCCCAAACACTACTCAAAAACAAACCATCAGCAAACTACCAGTCACGTACTACAATAAGATAATAAGATTAAAATAAGAGAAACCACTCGAGAGCTCAACAACGCATAATTCATTTTCCAAGGAGATGTCAGTTTGATCTGATACAGGAAGTCTAAATATACTCCAGGAGGTATTACTGTCTCTTCTTGTTTATTTGTTGTCTGTATGGTTCTGTGTGTAAGGTATCCAGCCGTCATCACTGAGAGTGGGATTAAGAAGCCCTCAGCTTAGAAATTGAAAATTGACCTCCGCTTCTTTAGCTTCTAGTCTGTTTCATTCTCTAAACTGAGAAAGGTTCAGGAAATGCAGATGTTCTGCTCACTGAGCTTTCATCATTACGTTCAGAATAGTAATAGTAGGTCCTTACTGGCTGAGGGCTTTTTATTACTTACATTGCTACTTTGACGTTGTACATTTGTAATTGCATTTTAAAAAACAAGCATTGGCCAGTTGATTTTCAAAATCCATCTGACAACTGCTTTTATTTTGCCAAAGCTTTTCTTTAACAGTTTGTCAGTCATGCAAAAAATGCTATTGGAAAGTTTACATATGGGTATAGCCCAGAATTTGATGCATGATGGCTGCCAGCAAAGGCACACGTTGGAGATTTTAGCTCTGGTAGAGGGGTGCCAATTCTGTTTTTATTTAATAAACTCATAATTGATTTCTTCATTCCTTTAACATTGCATTTGCAAAAAAAAAAAAAAAAAAAAAAAAAAGTGGGGACTTTAAAAGTGCAGGTGCCCTGGGTCTTGCAGCACTATAATCTTTAATCCTTACTGTAACAACCTCAAATAATGCCAGTGCTGGTACAAGCAACAATGAAAATGGCTTAGATGGTCTCAAATGCACTACCATGTTGCTAACAGCATCTCAGTGGCTGATGTAAAAAGCAAATAGATCACATTAAACACACACAGAGCAGCATTCTCCTCCCATCTCATTCATTATTCACAGCTTGTTATATTCTGGGTGATTAAGGAAGTTCAGCTCCACATTCATGGCAGATCAGTTCAGTTGTTTATCCCAGACATAAATCAAAAAACATGTCAGACACAACACTACGAGGCAGCTTTGACACATTCAGAGACGCAGCTGGGAACAGTGTTGGGCAAAAAATGGCTGCCTTTTAATTCATAATGGTGAATTTGAATCAAATTGGCCACTCCCACAGGCTGTTGAACTGGAATGACATTTATGGAATTTTAGTAGTCCAACACAACAACAAAATTCTTGAATGTTCTGTTTTCAATTCTGCATTCAATGCTAAATTATGCCCAAAGCTGTTTGCACTCTTAAAAATAAAGGTTCTTTATTTGGCATCTTTGCTTTAATGAAGAAGCTTTAACACTCCATTCCACAAAAGGTTCTTTATAATGGAATACGTTTCTTCACACTAAGAATAAAATGGGTCTTTTAAGAATTGTTTACTGAAAGGTTCTTGAACCCAAAACGGTTCTTCTATGGCACAGCTACAAAAAACTCACCTTCATTTTTAAGATTGTAGTAAATGCATTGATTTCTCCAATTAAATGCTTCAAATTTTGGATAAAAAGTTTTTAATTGATTTTTAAAAAATCATAATTTACATAAGCAGACCATTAACAACAGTGCATCAAGACACAAAGAACATGTTACATAGTTACATCATCTACACAACATGGAAGGCCTGAAACACAGCAAACTGTCTGTTGTCTATCAGCTCCAACACTTTGGCCATGAATTAAACAATTTTTCAAAGCAGAAATCGTCTTCACATACACTCTGGCTTTGATGGGCGCAGAGGGCCGCTATCAAACATCAGTGTCCCATATTCAGCATTCCGTATTTTTAACCGAGAGGCACGATATTCCTGGATATCTCCCAGTCTTCAGGGACGATGCCACTGACAGATACCTTATGCAATCAGCACAGAAGTCTGGAAAGAGCTTTTTCAAGAAAATACATCTGATGCGGCGCCGCATGTAGAGTCTCACTTCCTCTGGAGAGCAGCAGCCATCGGATCTGAGGCGGTACGGGGCGTAGAGCCTGTTGTTTGTGTCTATGAGGCTTTGGCTCTTCTCGCTGACTCTGGATCAGTCCTCCAGAGGTCCAGCAGCCTCAGTGTCAGTGCATGTTGCTCTGCAAGTCACACCGACTTAAGAGTCTCAAATCCACAGAACTTCCAGCGTTTCTCCAGTGTCGCTCCAACACCGCTAAACTCCTGCTGGAACATGTTGGGCAGCCGGACCATTAGTCTTTCAAGTTCACCAGCTGAGATCTGAAGAATGAGACATGAGCGAAGCAGTGTGACACTTAGATTGGTATTGTTGCTCTATGTTGAACATTTTGTGCATAAACAGACACAAAATTGCCCATTGCATCCTCGCCTCTGTTTGCTTAGAAATCAATCAAAGGCACTAATGTGTTTGTCAGTATGTTCATCATTTGCTTCCTGCAAACAGTTACTGTGTAGTGCTGTTGTTCTTTTTTTTTTTTTTTTTTAGACAGGAAATATATCAACTTTTTTTCAGTTTATAATACGGCTTGTTTTCTCTACTCTCAGTTTAAGAAAATTACAATTTAGAGTCGAATAAGATAATCTTGCTGCATTTCTTGAAAGAAGTTAGGACTATTTTTTATTTTTATTTTTTTAAATGGACAATATAATTTACTTCACAGGCTGGTAAAACGTCCATGAACAAAAGCAATAAATACATTTTCAGAAACGAATTCCAGCCACTTCCTTTGCCCCCAGTTTATGACTACAAAAGGAAATAAAGAGACTTTGTAAAATTGAAGATGATGAATCAATGATTTGCTAATTGTTATTGGTAATCAGAGGCAGCTGGTTTTTAAAATTTAGAAAATGGACATTACTGTTATAGTGGAACATGATTTATTTTGGTAGATGCTGATTGAACCATAATGGAAAAAAAAAATATATATATTACTGCTCTCTGTCTAGTTGCATGCATATGTTATTAAATTAAGTATATGCTACTAGATTATACAATAGAATAATACATACAATACTTATATAACAGTAACTTAATATTTTAGGGCTTTCTGTCTTTTTATTATCAATGGGAAGTTATTCTTATTATATATATATATATATATATATAAAGACAGTGAGATTGTAGACAGGAAACAATGGGAAGGGTAGTTGGATCAAATAATGTTCGCCTGCACACAAGCGCCACCATGCAAAATGTCAAAGCATGTTCGGTGCCCTCCAGGCCACATCTGACACATGAAATTTGCATTTTGTTGTAGACTGGACAAGCTCCACCAGGCTACTGGGACACAAATAGCTGTGCTGTGCCATTGCGGATCACACACCGGGACGCAAACAGTCCCTCTGATATTTCATGCAGTATTTAGGGTTTTAAAGTGATAACAAACATATGGCACATATAACATATTGACTGAAATGAGATTATTTCTAATCTTTTATTAATCCTGCATGCACTCAATGCCATTAAAGGGATAGTTCACCTGAAAATGAAAATGATTTACTCACTTTCTCACCCTTCATTTCCTTTCGGATGCACAAGAACTAATGAGGTTTGTTCTAACATGCTTCTGTTTACCATATGTGATGCACTCTATGTATGAGTGTTTATATGTATATTAAAGCCTAAATAAGTTTGAAATATTTTCATCACATGAAGTCTCTTCACAAGCCTTGGACGAATCTGCCCAATTCATATGGATTAGTTTTGTGATGCCTTTATGATCTTTTTGGATCTTCAAAGGCTTAGTTGGATGGACTTTCAATGGAGAGACAAATTTCTCAGGTTTAAATATACATCTTAATTTGTGTCTGAAGTTTAACCAAAGTCTTAAAGGTTTGGACATGAAGGTGAGTAAATGATGACAGAATTTTGATTTTTGGGTGAACTAACATTTTAATTAAAACAAATAATCACCTTTGTATCAAGTCTCTGGATGTAAGACCACAGATATTCAATGTTGGCTCCGAATGGGTGGACGTGGAGGAAGGTTGATATGATTCCTGTGTGGGAGACAGACAACAGAGCAGGCTTGTTAATGAACATATGTTGCCTCTGACTAGTAGAGATGCAGTGGCACAGTCATAAATATGCCGCCTGGAGCAGAAGCACCATCCTTCCCCCACTTAAGCTGATTACTTTGGAGCGGTCCTGTAAAGGTAAAGCACTGATGCAGAGGCACGGGATATAGTGCCTTGCCTGGAGGGCCTGAGCCAATATTTATTTCCTTGATTTATATGCAGTAACGTCGCCAATTACCAAGGAACCTCATTCAATTCCCTCAGCAAGTCCTACTATCACAGAGCCGCACTTGGGGAGGGAAGGGGAGTCCCAAGATGTCTGTTCTGATTTTAAAATTCAATGCAGAATAGCTGAGCCAACACCATACGTCTCTGTTCTGCTACAGCGCATCGTGCTTACTGAGATAAACATCTGTTTTTGTATACTCGTACGAGAAATCTAACCAAACAAACTCATTTGAATGGCCTAACGGAGGAAGCTTATACAAAATGATGTTTTCACAGAAAGCTAATCCAATAACTGCGTAAGAAGTCCTCTTCAGAGCTAACAGTCTAGTACGGGAGCGCCTGGAGACTTAAACGATTTGTGTTCTTCAGTCCGTCCCTTCACTTTGTTCTGCTCAAATGAGTTTGGCTTTTCTGCCTTTCTGGCTGAGGTACTCCGAGCCTGGCTGAGGCTCCCTACTCCATCAGTGCAGTATATGTGTCCTCTTTGTGAGCGGCAGTGTTGTGCAGACATTAGATAGAGCGAAGGCTGTGTGGTCTTCTATGGGCAAGAGCCAATGAAGTGCCTAGCAAAAAGAAGAACAGCTCCCCTGAGCTCCTCCTAAGGATCATCATTCAAAAACATGACAGAAAGGCTGAGGTGTTGCAGCCTGTCTTTCCTCGCCTTTCCAAGTCATTGTTATCACAGTGGTTCAAACACCTGCTTGCCCTCCTGCGCTTTTAAGCTAGGACTCAATCCTCCAAGCCCATCTGGTACAAGCCCCTCAGCACACGACTCAAGATATTTTATAGATCAAAACGGCATGAAGCGGAGTTGGAATAATTACCGAGCAAGAGAGCCTCTTTCTCTGATCTCAAAGGACCCCAGATGACAGCATCGTTCTTTTTCTCTCGATGGTGGTAGAGTGCGGCGGTGCCATTGACTCCCTGTACACATGCATACAAAGGAAAAACAGGTATCAGGATGTAGAATAGCCTTCACAAAGCAGATAAGAGAGAGATGGATCATGCAAACTGTTGAGCTGGCAGAGTATGCCCACTAATCTTTACAGAAAATGCACCGCATTCTACTGTGTTCAGAGAAATCAATGCCTATTGACATTTAAGAGGCTCTTCTTCCAAGATGCTGCTCAAAATGGCAGGCCGTAAGTCACATAGAGGTTAAATGAAAATTATAAGTCCTTGCACAGTGCATTTTCAGAAACCCTCAGTGAAAAAAATATCTAAATGGATGCAGCAGTGCGTATGTGTCTTTAGCCAAATATGAAAAATTCCTGTGGAAAAGTTTCCTGTTCCATGCCCACTAAAAAACGAGGGGAAATCTGCCTACTTTATGGAAGCAGATAGTCTCAAATTATAATTCACGCAAAAACACAGATTCACACATGCGTAGACAATTTCACTATGAAAACTAATTCACGTACACAACAAAAAAATTCACGTGTGTGTGAAAAAATATATATTCACAAAAGCAATTCATATAAGAATAATATTCATAAATATTACAAATGCAAAACACAATTCGTAGATATACCTCAACTGTGCACATATTTGATATATGTCTGAATGCCAAATGCCCATTCAAAACCGATTTTGGGTGTGGTTTTTTGAAACTTTCAATTTATACAAAAAATCACAATTAAGATCCATGACAAAGATTCCAAAACAACAAAATATACAAAAATCAAAAATTAAGAATCAATAAAAAATTTTACAACATTTTTAGCCCTTTGTGAAAATTACTTTTGCCATTCGACAAAAGAACTCAACCGAGACATATGGTTTTTAGGAATTTTAACGCGCAAGAAAACTTTGGATACAACATGTTTCTTCTAGCCCTTTGTGCAAAATTACGGGGAATGTTTTGCCATTCTGACAAAAAAATGAACAGCCTCTGATTCACTCTTGACTCCTCCCCTATTTCCCTTTGCCTTTGCGAGCTTAGCCTTATGGTGAATCCATGCTAATGTTTTGAAAAGTCACACCACAACAAATCCGAGTGGTTCTATAAGCTTCACACATAACATGTTTTTGAAAGACTGAATTGATTTTGCGGGATTATAGTCCTTATATTTTTTTTTTTCACGTAATACGTGAATTAGGTTTCTGGAGTACGTGGTAGTGACAGTAAATGTTTCTACTTATAATTATAAAATATAATCATAAAACATAATATTAAAACATAAAAATTAAATTTAAATATTAAATAAAGATCTAAAAAAAAACAAAAAAATTTACAGCAAAATAATAAATTTAAATAAAAATTAAGGTTGTCCAGTTGCTAAGTTTTATTTGTTTCTAAACTTTAACTAGATAAATAAAAAAAACTTAAATAAAAAAAAAAAAAAAAAAAAAAAAAACAACAGTCATCAGTACATCAATTATATTAACTACATGAAGTAAAAAAATAAAATAAAAAAGTAAAAAAAAATAATAAAAAACATACAATTAAAACAGTAAATATAAAGCTAAAGACTGATTCACAATAAAAAGACATATTTTAAAAAATACAATTAAAACAGTAAATATAAAGCTAAAGACTGATTCACAATATTAATAAAAACTATTAATCATTAATTACGTTACAAGCCGAGGCAGACAGTAAATTCAATTCCCTGCAAATATTGCACCTTAATAAAATGTTTTCTGACATTCTCTACAGCACTGTTCAATTTGGGAGTCTTTATTCTATGCAGAGGGAGACCATATTCTCACAGAACATACAGATCAGTAGTCTAAAATTAACTTCTGCCAGAGAGCTCATGGTGTGAAGAGAGATGAAGGAATGATGATATGTTAGCGGTTCACACTCCTCTTGTGATATGTGCTGGTACTGCAGACTAATCTCACTGGTGAATGCCAGTGACATGATGAATGCTGGGCGTAATGCAGAATCAGTCTGACTTACCTTTTCATGGCCTTCAGAGTTGTGGTTTGTCAAATCTACTGATTCCATGGCGTTCAACAGCTGTTAAAAATACAAACAAACATAAATACTCACTTATTCGAGACCTTTTTTGCAGTGCAGCTGTGAAGGAGCTGTTACCTCTGGGAAACCTCAGTCTAGCCTTGGGTGTGCCAAGTTGATACTACATTTTTAATGGATGCTTGTGAGAAATGGGTTACTGAAACACATTTGTGATTTCATACATTATGGCCAGGGTGTCTGTAGAAGGTCACAGCAGTTTCACGCTTCTGAAATGTGGAAGCAGACCCCATCTGGTTCTAAAAATACTGTACACATGTCTTCCATCTGCTAGCGGGTTCGTTTAGGAGCACAATAACAGTATTCGCTCCACAGGACCTCCACGACTATTGATGTTCCTGTTATCTCAGTCAAAAAACATTCATGCAAACCAGCTGGTCATTATTCCCTCCGTCTGGGCAAGCCACTGTACTGCCACAAATGATAAGGTACCATGTTGTGCCAAATGACACTGACAACAGCTCTATAGACCTTAAGTTACAAAAAAATGTCACATCCCACAACTAAAAACAGCTCTAAAGACCATAACAACCAAAAATGAAAATTAGGCTGTGTTTTACTCACCCCTGTGGCATCCTACAGTTTCCTAATGTAGGTGTATATTACAATTTAATCCAGTTCAGCGTTATATTAAAAATGTCTTTGATCTTTCAAGTGTGTCAGTGGGGGGGCCGAGAGCGTGGGGCACAAGCGAGGCCGGTGGGTGATATGAGCGACACCTGCTCCACTCACACGGTTCGCGAGTCCACGGACCAGGAAAAAAGGAGCGACGAAGTGAAGGACGAGAGAGGAACTGTGTGTTTACAACGGCAGTCGCCCTGTGGGGGCTGTCCTACAGTAGGTGTATATTTTTATTTGAGTGTTTCGCCGGTTCCGCTCCTTCTTCCCGTCATTATGGAGTTTTTCTTCTGGTGCCGAAACCCGGGAGACTTCGGCAGCGCGTCCCTCTTCCTCATCCACCAGTCAGACGGGAAGAAGGAGGCGGGAAACCGGCGGAACACACAAATATATAATAAAAATACAAAAACAGCGCGACAGCCCTGTCTTGCCCAGGCCGGTCTTTCATGCTGTTCCTAATACGTGGGACTCGAGAACCGGTCAGCGCTCCTTTCCCATCACTCCACCGGCCTCGCTTTCCCACGCAGTGCATCAGAGACGCGCTCTAACTCCCCCCCCCCCCCCTTCCCTCCGGGGGGAACCGCTCACGGTGGCTGCGGGACCTGGGGTCCAAGAAAAAGATCGGAAGTATAACAGAGAAAAGAGGGGAAGCGTTCCCATCCGCTGCCACGCGGCCCCTCCACCAAAGCGGTGCCTGGCGGTGGCAAAACATGTCCTCACAGGAGTCCCCCGTTCCCTGCTCCTCCCATTCAGGATCAGCAGTGGGGCGAACGGCGTGACGGACGGCAAAGGGCGCCGCACGGACAGCTCGTCCCGGCAACTCTCCAGTAGTCCACGAATCGCCCATCTTCCGCGGATTTTTGTAAGAAACCAATATCCATATTCGGGAAGAAAGGAGGTAGGGGAACCGGCGAACCTTAAATTAATCATAAAACCAGCGCGACAGCCCCCTTGCCGCGCAATCTAGCTTGCGCTCACTCCTCCGTTGTGAATGGAGCAGAAGCAGTTCCCAGGCGGACTGTCACACTGTATGCACTCAGCAGGTCAGTGCATCTGTCAAAAGAAGTAAAATAAAAAGCGTCATAAAAGGGGAGATGAACAAAGACCTCCTGTAGTGAATCGATGCATTTTGTAAAAAAAATATCCATATCAAAACATAATAATCACTTGAAGTCTACTTGCGCTCACTGTTGTAAAACGAAGCAGTATTTGACGTACGCGGAAGAAGTCACTAATAGAAGTACAAAACAAGGATTTGTAAAGAAGAATGTCAGAGGATTTCGATATAAGCCAAGAGGAGACTGGTTTTCCTTTGCTAAAGTAAGGAAACTTTGCTTCTTTTGCTCCTGTTAACAAATGATGGTTTTCACGAGACTCTCCAGCGCATGCGCAGTGCTGACCTCATACGTCATCCTCCCGGAACTGCTTCTGTATACAACTGTTGGCGAAAGCTACATTAAAGTGATTATTACATTTTGAATATGGATATTTTTCTTATAAAACGCATCGATTCACCACAGGAGGCCTTTGTTCACCCCCGGAGCTGTGTGAGACACTTTTTTTAATGGATGGGCACTTTTTATTTAACTTCTTTTGGACTGATTCATGCAACACCCACTGAGTGGCATTAAACAGCTTGAAAGATCTAAGACTGGATTCGTCTGAAAGAAGAAAGTCATATACACCTAGGAGAGCCTAATTTTAATTTTTGGGTGAACTAACCTTTTAATCAATGCAGATACCACATTTAAATTGACGGATTAAAAAGCTGCAAGTGAGAGACATGCTGTTCAATAGAATAGAAGGTTCCTTAAGTTCAACCTGTATCTCTAATTCATGTAGAAATCTATTTTCAGTTGCCTTGTGAAAAATAAATACTTTTTAGCATACTTCTAAAAATAAGAAAAAGGGTTTTTTTTGGAAACTTAATTGCAAATGTATAGTAGTTTAACTGTATATTAAATGCAGTTTGTTTGCTTTTAGGATTAGAAGTGAAATTAAACTTTTAGCATACTCAAAAACTTAAAAAAATATTCACTAAAAAAGCACTCAAAATAAAAAAAATATATTTTTTAAAAAACATGTTAATGAACGAAAAAGGCCTCATAATTGTATGCAAAAAAAAAACCTACACTTTCATGACTTTTTTTTAACACACTTAAGTACACTTTTAAAAGTGTACTTTATAATAATGTTGAATTTAACTTTGTTTTCTTTGTTTTACTTTAAAGTACATTTTAAATCATTGTTTTAATAATCTTTTGTTGGGCTTTAAAGCACATTTTTGATGTGTTGACATAGTAAAGCACGTGTAAAATACTTGATTCTAATTTTAATTGTAGTGTTATTCAATATTGCATTTAAAATGAACATTTTAAATGCACTAAATTGCAACTTCATAACAAATGTATAATTACAAACATATTTTAATACATGACACACAAGTTTCAATAAAACATTAACATTAAAGTACATTAACGTATATTTTACTTTTTCGGCAATACACTTTAACCATATTTCAAAGACAATAGAAATAATTAGGAAATATATAGTAAGTCCCCCTTACTACTTAAATTAATTCTGTAAGATAATTGCATTTAATATACATTTATATTGGTATACTATAATACTTTTTAATTTAATTGCAATTAACATTCAATTAAGTTTTTTTTTTTTTAAACATTCAGTTTGTACTTAAGAATATTCTGTTAAAGTACATTATTTAAATAATAGCAAGTACGCTAAAGTGTACTTCTTTTCACAAGGAAACCTTGTTTACATTTGCGTAAAATTTAACATGGCATCTAGGGCTGAATTTTGTGTGCGGCTAAATCTTATTTGAGCCCACTGTGCATGTTTTCAGCACATCTAGATGTTGTGTTGCATCTATATTTTTTTTCAAAGACTGGGCACATGCTACTCTATCTTATAAATTAAAAAAAACAAAAACAACCAGCCAATCCATCTAACCCCTCGTTCACCTCACAAAAACAAAACAAATCATAATAAAAAAAAACTTGAGAAAAATAAAACCTGTCCTGCTCTTTTTCATGTGTTGCTGTAGCTGCTTTCAGGTGTGTGCACCCTGTGCTCCTGCTGCCATGTTGAGTTGCGTTTCTCACTGCATGCACAGGGGGAGTGAGGACACTAAGTGACCCCAGGCTGTAGAGCTTCCCGCTGTCACACATGAGGAGGCAGACACTGCCAAAATGCAGTATATCTGAAGCAAACAGTGCTCTTAATGGCTTACATAAGGCTTTGTGTCCCTCTGCAAAGTAACTCCCCACCAGTGCCGGGAAGATACTAAAAGCTACTTTTCCAAAGAGTAGAGACACAATAATGAATTGCATGTGAAGCTTTACAGCCAAGAGAACTGATCAAACAAGCATGCCTAAAAAGTTTACTATTGCACTTGCAAAGCAGTGGGAAATACAAATAGGTGAACTGGTTCATGCAAATGGATCATGTAAAACAGTGCTGGCCAAACTTTTTACTACAAAGGACCAAAATTCAAATGGAATTGAGAGCTGTGGTCCAAAAGTAAATCTTGCACTATATCCAATTATATTATAGGGAAAGAATAATAATAATTTATAGTCTCTACATTTCAATGCTAAATAAATAAATAAGTTTAAACAAACAGATATATTGAAATGAAGACATCCTTTAATGTTTTTCATTTATCCCCACTCTTGTGATATGACAGTTCAAATGTCTGTGCAACATATCACGTCTTCTTCTCTCTTTTTTGTAGTGTTTTACTAAATAATATTATGGCACACTCAAAAAAATGTGCTATGCAAGCTGTTCATTTTTAAATGAAATGTATAAGATTAATTGATTTCAGGCCCACCACTCAATTGCTGTATGTTAAAATCGGTTGGAAGAATTTAATTTGTAGCATTTTAAATTGCATTAAAAAAGAATAATAATAATAATTAAATCTTAAGAAATTTTTGTTGGTTAACCCTAATTTCATTAGTTTAAATTGTAACTCAAAATGATTGATACCTACTGTTGCATTAATGTTTTTAAGTTTTAGTTAAATGCTGTTGTTTATCACTACAATTTCTGCTCAGTTACATAAATTATAGTTTTTCCCCCAAAAATTTTATAGGAAAAAATGCTGGTTAATATTGTCACCCTAATTGCCAGTGCCATCCTCATTGCTTTTTACCATATAACTGCTCTGATTGCAAAATAATAAAGTCTTGCAAAATATTAAGGTTGTAGTGTAGCTAAAAGGGTAACTTTAAATTGAGTAATGGCAGTTTCAGAGTAGCTCTCCCAACACTGCTCCTCATAATTATTGTTCGTGCCCTCAAATAACACTATTATGCATATAGATATTCAGATTATTCAGCAATATGGCCATGAAATCTGTCCAACCTTTTCCCTGAAGCTGAGGACCTCTCCCTCTAGGTAGCGCTGCTCATCTTTGGCCTGCTCCAGCTCCAGCTCCTTCCCTTTCAGCTCTTCCTGGAGCCGAAGCAGTTGCTGTGGAGACAAACAGCATCGTGAGCAACAGAAAGCAGATGGCTGGAACAATGAGCAGTGTGTGGGGCTGTGTGGTGCCCTCATAAACAAACACCACATAAACATCACTGCACAGAAAACGACAAAGATAAGAAAGAGGAGATGGGGTGGTGAGGTTGACTGAGTCAGACTCTTATATCTGTTCAAAAGTTCATGTGGTCAGCTTTTTGTAGCATGTATCGGAAGGAAAAGGATAAGAATGGAATTTTAAAATTAAGAGTTTTATGTTCCCCTTTATCCCTAATCCTCCAAAATATACATAAAAAAAAAAAATATAT
Source organism: Cyprinus carpio (assembly GCF_018340385.1). Taxonomy (NCBI): domain Eukaryota; kingdom Metazoa; phylum Chordata; class Actinopteri; order Cypriniformes; family Cyprinidae; genus Cyprinus; species Cyprinus carpio. The sequence goes on from NC_056580.1 coordinate 6,663,340, forward strand.
AAAAAAAAACAAAAATATACATATATATATATATATATATATATATATATATATATAGGGACATAAAATTTATACATAAAATAAGTTTAAAACTAAAACCTAAAAGTTAGTGAAATGAAAAAGTTCTCCATCCATTAAATTAAATAACGACGGTCCACTGCACTCTATATAATTCTAAACATCATCTTTTTCTTTCCACAAAAAGGATACTCATTTCTTACATTAGTATTGATCTTGTACATAAAAGCCTTTAAAGCAACTGTACAAAGTAAAATGAGAGAGACGGAGAGAGAGAGAGAGAGCTCACTGGAGCCTGTGCTAATGGCTGCACTATGACAGTCTGCGTCATCAAGAACACTGTGTCCAATCAGCGTTTAAACTGATTTGACAGCTAATTAATGGAGGTGTGAGTGTTTGTGTTCCAGATGGAGCGCTGACGTGAGAGCATACTGAACGCTTACGCACTGATCTTTTGCGTATGTTTGAATGTGTCAAAAGTGTTTCTAGACAGTATGTAGGTTGTTCTTTAATCTCAGCCCTCCCTTAAATATCAATAACATGTGATGATGTGATCTTTCTCCAACAGAGACAGAGACTGAGTGGACTGTGTGTGAAGTTACTTTGATGATTCTTAAGACATGGGACAAACATTTTGCAAAAGGTTTTGATTTAATTGGTCACTTGATGAGTCATGAGTCCGCCTCAGTGACTGGACAATAATATCAAACATGCTGCATGTAGCTGGATAGTCAGCAGTGTCAGCAGGAAGTTGATTTGTTGAGGCTCTTAACACCCACCCGCTGAGAGACTCTCTCCGATTCACCCACAAAAATAAATATATACATTACCATTCAAAGATTTTTTTTTTTTTGAAAGAAAGAAATTCATATTTCTGTTCAGCAAGAAGCCATTAAATTGATCAAAAGTGACAGGAAAGACATTAATAATGTAACAAAAGATGGCATTTTCAGGATTGCTAATAAGAAATGTTTCTTGAGCAGTAATGCAGCATATCAATGACTCTGAAGACTGGAGTAATGATGCTGAAAAATCAGCTTTGCATCACAGGAAAAATAAATAAAAATGACATTTTTAAATACAAACCCGATTCCAAAAAAACGTTGGGACACTGTACAAATTGTGAATAAAAACAGAATGCATGATGTGGAAGTTTCAAATTTCTATATTTAATTCAGAATACAACATAGATGAGAAAATGTATCATTTTAAGGGAAAAATAAATTGATTTTAAATTTCATGGCATGAACACATCTCAAAAAAGTTGGGGCAAGGCCAATATAGCATATGTTGTTCTAGAACTTGGATATACCTTTCAGCATTGATGGTGCCTTTCCAGATGTGTAAGCTGCCCATGCCACACGCACTCATGCAACCCCATACCATCAGAGATGCAGGCTTCTGAACTGAGCACTGATAACAACTTGGGTTGTCCTTGTCCGCTTTAGTCTGAATGACATGGTGTCCCAGTTTTCCAAAAAAGAACTTCAAACTTTGATTTGTCTGACCACAGAACAGTTTTCCACTTTGCCACAGTCTTTTAAATGAGCCTTGGCCCAGAGAAAACACCTGGGCTTCTGGATCATGTTTAGATACGGCTTCTTTTTTGGCCAATAGAGTTTTAGCCGGCAACAGCGAATGGCACGGTGGATTTGTGTTCACCGGCAATGTTTTCTGGAAGTATTCCTGAGCCCATGTTGTGATTTCCATTACAGTAGCATTCCTGGTCATGCAGTGCCGTCTAAGGGCCGAAGATCACGGGCATCCAGTCTGGTTTTCCGGCCTTGACCCTTACACACAGAGATTGTTCTAGATTCTCTATATCTTTGGATGAAGTATGCACTGTAGATGATGATAACTTCAAACTCTTACAATGTTTCTCTAAAAAATCTTTCTGATATTGCTCCACTAGTTTTCGCCGCAGCATTTGGGGAATTGGGGATCCTCTGCCCATCTTGACTTCTGAGAGACACTGCCACTCTGAGAGGCTCTTTTTATACCCAATCAAGTTGCCAGTTGACCTAATTAAGTTGCAAAATGGTCCTCCAGCTGTTCCTTATATGTACATTTAACTTTTCCCGGCCTCTTATTGCTTCCATGTCCCAACATTTTTGGAATGTAGCTTCCAAAATCCAGGTATTATGGGCATGACATTTCAAAATGTCTCACTTTCAACATTTGATATGTTGTTATGACAAAAAAATCAGCTGAGGCTGAACCCTCTGACGTCTGCATTACCTGCTGCCTGAACCCTCTGACGTCTGCATTACCTGCTGCATGTTCTGCATGGTCTGCTGCAGAAAGTGCAGCTGTTGTTCTTGCGTGTGATCCTCCTCGGTACGGTACGTCTTGCCCTGCTCCTTCTTTAGCAGCTCCACCTCGTTCCTGTAAGCGTCCAGTTGCCAGCGCAGACTGTCGTTTTCCTCCCGCAAAGCACATGTCTGCGCAGACAGCACTGCTCTCAGACAGGAGGGAAGAGAGAAGGACAGGACATGAACTTGGAGTAAAGTCTTTGTCTCATGGCTTCCCTAATCTGTTGCATAGATGTGATGAATTCATACTCTTGTGCCTGATAGACCTCATAGATCTCCTTGACTCAACTGGTGGGACTGAGCTGGTTAACTCTCCTTGCTTAAACTAGCTGACCAGTTTAACCACCTTAAAGTGTTTCTCACTGACATCAGGGTGCAATATATGATCTGTTGTTCAATCTAATATGCATCATATAAGACAAGGGTTATGATTCAGAGCCGAAATCGATGGTGAAGTTTGCATAACAACCTGGTCATGGTCTGCTGTGTCAACAGAGAATCTCAACTATTAGATGTTCCTTCCTGCCACTGAAAATACTTCTTTTATTGAGCCAGAGCTTGTGTGCTCTGACAGGTCGTGAAATATCGCTGAGCTCAGAATCCCCTGACACTTTCTGCTGCCGTTCTCTGTCGAGGCAATATCATTCATAATCATATTTGCTGTGGGATACATGCAGGAAGGAGAGTGTAATCACTCATGTTGATATCTCAGCACAAATGCTGTTGTACTCAAGGTTATCTGAAGGATGTGATTGCTCTGTTCAAATAAAGCTAATAAAATACAAGTGGTCACGGAGGAGCTGATTTGATTAGAGACTAACAGGGTCATTGTGTTTGACATTAAACCAAGTTTTTTTCTTTTTTTCACTAAATCAAGGAATGATTGGGAATTACTATTAACCTGATACTTGACAGTCACTATATGGAGATGGACTTTTCCTGATGGACCACTCGACCTGACTGATTTGTCTGAGTTAATCTATTAGGTATTATGAACTAACAATGAATATTTATTTACAGTGTTTTATCTTAATTTCTGAATATTGCATAAAACATGTCCCTAAAAGGGCTGCTCTCACCCTACCTGTCTATCTTACATTCACTGATCATGCACATGTGTTTCAATGCTTTGCAAATGAAAACTGCATTGGTTTGTGATGTTTAGCTGGCAGACAGATGATGTATTATTAAAATTATGTGAAACTGTGATAGCCTTGAAAGCATCAGTTAGAGTAATTAAAACATGATAAACAATTCAGTTTTGCATCATTGAAAATTAAATAAATAAGGGCTGGTGGGAAAATACTGATTTGTCTTTTTCACAAATTATTATTTATTTATGAATTATTATTTATTTTTACCCTTTAAAAATTTGATATCAGTATTTTTTTTTGAAAGAATATGATATTTCTATTCAGAAAGGATGCATTTATCAAATGACAGTATTAGACTTTTATGTTTTAATAACAAATACATTCAGATTTATAGTTTCAAATAAATGCTGTTCTTTTGAACTTTAAATTCAACTAATAATACTGAAAAGTAATACTTTAGCAGCAAATCAGCATATTAGAATGAGCTCTGAAGCAAAATTACTGAAGACTTTAGTAACGGCTGCTGAAAATACAGCTTTGCGTCATAGGAATAAATGACATTTATATTATATTCAAATAAAAAACCTGCTATTTTTAAAATTGCAATAATGTTACACAATATTACTGTATTTTACTGTACTGTTTTGATCAAGTAAATGCAGCCTTGATGAGCACATGAGGTTTCTTTCAAAAACATAAAAAAAATAAAAAAATCTTCAATCCTAACCCCACTAATGAACACAAATGTATACATTTTATTATTTTTAATTTTAAATAGATTCTTAATTAAATTTAACAAACATTAAATCTTAAACTTTTAGCCTTGCAGGAAAAAAACAAAAAACATTTAAATTGTTAATTAAATGTAATTATGTGGGCATTGAACAAAGGTCTCTGTTTCACTTTATCACACATTCCTTTTTATCCTCTAATTATCAGTGACCTTTACTGAAGGTTTATTGTTCATTTTAATTGCACTGTACAGCCACAAACAGTGAATATAAACTAGATGTTAGGCCTTCAAATCTAGGTTTGTTTTTAGGCACAGTCAGTCCCTGCTTCCAGTATCCTAATGAATCATGATTATGATATACAGCAGCTAATCACAGGCCTACCCGTGTCCTCCATTCTCATCTTTTTGCAGGGGTTTTCCTCCAAGTCTTCATCTGACATCTCCATTTCCTCTTCTCTTCGAATTCCCATGATCTCTTCACTTTGAGCATTTCTGAGCTCCTAATGGAGCACAATACAGAAATCAAACGAACACACACACACACACACACACATCGCATTACTGGATTCTGTCCAAGACCTTGAATGATTAAAGATTACATTTTGCACACATTAACATTTCCTCTGCTCTGAGTAGTTTTACAAGGACACACTTTTATACTTCTACTTGCTGTGTAAATGTGGCAGTAACATATACTGTATGACAATCACACATACCAATGAAATGTTTTTCTGCAATTCTACTCTGATAATATTCTAATTTCACCTGGAAACTTTTGACAGGATGAAAAAACAGGCAATGATTTGGCAAACACGGGCCCTGGTGATTGATTCCTTAACTTAAAAATACAACCCAGAGGGAAAACCGAGGCTCTGCCGTCTCTGTGCCGTGCAATAGTGAAAGTTCATTTGTCTAGGTCTGAAAATGGAGCGTAAAAATCACATTACACAAACTTCCAAGCCCACTGATCCTCTGATAGCCATTATAGGGATCAGCACAAAGGACGTTTAATGCCACCACTGTGAAATCTTGCAGATCTGACTCTATAAAGGGAGCGCATTTGAGCTTTACTTTATCTGTGATTTTACATTTTACTCTAGCACTGTGTTGCCTGATCTTTTATCTGTTTCTTGAAGGCTATAGTATCAGAGGAATACAGGTCGAGTTCTGGCTCGTTTCTGATATCACATTTCTCTCCAATTCTCACATTTTTGGTTTTACATTGTTCCCACACTTTTTGACCAAAGAACATCCATTACTTTTCCAGTGGTGTTTCCAGTCATTCTGGAAAAATCAATAAAGTTTTTATAATTTATTTTATAAAGACTGCATTCACAAAGAGCCATTTCTGGCCAGCAAAATAAGGGAGATTGAGGCTAGTTGTCACTCTGTCACAAGACCTTAATAATATGTTTTGAGCTTTTTTTTTTTCCAGCAGTGATTGTGTTTGTTGGATTAAAAGCTGTATTAAATTAAAATATATCTTCCAAACTAAAAATCCAATATCATACTTTTGGTAAAAAAAAAAACTGTTGAGTAAACATGTAAATAAAACTAGATCTGTTTATTATTTCAAAATTACAAATTAAAAATGTTAAAATAAATTACAGTTTCTGTTAGTCAAAGCAATAGTTTATGTTTGTAAACTAAGCATATGTTATATATATATATATATATATATATATATATATATATATATATATGTATATATATAAACTAAGCATATGTTTAGTATATTTTTATTTTAATTTTATGAGACGGAATTGTTACGCCCCTTACCGTACTGTTATGCCTTGTCCAGGTGTTCAAAAGAAAATGCTACCTATGAGATTATGCTACCAATACTGTATTTATCAAACTGTAAGGGTAGGTTTAGGGTTGGGGTAGGTCAGCGGTTCTCAATTCTAGTCTTCGCCTCCCCCCAGCTCTGCACATTTTGTATGTTTCTCTTATCACTTCAGACGTTTGTTCTATTCGAACGTAAGTACCCTGCGAAGTGGACATCACAGGATATTCCGCCATGATTCCAGTTTGAAGCAAATGTATATGTTCCATTCAAAGTGCACTGAAGTGTGCGAGATGTGAATTTAAATTGTATTTATTTACAGAGGTATATGATGTCACACTTGTCCGTGTGGGAAGACGTTGTGCAGCACAAATCCGTGAATGAATGTTCTGAAGTGAGGTAAACTTCAACAGATTTCCCCCTGCTCAGGGAGTAGGGAGCAATGAACACTGTGTAGGGACCATGTCAATGGGAACACAGTTCATGCACGGAGCTCAAATCTAACGTGCACATTATAATAAACAATTTTGCTTCCGAATTAAGACATGCAAAATATGCAGAGCTGGGGGGGAGCGAGGACTGGAATTGAGAACCGCTGGGGTAACATTAGGTGTACATGTTAATAAAGGATTTTGCTTCACGAATTATGCTACCATCTGTTTTAATGGTAGGTAGCAAAATCTGACAGGGTAGCACAAATCATCAGAACACCAGTGCCAATAACCAATAAAACTGGCGCCAAAACCAATCAAATCCATTACAAACGAGGCATTTGTTGAATCCAGTGGGGACATAATTACGGATTATAATGACTTTTACTTGCATCGCGCAGCGTAAACATGCGCAGCGTTGCGTTTGTGTCGGAGAAATGCATTCGCAAAACTCACATTTGACTCATCAGTGGTAAAACCTTTACATAAAACGTCCTTACAGACTGTGATCAGAACAGCCAGCATCGTGATTTCGGGTCAGAAAACAGACTCCAAAAATGTGCTGCACACTGAATTTGTGCAACTATTCTGGAACAGTGTTGTAAATACAACTTAACCACTGATTTCTAGTTGTGTCCTCTTTTGGAAGACCAAACAAAATATTTTCGCTAAGTATTTTTCTTCACAACACGGCGGCGGCGGTGGCAGCAACAATAAAGTATGCCTTCTTTCTTTGCTTGAATATTTAGGCGGTGTTATGCAAATCTTCCCACACAGTGACATAGACATGTGGGGGCGTGTTTAAGAGTTTTAGGAGGGTGTGGATGTGTCTTAACTTTTATAAAGACTATGTCTTTGGGTTTGAGGCTTCAGTCTTTGCAACTTTATGGATCTTATCTATTCACAAACAGCTTTTAACACTCCAAAGAGAAAGGAAAACTTGAAATCGCATCATACGACCCCTTTAATTGTAATTTCCTACTGTGTAACATAACTGGGGCATGTTGTCACAAAAGCTCATCATTTGTTAAATGAATGGTATCTTTTTTCATGGACAAGAAAGAAAGAAAGAAAGAAAGAAAGAAAGAAAGAAAGTATGCAAAAGTGTGCAACTAGCCTCTGCCTCACTATTTTTAAAAAAAGAAGAACTAGCATTCTTAATCTCTATGATTTTTACAGCTCTCTGACTGTTAAGTACAGGAAAACCAGGAAACTGTACTTAACTTTCTATAATTATTTTAATATATTTAACCAATTCACAAACAGTGCTAGAAAACAACATCAACAATGAAAACAACTTTTCACAGGGGTGGCATCTTAACTGGCTTTCACTTCTCACAGCACCAAAGACTCTGCCACAATGCTAATGTCTTACCTCTTGGCGATTGTGAACTGAAATGGAATCCTTTCATAGACTTGACTTAAAGCAATTAATCAATACGGTCAGTGTATTTATAAGATTGGATTTCGGGCCTCACATCACTGCTCATGATATACAGTCATGGAAAATGTCAGATGGCTGGAGGAAAGACTGCAGCTGGAGTCTATCACCAGTGAGGAGTTTCAGGGTTCATTGAGTATTCGGTTTGCACTAACATCAATTTTGCATACTGGTGACATTCCATATTATGAATATGGAAATTCCATATTGTGCATTCCAGAGAATTCAGGGGTTTCTATGCATAGATGCATACAGGCACATTGTAAGGTAACACGCACCTCACTTTCCTTCATCATAGAAACCTAATTCAAATTGGATGAGTTATTAACAATTAATTCAGGCTAATCACTGATGAGCATCATTATAATCCTGCCAGTATCTGTTGCCATGGCAGCAATGGAGGTTCTTTCTAGGTGGCACTTTCAAAGAGAGCTCTGCTGCACGAAAGAGCAGAGGCTAGAAAACTGGGATGTATTTTGCTGTGTGAGGGCCCACAAGTCTTTACAATGAAAAGCACAAGATACACTGCCATATAAACAGCTGCCGTGTCAGTGTACCATCTAGAGAAGGGGTCTCAAACTACTTTACCTGGGGGCCACCAGCCAGGTGGTGTTCTCCTTCAGAGAACAAGCGTTTTTACAACCACAAATTTGAAGTATGTATATTATACATAGTATATATCGGTGCAATACTCTGGCTTTTAAATCTATTAAGGCCAGACTATAGTTAAAATTGATTTGTAATGACAAATCTTGGCCCATAGTTTGAGACCCCTGATGTGGAGTCAGCATGACAAAAGGGGAGAAGGAATACCAACCTCACACTGCTTTCGCCAAATGTCTATGTTCTTGCGCTGCGCTTTTGAGAAATGGTCCCATGCCTTTTGCCTGGTGGCAGCGGTGAACACAGCCGTAATCTGCTCAACTTTGGTGGGTAAGGAAGTCAGACAAGACAAGCCATTTATGTAGAGCTCAGCATCTGCGCCAGCAGTCAGACACATCAGGACCCTCGCGACACTTCTCTTAGAGGCCCCTGATTGTGTCTGTTGTACTTACATCTCATTAGCTGCTGTTTCAGTTCCTTAGGACTGAGGTAGGCAACAGTCTACAATGATGGAGTGTTTGATGTTAAACATTGGATGGGGATTTAGCTCAAAATGGGTACCTCTGCGGTTTCTATTTTTGCATTAGATGTTGTATTTGCAGTAGGATTGAGATTTGTACCAATTGTAAACTGTTGCCTGCTATTTTTTTATTTGACCAAGTCTACTGTTTAGCAAACAATTTTTCGATCATCTTCTTCTCTACAACTGGTGTAATTTTAAAATACACTTTCTCTTAGTACTTCATGGTGTCAAAGTGTCTTTGTGTAACTACTGTCAAGCTATTGATTACAAATCTCCATCAGACATATTCATTCAAGCAAACTGCATGTCTTAACTCTTTGTTTGAGTTGGGATATTGGCTTCTCACCTGTCCGGGCTGCAAAAAAAGATGAGTGAATCTGATGTTGGCCTACCTTTAAGTTAAGTTGAGCATCTCCACATCTGCTATATGGTCTGAGTGCTTCCACTGAGACTGTACTTACCCAGGGCTCTTCTATGGGCTATGGCTACAGTCACACTGACATAGGCAGCTAGGTCTCAATGCAGTCATATCTCCTAGTGTACATTTGCATATTGTATATCTGCAGTGAAGTCTTGTGAACTGTCTAAAGCAAACACTGTGGCTCTGTTCCACGACCAGTGAGCTGCCTTGCTTTCTAACAGCATCCAAACAGAAAGAGAACCTCATAAATGAGGGACTATTAGTGTGACAATGGAGCACATGAGAGATTCAACATACAGTTGAGCCTTTTGCTAAGCCAACAGCAACATAAACATAAAAATAATACTTGCTACACTGTGTTCTAGAATAATTGGTCAATCGCAGCATTCAGTGGTTGAATATTTCCTAATATTCACAGTCGTCTATGGCAATGCTGCATATCAGACAGAAATCGCAGCTACTTTCATGTCTCTCGTATCACGCAGCTAACATTCTTCGAATATTAAAAATAAACGTTCAAATTACATTATAGTTTGTCTTAAAAGTATGTTTTTATAACCAGTAATTTTACTGTATTGTGCATAATAAAGGTGCAGGTCTGAATTATGCAGAGAATTAATGTTTTTCAGGTCCGGGCTTAAAATCGAATGGTATTCACGTACAGTTCTGTTTCAACTTTGCTAGGCCTGTATAGACCTCTAAAAAGGACACAGCATTAAAATGATTACATAGTTCTGGTCTCTGTGAATACAATCAGAGGCAATGATAAATTACATTAGCCATGCAATTTCTGTTTCTATTGAAATGACTGGATTCAGTGCATGAAATGTCACAGAGCAAAGGTAAATGTGATGCAGCTTAAGATGGATTTTGTCTCAGTGCATCACAAATGTGCCGGCTTTTATAATGCCTACCTTTTATAAACTCTCTTTGAAGAAAGCTCACTTATGATGCCTTAAAAGGGAGCTCTCTAGATTTTGGAACAGAGCTTGCCTGTTACAGTTAGTGGCAGTGTAATGTATATGGTGGTTCTGGACATACAAATACACTCCTACTGGCAATACATTTATATCAAGATGAGCGAGAATAGTCCAACAATCAGATCAGAGACTGAGCCCACTTAAGGACGGCTATATCATCTTGGTCGGTACAAAGGATGAGCGGTTGTCATGGCAACACTAGATGAAAATCTCATAGTAACCAGTTGGGATACAAACAGTGAAGGCAGGAGGTATCTTACATTGTGTGAGAATGGCAAGCAGGGAATTCTTAAAGTGTTCTTTGGCCAGCTCCATCTCCTCTTCGTGCTGAGCTTTCTCGTTCATTAGGCGCCGCACGTGGCTGTTTGCTGACTGGATCATGGAGTAGAAATGATTCGCCGTGCGCCGGTTCACCTCGCCTCTGTCGATCCACGTGAACAGCACTGCCGATGCATCGCTGAACTTGTTGTCATCTGGAGAAATGAATGAGGAAAACTGTCATTTTCACTTCATCTAATCATGACAGAGACTGCTGTGACACTTACTTTGTGAGCTTAACAAGCCAGCATACAGTTTAAACTCCCTTACTTGAGAGCACTTCTTTTTTTTTAACTGTAAAGCATTCAAGTTACATATAATCTCTTACAAATAAATGTTCTCTATTGGTATCTCTGGTTACATTAAGAATCTTTAACATCTGTGGAGCCTTTCCATTGGACAAAAGGTCTTTACAGTAGAAAAAGGTCGTTTAGACTACTAAAATGATCTTCACACTGGGATAATAGGAAATAGATAATAGGAAAATAGTTCTTTTAAGAAATTTTTACAGAAAGGTTGTTGGGGAACCTGAAATAGTTGTTCTGTTGCATCGCTATGATGTGTCTGCTAAACCTTGACCTTGAGTCTCATATCAAATATGTATCTCATATCAATATATAAAATCTGGAAGCATGGTGCAGGTTGGCTGACAATAAATCAGCATGAAATGGAAATTCACCCTGTCTATTTTCTATTACTGTATATCTTAAATGATCTTATTATGAACAATTGATCCATATGTTTAATTTTTGACAGACTTCTCTCTGATGACATAGCTGGGTTGTCCGCTTAAACCCCGGGCCTTTCTTACAATCAAGCAAGTTCACATTCAGATCTCTATCCAATAAACAACCGATGCATAGAACTAAGTTTCTGATAATCTGTTTCACTATACTGTATGTGCAACTTTAAATTGCACTGATTTTATATGTACATTTTCCACAGTTTTTCATAAAAAAAATATATTATATGTCTTTAGAAGACTGAAATATAGTGTCCGAGTTATATGTACTACTGTTACGGTGCTTTTATGGGTTTGGAACAATATGAGGCTGCTTAAATATATATTTTAAATATACCTTTCAGGCTGTTCTTTCTTAGCCTTACAGTTCCATCTATACATATATCCAACCATTCATACTGTATATCCTGTCTAGTAACCACACCAGCAGGTTCCTATAGCAACCACTAGAACACCCTAGCAACATACAGTAGTTTTAAAATTCTAATCTCTTCTCAGACTACGTAAGGCCTACATCCCCTTTACACTTCAAAATCTATCTTTCCCAGATTTCCCAGATGTACAAACCTCATAACCTTCAAACTCTGAATCTCTTTCCAAACTGCTCAAGCAATCAGTACACAAGACTTGTAACCTTCACGTTACTACACTTTCAGACAAGACTTGTCTTGACATGCGTTCCTTTTTAAGATAAGAAAGAAATGATAGTGAGATCGGGATTGGACCCTACGGTTCTAACATTAGGGCCTAATTTAAAGACTCTTTCCCTGCATTGTCTTTTTCTATTGGACAAGAACATCATCTCATCAGTGTGTTCAGTCACGGCTCGGGAATCAGTAACTAACCCTGCATTTTTCCTGTCTAAACATGACGTGTAATTTCAGCCTGAGTAGCTGAGACATGAGGCATTGAGTGTGGCCTTTCCCAAGCTTCAGTAATCTGCTCCCTGTGGACCTGTGTGAAATACATTACTGAAATTGGAAGAATAATTGAATTTTGCCACAAAGTCAGTGCAGTAGGGCTGGCAGTAAATTCGATCCCTCCCTTAATGAGATCCTGTGCACAGAATCAGCATCATTCCCTGCGTCTGTGCACTTTTCACCAGACTGTTATTGCTTCATCTCACCACAGTGTAACCGATTTCAAGCCAACCTGGAGAATGACATCACAAGAGATGTGTCAATTATACTGAACCTCCATATTCCAGGCCCTTAAAACATGTGCCCGACTCATTTAATTAGAATTTTAGATTCAATGTCTGTTTTAGTCCTTTTTTCAATTAAATAGATGTTAGTGACTCTGAGCGATTGAGATCAAGAGCAGGTATGTTATTAATGTGGCACTTGAACTTCCCAGCTAATTAAAGGAAACTGAATTCTCCCAACCCTCAGGCAAAAATGTCATCTGACGAGAATAAAAATCATTTCCACAGTCAAATGAGCTTGCTCTGCCAGTCTCACGTCTAATGAGAGGCTCCACAAGCAATGCAAATGTGAAATCTCCACACGCTCCCTCAAAATCCCCAGCATTCAGTCATCCGACCTCTCCGTAACTCAGACATTATGTAAGCCGCCACGCTACTGCCAATTCAGTCAGCGTCAGTTATGGTCGGGAAATTAGCTTTGTTTTAAACATCGTTCATATTAATTTTTCCATGAAAGCGTAATGTGGCAATAAGCATTTACTTGCCAGAAAGCATTAACCAGGGGCTGTTTGAAAGAATAGCATTAAAGTGATTCCAAATGCAAGAGACAGAAAGCAGCAATGGATAGAATTAAGAGTCAATATGTTCAAAAAAGAGCTGAAAAATGGCCAGATTTGAGGATGAGGGAAACAATGCATTTATATTAAAAAGGGCTTTTTAATGTACATCTACACTCTTACACTACGGTATTTTTTAGCTGTTGAACATTTTTTGGTGTTCTATGCAAATTCTGTAAAAAATAACTAACTAACTAACTAAATAAATAAATAAATAAATAACACTTTATATTACTTGTCCACCATAAATGTCCAATATGGTGTATACTGAACATGGATCACAAGTGAACTCTTCCATTTCTGTTCTTTTTTTTCCATAATGTCATTTTCTGTTACATTTATGAACATTATATGGGCATTTTTTGACAGAAATTACATTTTAAACATTTGTTTGGTACGATTCAGGGACATTCGTCAATTGTGCAAAACAGCTCTGGAAAGAATTAGACCAATTAAAAATTCTCAGTTTTCATGTTGTGATTGAAAATCAGGGTTATTCCTCCAAATATTGATCCTCTGAAGTTAAAACATTGGTATTGTGTTGTCTAGAAATCAATATAAACATCTGAAAACATGGCATCTTTTTTGTTAATTTGACCAATTGTCAAAAAATGCTCTAAAGGACAACATTTTTATTTAAAATTTGGATGTAATGTCATCAGTAGTTTACAGAATAAAACAAAAATTATGTTTTACTCAAACACGTCACTATAAACCATAAATCCAGTGAAACTGTGAATTTTCAAGAATTTTCTAAATTTCAGAGCTGTGTATCATTTTATAGATTTTTACTAGATACTGTTTTTTGTAAAATGTAATAATTTCTATTTTTTATGATGGATTTTCATATTTTAAGTTTGAAAATATGGGTCTAAGGAAGAATAATAAAACCAGGTTAATAGGGTAACAGAGTAAAGCAATAAAATCTATACATAAAAATTTTAATAATAATAATAATGAAAATCAGTTGCACAAATGTGCCTAAAAACATCTTGAACACAAATTCCAATGTTCATTTGCATTCTGCTGGTGCTTAAACCGCTAGCTGTGGTCGATAAATATTTGTAGCATAATTGCTTGAGTTTAAACAGTTTTTGCTGAAGAGGCAATTGGATGTCAGTCATGAGCAGAACTGTGCCAGACACCAGAATATTGAGGCCCCATTTGAGATGTTTTGTCTGTTGCCTCCTGGGCTCAATAAACATGAGAACATACAGACAGAGCTGGGGATGCGACACGCAGGGAGAATGGGAAGTGCTTGACATGGGAAGTGCTGTGATTGCTGATGAGGTGGAGGCTGCAGTCAAGTCCCCATCATCAAAATGAAAGCAGTCTCTCCAGAGAGACAAGAGCTCAGAGAGGCATGGAAGCCACTGCAGCCAGCACAACTCAACCATCACTACCTTCCCGGAGCCGCTAGCTGTAATCAAATCACAGCATGGGAAAACACCTGTCAGCCAGAAACCAGCTCTGAAATTAAAACATGAAAGGTGACGTTTCAAATATGTGTGAATGTCAAAGGGGTGTGATGGATTGGTGTAACTCTAAGGTGGAAACACAGCATGTGGCACCTTGAAAATGATCCTGTATATTGAAATTTTGACATATTGCATGAAAACCTCTCTAGATTCAGAAATAAACATGGATAAATATTTTAAACCTCACATTAACTATTCTTGTAAAAAAAAAAAATAACCCTACCATAACAAAACAAAAAAACAAAGTAAAACTTCTGTCCTTTAACACAACAAAACAAAACAAAACAAAACAAAACAAAAAAAGTCCCCTAACAAAACAAAACAAAAAACAAAGCAAAAAACAAACAAACACACACACAAAAAACAATCAGTCCCCTAACAAAACAAAACAAAAAACAAAGCAAAAAACAAACAAAAAATAAAAACAACAACAGTCCCCAATAACAAAACACAAAGCCAAAAATCAGTCCCTTAACACAACAAAACAAAACAAAATAAAACAAAACAAAAATCAGTCCCCTAACGAAACAAAACAAAAACAAAGCAAAAAAAAAAAAAAAAAAAAAACACACACACAAAAAAACAATCAGTCCCCTAACAAAACAAGATAAGATAAAAAGGGGGAGATCAGCCTCTAACAAACAAAACATAAAATAAAACACAGAAAATCAGCCTCCTAACAAAATAAAACAAAAAAACTAAACAAAAATAGAATAAATAAATAAATAAAACAAAAAAATGAGCCCCCTAACAAGAAAAATACAGAAATAAATAGACAATAATTACATTAAATAAGAGAAAATGGGATATTACTGTACTGCAAGTCTCACACGTCTCCGATACAGAAAAAAATATGAAATGATCTCAGCTGCTATCCACAGCTTTATACTTTTACATCATGTCAACAATTTTTGGAGAAACATTTGATACAAAGCTGAAACTCAGATGAGACCACGGTGAAAGTGCAGGAGGTCTCCACTGCTATGACAGAGCAATTTATGAACAAACTTTTGCACACTATCCGATTTCTAGACTAAAATCAAGCAAAACCAATTTTAAGCAAATTTAAACACCCTAAAAGCAAATGAAAACTACTGTATTTAGCCAACCTTGGAAACCCTTTGGCTTTCCAGAAGCCTGGTACTGAGTGTTCACTTGACTGGCAATCATTGGTCTCACTGAAGCTGATGAATGGAACTAGCTGATCATATAAACACACCAGTCTCACAGAATAAACAACAGCTGGGGCTGTTCGGCTGGCAGCTGCAGACGGGAAAGAGAACCAAAGCATAAAAGAGCCTCAAAACTATGTAGCCACTCATTAATGTCTATCACATCATCAGAGATCAGTTGAGGACAGCTGCAAAACGTCTGAAGGAAGACAGACCTGGCGGTGTAGGTCATCTTACCACATTCTGCCTTTATTAGAAGCATAAAAGTTCTGCCTTGAAGCTTTTTCTAAGAACCCAAATTTCTCTGGGCATTACATTAATGATGACAAATCTGTGCTTTAAAGGCTAGATGAGATCATGGCACCACAGTCTGTGGGAAAGCTTACCTTTCAGTTTCTCAGCCAAAAGAGCTGCTTCATGCTCAGAGAAGTGCATTATGGGAGGAGGTGATGGAGGTCTCAGCCAGTCCTCCTGGATTTTCCGTCGGTGCCGCTCCTCTCGTGCCAGCAATCTTTGTTTGCACTCCCACTCATACAAGTCATCTCTCGCCTGAGCAAAATCTACATGTATGCGGCCCGAATCCTTTTTATCAGTGCTGGAGCCAATGCGCATCCGATAGCCTAGGATAACAAACATTATTCAGCAAACAGAGCTCTCGTACAGGCTGCTTGCATTTATCAAATATCAGTGCACTAGAATCAACATATTGAATGTGAAATAGGATTTGCTCATTCTAAGATGTTCCTCCCTGCAACATAAAGCCACTGCTGAACAAAACAGTACAGCTGGGCATTAGCTTATGTTACGTGTGTGTTGCAGCATATGCATCAGTTGTTGCATATACGCTGGTACCTAGCTGATTGGAAGCTGAGTTAAGTTGGTCTTTTCAGCAAAGAAAAATGCAAGATGTATACTATGTTAACATTGATTATTATAAAACAAGAGAAACACACAAAAATTCTGGAAAAAAAAAAAAAAAACCTTCAGAGAGGTAAAGAAACAAAACAATGAGTTTCATAATGAAAAAAAAAAAAAAAACTTTTCTAAATAAAAAACAACAACACACTAGAGAGATAGAAAAAGTAATCAGTCCCCTAACAAAACAAACATTTACTTGTATACAGTAAATAAAAACACATCAGAAAGATAGAGAAACAAACAATAATTTCCCTAACGAAATGGAACATGAAAAATGAAACTAAACACAAAGACACACCAGAGAGGTAGAAAAAGTAATCAGTCCCCTAACAAAACAAAATAAATAAAAACACATCAGATAGGTAAAGAAACAAAACAATAAGGTCCCTAACAAAATGGAATAAAAAAAACAACACAACAGGAAAGCAAGCAAAACAAAACAAAACAAAAAAGCAAAAAAACAACAAAAAACAAACAAACAAAGACACACCAGAGAGGTAGAGGGCCTTGTCCACCATGAACTCCTCACTAAAACGAATGTGGCAGAAGTTTTTCTTGCTCTTGCGGATGGCGACAATTTCTCCACACTGGTCAAACACTTCTTTGATGATCTCCTCTGTTGCATTCTCTGGAAGGCCACCAACAAAAACTGTCTTGCACCCTGGAGGTCTCTCTCTGGTGGAGGGAGGAGGAAGGTCTGCACAATAAGAAGAAATAAAAAGAAAAACAAAAACAAACAATATAAACATGTAGCTTATTTTAGTTCCCCACACTCCACAACTTCAAAACAGGTATGAATTATATAAGTCTAAAATAATCATAAATTATAGTGACATTTATTATGAACAACATTTATTATAAAAAACAAATTTTACCGGCATGTGGGAAATGGAAAATACACAGAAACTTGGGCTCAGGTACCTCTGTAATTCAGTGCATATATAAATGTGTGTGCTTTTCGTGCATGTTTTGTAGGCTAATTGCATTATATAAGTCGCTTTGGAATACAAGTCACAGCAGGTTTCAGATGATTAAAAAAACAAGAATAAATTTTTTCTGGAATATTTTGTAAAATACAGTACATATAAAAGTGACAGGTTACCTTATATTGACATTACATTGCTGAATTATCATTAATTTACTTCCATTAACAAGAATAAGAATATGAATTTAATTTAATTAGATTCTTATGCAGTATGCAGACCATGTGGGTAAAGTTAACTATGTTTTAGAGTTCATATAGATTTATAGCATTTGGGACAAAAGCTCTACAGATTTAATAATTAATCTTTTTCTGATTTTCCACATTGGAGGATTTAATAAAAACAGTCCTGTGGTTGTTGCGATTTTAGTAACCATAAAACATTTGGCATAAAGTTACAGGTCATTCAGTGGAACATTTTACCACACAATTACAGGTCATTAAAAGTGGCACAGACTGTACTTCATATATTTTCCTGAACACAGCGCAGGTAAATAAGTGCAGGCTACATTCATTTGTGCGCCTGCTTTTATGGCGAAACCTCTAATAATTGTGCTGCTGTAAAATGCTTACTGGGATTCTGCGGGAACAGTGTGCAGCTCTTGCAGTGGATGATTTCCTTAATAACAGGGAGTTCTGCTGCCACAGGATGGGGCTGGACCAGACTGATGCCAGCCATCATGGGGTTTATCGGGGTGATGATGCCAAGGTTGGGGTCAAAACCCTGTATACAGATGGAGTCTGGTGAGAGAAACAGAAAAAGTCCTAAATGCACTCATTGATTTGGACCTCGGCACTGGAACCATCTGAGCACAACCATAAAGAAGCTGGTGAAAGACCAGCGGAGATGAGAAGAGACCAGGTCACTGCTCTCGCTACAGACAACAAAACGCAGAAAATCTACTAAAGATTAGTTTCTTCTTCAATGAGCTTTTATCACACTAAGCTGTACAGGATCTGAGACTGGAACGCATTGGATTTGTGCAGTAAACCATGTGCACTGTAAACCATGACAGAAGTCATATACCTGCATGCACACTTTTACTGTATATACATGTTTTATGACAGGGCTACTGTATATGATAGAGAAAACAAATAAATCTGTTCAGTATCAAAATTTGACTTAGTTCACATGCAGTCACTCGTTTTATTGCTTAAAACTAATCTTTGATAATAAAAAAGGAATATATTTTTTAATGGCTTAAAATGGCTTCAATATAACACCCGTACCTCATTTATTATATACCATGAATATGCAAATAGGTCCCCACTTCCACTGAATCACAGCAGCTCGAACTACCTGCTTCACATTTACTTTAGGCTTTCATATGATTATGCTTTATGTCTGCTTTAAACACAACCATGTATGACACACAATCAGATTTTGTAAAGCAGCCTGTTTAATAACAATTGTCTTAGTGTCTTGATCGTGTTGAAGGACTAGGACACATAAGAAGCTAATCTTAAACCTCTGTTCTAAAACTGTTAGGGTTCAAATTCAGCAGTTACAAAATCTAAAACGTCATATTAACACTCAAAAGTGAGATTGTTGAGAGCTTGCTTTTGAAAATCTGTATCTAAAAAGTGCTTCCACTACTACATTGTAAAACAATATATATAATGGTCATTAAAAAAAAGAAATGTTGACACATCTATAAAAATGAGAAAATATGTTTTGTCTTACTAATAAGGCCTCTTAACTAATAAGGCCATGTTCAGTTCATTATAATTACTGTGCTGAGTCAACCACTTATAAGCACTCAGTAATTTGTTCTCATTAAATCAGCTTGACATACAGAGAAATTAATAACACTGTGTATTATGTAAAATGTTTCAAATTTTCACTCACATGAGATGAAGATTCCAGTCATGATAGTGGCCTAATAATGTGTTTTTACTTGTTTTTTTTTTTGTTTGTTTTTTTAACACATGCACACAACTCCATTCCATCAATTAACATATTGTGAAGTGACAAGCAGCTGCATGTTTGTAAGAAACAAATGCATAATTAAGGCTTCTTAACTTTAAATCGTCACTCCTAGACAAAATACCAGTTCATAATGCATTATAACCCTTCCTCCAGTGAAAAGGTCCATACCTGTTGTCCTCTCCCATCAACATTCACCAGCATATTTGTTTACAACTGTTTTGGTTTAATATAGATTTAATATAGTTTGATGTGTTAATAGCTTGTAGTGCAATTTGAGCTTATTTAAATTAAAATTTTAAGTAGCTTGTAGCTTTTTAAACATATTTTCACCAACACCGCTCTCTTAAACATTATTCAGTTACTGAGAGTTTAGTATTTTCACATTGTTGTAATATTTCAACCTTAATCAGGACAATTCCTGCTTACTTTGTCCTGTAGTGACATAATACAGTGGAGAACACTAAATCTAACACAAGATGCTTGAACTGGAAGAAAATCTTGAATCCCTTGCTGGGAAAAGAGATGATGAAAATTATGATCCATAAATCTCCTAGCGGCTGCAATCATGCAAAACGCATTGGGAGATCCATGCAAAAACCCAAATCAAAATGTAAACAGGTAAATTACACACACGCCTTCACATTTATCGTTTCTTAATGTTGTTTTTCTTCAGTCAGAATGATTCAAGGACTACTCAATGCTTTGCCTCACAGCTCTTGTTTCTTTTCCAAAAACCTATTTCAGGTTTTATATGTCGTTATTATCTGCTTTCCATTAAAATTGGATTCGCTACGAAGTCAGCAGCTTGCAAAACATTTAGTTCCTACAGGACGCAGCTGCTCATCATTTCAGAGGTGAGACGGCATTAATCAGAGCCCATCACAAACACCATTGCTAAATGCAAAGCGCCAGCCCCTGCAGCCTCAGGCCTTGCAGTCCAAATATATAATCTGCAAGGATATTTGTCTCAGTTGTTTTTAACAGTCTCGCTTTTTTGGGAGCTTGAAAGATTTCCAGTCATTGCTCACCATATGCATAATTATCCAAAGCACCCGAAATGACAGTGAATAACTCTAGCAGCACTGAGTCACACGACAAACCTACATTTAACATGTACTGCTCAGGTTCTATTAAAACTGAAGCTATTTGGTGTGTACATTAAGGCTGCACAATTTGGTGGGAGGGGGTTAATAATACTGTGATTACATTTAAAGAAGAAAAAAAACTTTCAAATTTGCTGTGCCTTTTTGTAGGGCTACACAATTTGGCCAGCTATAATCACAATAAAAACAAAAACAACAACAATAAATATGATCATAATGATACTATAAAATAATAATAATAAGCATTATTATTATTATTATATTTTTTAAAGCTCCAAATTTGCTGTGCTTTTTTGTAGGGTTGCAAAAAATTTGACCAATTATAATTAAAATAGCAACAACAACAACAATAATAGTAGTACTGTGAAGTTATTATTATTATTAAATTTATATTGTAACAAAAATTAGAAATATTACTGTTGTAATATTTCACTGTAAAAAATTAATAAAAATTACTAAAATTACAATACTAATTTTCATGGATTTCTTAATTTCTTCATTTTCAAATGCTAAATCAACAATTTAACACTTCACTCTGAAACACGCAGTGGATATGCACTTTTCCAAAATAAATAAATAAACACTCATTGGCTGTATTCACATACATATTTCTAGGTAGTGCTTCCGTAAACAGCACTCAGGAAGACTTTCTTTGTCATTACAGTGCAATAGTTAAATAGGTCATTGCAAAAACACACAACTGTTACCATTTCAGATCCCAATCTTACATTCTTCTTCTTCTTCTAAGCCACTTAAAGCAGCCTTGGTGAATTTTGTGTAAATCTGTGCATTCATACATTCAGGGCTTACATCATTTCTGAACCCAAATCTCCCAGCATGCTCTGTGTAAAACTCTCACAATGGAGCCGCAACAAAAGCAACTCCTATTTGCTATAAAATCGTCTATGTTTAGAGTACTATTCATTGTTGTGCTTCATCACTCCAGCGGGATAAAGCCATCTGAAAAAAAGAAAAAAAAAAGTTCTCACAAAGCATGTCTTCTAATGAGCTGGTGCAAATAAACATTTATAATCAATAGAAAATGTGCTGAAATACTGAGAATGAAACTGCCTGCGAGGACAAATTGTGCGAGTGGGCATCTGCTCTGCGAGCAGCAAATTTATGAGCAGATATGGGACAAAATAGAAGCTGTGTGTGTGTCATAAGCAATATGTGTGATGTTGACGTGTGCCTGGAAACATGCTGAGGGAAATTAAAACAAAGCTCAGAGGTTATTTCAGCATAATCTGTTATATTCGACAGAAACCAGGCAAATATTTTCCAATCATTCCTTTGGAGTTGGAATTTCTGACAGTGTCATTATAGTCATTATAGCCAGAGACGAACCAGCTTGTTTTTTTCTCAAAGGGCCAGCATTTGTGCTAGTGTGACAAAATC
Organism: Cyprinus carpio; assembly: GCF_018340385.1. Lineage (NCBI taxonomy): Eukaryota > Metazoa > Chordata > Actinopteri > Cypriniformes > Cyprinidae > Cyprinus > Cyprinus carpio. The sequence continues at coordinate 6,685,484 of NC_056580.1, forward strand.
CTCTTTCAGGTATCTAGAGGCATATCGCTGGAAGCCTGCATGTACTGTACTACACGTGTGAAAGAAGCAAAGAAAGGATGAAAGAGGATACAGTATATAAAGTCCTTGCTGGAAGTGTTTCTTTCAGCTTTGGCGTATTACCAGAGGCTTTAGCTCAGAAGCTGAAGATAATAGTTTTAATATTCATTCTTAGATGATTTCTGAAATCAACCAAGAACAACAATTTTTTTTATATATGCAAGTCAAATGACTTGTGCCTTCCCAAATTCTCATAAATAATCATGATCTGAAATATCAGCTCATGCATTTTAATCTTGAGCCTAATTTGTCTCAATCCACGGCTTCCCTAGCGTGATAGTAATTAGGATCCAAGCCAAGGATAGACTTTATTTGTCTGAACAACTGACATGTGCTGGGGAATAGTTAACAAAAAAGTAGCAATGCTACTAACTGTTTTAGTTTTATATGATTCAAAATGTAGTTTTTCTAGTAACAAGCTACTTGTATATATGCTACTCATAATCATATGTTTGAAAGACATTTATATTATGAAATTATTTAAATTGATTTTATTTATTAGAGATGCATCAAATTGATCAAAAGTGACAATAAAGTCATTTACAATGCTACAAAAATTTACTTCCTATTCATTGAAGGATACTGAAAAAAATACAATAGTTTCCACAAAAATATTAATCAGCAGAACAGTTTTCTACATTGATAAATAGGAAATATTTCTTGAGCAGCAAATCAACATATTAGAAAGACCATGTGAAACTGAAGACTGGAGTGCAATTATAGGAATACATTCAATTTTAAAATATTTTAAAATCAGTTATTTTTAATTATAATAATATTTGCACAATATTACTATTTTACTGTATTTTAGATCAAGTAAAAATAGCCTTGAAGAGCATAAGAGACCACTTTCAAAGACATCAAATAATCTTACTGAACCCTTTTGAATGGTAGTGCACATTTATTAATTTTGCAGACTGAATTACTTTTTTGAGGAGAGAAATATTGCACATTTCTATTGCAAGTAAGGTGAGAAATAATCAAACACGTATTGAGCAAAATATTTCCTGCTGTTTATTACTCTTTGTATATGTAGTATTAAGTATTAGTACTGTAGTTCTGATTTAATTATACACTGTTATGTATACACTGACTGTTCACCCTTGCTCAAATTATAAATTGTATCATTGGATAATAACATTTCGATATGAAGACATTTCTCACTTCGAAAGAGTAGCTTGACTTTAGTTTAACTACTTCCACTCCCATTCATGAGTGCTGTCAAAGCTAGAGAAGTGAATTGCCAGTGTATGGAGAAAACAAACTGTCAAGCACTCCAGTAGTATCCGCAGCTTATTTGAGATAACATCATATATATTACAGATTATTTCTGTGCAACTGGCATTTACAAAAGCAGCAGAGCTGTTATGATTGCAGATGGCAGCTGATGATCACTGGCCAATCACAGACAGCAATGAGGAAAACCGTCCATCTCTACAAAGCTTCAGTCAGCTGGGAGGATTGAGACCAGTGCCCAGAAAGCAGTGGGTGCCACCATCACACCAGGACATGAGTTTTTCAGAGCCGCAACAATCCAGTATCTCAGCTGAAGAATAAAGCTCAACAAACTGTAACATGCTTCAATATAATATCCAATGTGTAGTGTTGCTTCTAAAGGTCACATATTTGGCTGGAGAGGCTGGTGCCTGTGCTGCTTGCCAGAGGGAATATGGGAACCCCAGTTTAATATCTGCTTTTTATTCCCCCTGCCGTGAAAGGGAAGAGCAGGGAGAGCTGTGGATGAAACAGCAGGATTAGCACACTGGAGGGAGGGTGCAGGGCTTTACCTGATACCAGCTGCTGCCCGGTTAAGCCCATCGGCACAATGCCCAGGTTATTCATGGCAGTGGCCCAGGCGCCGGGATCGGCCACAGGAACGGTGATGTGGCTCTGCTCGGTTCCCAAACTGCCGATGCCGTCTGCTGCTGTAAAAAACAATACAGTCCATTAGGCCCTTATGCAAAATGACAAGTATCTTTAAAACACACACTGGCTAAACAGATGCACTGTCACTCAGCATAACGTGGCTGCTATGCTTTACATCAAAGGCTGGTTGCATCAGTTGTGTACAGATTATATCCTTCTCTAGTTCAGGAGTGTTCAGTTAAAGCTTCAAGAGGTCTAAATGTCACCTTCCCAGCAAAGGTCCAGACAATCATAACTTATACTGTTTCAGGAGCCAATATGGTGTGTGTGTGGTTATGAAAGGGAACCAGCAATGTGTGTTTCAGAAAGCTTGTTATAAATTTGCAAGTTGGCAGAAAAGTAAGAAATGGTAAATCCTAATTGCAAAACTACTGCTTGTGTCTAATTAGCATCTCAGATAGTAATTCTGAAATGCTATGAAAATTTCCTCTGCATGGGCTAATTTAGAATAAAAAACAACAACATATAACACAGAATGTTAGCATTGACACAATTGTATATAAGCCTATAGAGAGAAAAACAAACAACCAAATACAGTAATTTATTAGGCCAAAATCCAGAATGTCCAAGCTGGTTTTACAACTGTAAGTCATTTTAATGTGTAACAAATACAAATACGGTATTCGTAAATAACTGTATGTCATAACTTAACATTTAACAGAGAAAATGGACAATGCCCACCAGAGCCGAAAAGAGCACATGGGAGATTTCAATTGAGACTGGTGTTAGCATGTTGCTAAGCTAATAGCATGATACTCTAATGATATGAAGTATGCTAGCATGCACATAGTTTTAACTAGTTCCATCTATTTTTTGTTTCGAAATGTTTATGTTGCAGTAATGATTGAAATACACACAGTACCATTTAAATGTTTGGGGTCAGTATTCTCACCAAAGCTGCATTTTTTTTTTTTATCAGAAATACAGTAAAAACATTAATACTGTGAAATATTATTAACTATTTTCCATTCTCCAGTCTTCAGTTTCATACGATCCTTCGAAAATCATACCAATAATGCTGATTCACTGCTCAAGAAACATTAATTTTTAAAAAACAGTTCTGCTGCTTTGTATTTTGGTGGAAACTATGTTGCTTTTTTTTTTTTAGGATTCTTTGATGAATCGAAAGTTCAAAAGAACAGCATTTATTTACAATAAAATATTTTGTAACATTGTGTTTACGGGCACTTTTGATCAATTTAATGCATCCTTGCTGAATAAAGTATTTATTTCCTTTCAAAAAATCTCACTGACCCCAAACAATTATCTTGGATTTATTTTTTTCACTGAGCACGTTGCCTTCTCCACAAAGGACACATGCGAAGCTGCCCTAGAATCTCAGAAGACAGCATAATCATCCAGCCTACGTTTGGAACGGTTCTCACATCATTAGCGTGCCCATGATGCCTTAAAATGCTGCCCACGTAGGCAGCTCACTAGATTTTGGAAGCATGTGTAGAGGAGGTACTGCACATAATTAGAGAAGGTTAGTTACCGCTAGCCATGGCCTGTCGTCAGTGTTTGTTTCTGTGGGTGCCACTGCTGTCACAGAGCCCTTGCTCTTCCAAGACAGCCGGCCGGGGAGAACGAAGCTCTCAGGAACTCATCACAGCATTCAGAGAAACCTGTAGCACACACAAACGAGAGCTGAGATGGCATTCAGAGCACAGGCACACTTTTATTAGGACTATTTAATGCGTCTGAGGAAGGCCATTCTGTTCCCAGCGCTCCAGCCAAACGCACAGCTACAAATGCCTCCTCAGATAGAGCGAGGCTATAAATAGTTATGATAATCACTATAGGAGAAGTATCACAGTAACTCTTATTATCGGTTCCTAATGTGCGAACTCTTACCGTCACACCGGGTCCAATAGTTTCTACAGCTGTGGTAACAAGACTGCAGGAAATGCCTTCAAGGACGTGTATCTCCTTAAAGCCACTTGGAGACATTCTGTCAATGCATCTGCTCTAAATGACTTACAGCTGACCCATCAGTCTTCCATCAAAATGACACATGTCATCCGCTGATGGGTCACAGTGTGTGTGAGTGAGATCTGACCCCCTCCCGCCCGTGTTTCCCCCTGACAGATCACATCCCCTCCTCCTGCTCTCTCTATCCTCGTGAATTATATCATCCTGGAAATCAAAGTATGCGAGATGGGGCCATTAAGCTGTTTAATACTGGTTGGAATAATGGATCCCATACGCGGCGAAAGCGCAGTGCTCCGTCCCCAGCAGGGCTGTGAGAGTGAAGTATCATCAGTATGCCAAACTCGTACCTCTCTGCCACTCTAAACCACAGCACATTATTCAAATCTGACACGCGGATATCAACTTAGGAGCGATGCAATTCCCTTTAATTGAGAAACAATCATATCACAACTTTGATTAGGCACAGTGGTAATGTGTTTGCGTTTTATTTGCAGGAAATGGATATCTGGTGAAAAAGCGTGTGCATTTTAATTCCTTCGGAATAATGGCTGGCATCTCCGGTGGAAAAATATAGAGAATGAAAAACGTGTCAGGAGCTTCATGACGTGCAGTAGCGCTCAACACATTTAACCCTATAAAGCCTACTGTAGAATATTTGATACATACATTTCTAAGGCCTCTAAATTATCAAAATGATCAAAACTAAAAAGCATGATCCACATAATGCGCCTTCTGTCATCTGATTGATAGTTTATAATTTTCAGTAAATAAAAGTCTTTTTAGTATAATTATAAAAATGTTCCCCTTCAGGTCATGGTTCATGTATATTTCTGCTGTGAAATCTTTAATGATTTTTATAAAGAAGGCTGTAGAGGGTTAAAGTCTGCATGACATGAAAATTGACCGTATTTACTTTCTTAATGCATGCTTCTGGACTTATTGTGGATGACTCATAAGTGCATGTTAACATCTTCATAATATTGTCAAATTTAAAAAAAAATCATTCTGTCTGTGAAATCACTTTCCTATTCTTGTAACGCCAATTAACATGAACCAATCATAAGAAAATGGGGATTTAATCAATTCCTGATGCATAATGTCAAGTCCTGCTCATAAATGTGCCACATTAGAATAAGATTTTTTACCTCAATACATACATAAATACATAAAATGAGACAAATATTACTTTATGCGCTCAGACGTGTATTGCTCAGAAGTCAATTTTTCAAAGCTCATAAGGGACACAGAATGCAATTTTGCATTGTTTTTATGTCTCGTGTCTTTTGAAGCATGACACAGCTTTCTAAAAATGGGGCACTGAACATTTAAAAACTTCACCTTTGTCTTAGATGTTTGTGTTAAATTTCTTCAGGAAGAATAAAGAGACAAAACTGAGCAATTTGTTGAGATACGAGTATGGGAAGTTGTCTGAAAGGTGTGGTTGGTCATCAGTTTGTGTATAAATGTATGTTTTTGAACAACATTTTCAACATTCATAGGATTTAGACATGCCTTGTTGCCTTCCTACCACCATATGCATATTGCCTGCAGAAGCAGCATTTTTCTGTTTTCAAATGCAGCCAAGATCTCATTTGTGATTTTTCTTTCGTGTGGGTGAAACATCTAAAACACGCATAGGCCTACTAAGCAAGAGTTTAAGAGTATATCTCCCTCCCTCATCTCGATCCCACTGTGGGTAATCTGCCCTAAATGTGAAGGCAATGTAGCATCACAAACACAGCTCAATATAGCATCATCCCATCCCTCATAAGGTCCAGAAGACAGTGTGGGGTAAAGCATGGCCAGCAGAAACACAACCAGAACTGCCTAATCATCTCTCCTCGTATCAATCTGAGCTTCTCTCCCACTGGTCATTACCAACAAACCCCATGGACTCACTGCCCAAACCCGTCTGACTCACTTTCACATACCATGAAATATTTACACCACAACACATGTTGCTTTTATAATTCATGGACTCACTTGACATTTCTGAATCATTTAGGTGGCATCCACTTCCAAACAAGTGGGCCTTTTTGAATTTGGAGACTATTATGATTTAAATGTGAAAAAAAACAGAAAGGAAAGGGATCTTAAATGTGTTATGCATGTGCAAGAGGCTTGATAGTTTCCAAATGCTTCTCAGGAAGTAAAATTGATAAATTAATTTGATGTGAATTGATTTTTATTACTTTTAACTTTCAATTCCAGAAGATTCCACGTCAAGATCCAAAAGTTGTTTGTCTCTCAGCAGTATGTCAAGATCGATACGATTAGCTGGATTTGGTTTTGTGATGTGTTCTTTGGTAAATGAAAAGGTCCATTTTCGATTTCAGAGCCAGATTATGGATGGGGCAAGTGTTTCCAGGGCCTCTGACTGCCAGGGGCCTCAAACTGAGGAGCCTTCTGAAACCCAACTGCAACTTTATTCATCTTTTCTTATTATTTAGACATTATTTCACACAGCTGTGTGCTAAAGCTAACTTAAAGACAAAAGTCTGCACACTATGACTGCAAACAATATTCCCCTTAATTTATTAAGACATTCTCACAACGGTAATGTTTCAAGCCAGCCAGCTCTTCATTAGACCAATTATAAATGGATATAAAGCAGGCTGGTTAAAAAATTACCATTGTTAAAATCTCTTAATAAATCGAGGGGAATATTGTTTGCAGTCATGGGGGTGTTAACACACACCATTTTCAACTAAAATAGGGAAAACTTTTATGCATTTTGGCCATTTCTTTTACACAACAACGGGGACCTGAAAATGCAAACTTTTGAAAACAGGTTTCAAGGTGCACGCTTTTGAAAACGATACACTTATCGTCTCCAGGTAAACTACGAAAATTGCAATTTGTGAAAACAGTGATGTCTTGGACATGTGTTTTACATGTTCAGTCTATAGAAATAGTGACATCGCCAACTACTGGCCTGGCATGCACAATACAGCATTTTTAGTCGTTTATACAAATGGGTGTGCAGAGATGAAATAGTGCTGTAAGATCACATTTATTTGAATGAATGAATTATAACATTTATTTGAATTAATTATCGGGGAGGGGGGGTGTAAGTTGCGTGTGTGAATTACCTGCGTCTGTGTGTCTCTCTATACAATCAATGAAGCTGTGAGTTTAGTTACTTCAAAAAGTGTGATTTTACCCCCTCGTTGCTGAGAAAAACAATGTAGCGATCCAGTGTCTAAGCTATTTTATTAATAAAAGTCGCGGAGCAGCAGTGACAAGTTTCTATGCTCCTGAATATTTCTGTGTGTGTGTACCATGATCTCCAATCTCTCTCTAATATATATGTATTATTATTATTATTATTATTTTCATCTAAAATGAAGCGTTTTATGGTTATGTGCATGGCCTTTGGTACTTACATATTTATAATCAACAGTTCCATTGTTTTTAATTTAATTACATTGTTTAAAATGCTTTATGGAACTGTCAATCACTCTTTATTAATGATCTTACATACAGTGTTGTACCCTTTTTTTTTTTTTTTTTTTTGATGGCTTAAAAAGTAGGCAGCCTCTGTTGCACTCTACAAAAGCATTTTTAACAGTCTTGTTCCATTGTTCTTCTGTCTACATCCGTCTGACGGATCCAAAATGCCAAACATTCCACTTCTGAGAACATCATGAGTATGTGCTTTCAGGTATCCAGCATAAGGGTGATCTATTTATTCGCTTGAGGCCATGGAACAGATGATACACGTCCCACATGCTTCTAGTCGTAAGACCAAATGCATTCTATGCACATACCAGTTTAAAAAGCTCAGCACAGCATGCTGTACATCAGCAAACAGTCTCACCTACGCAGAACTTGCAAAAGATTGGGACTATATCAATGCTCCATAATAACCCACCCATGGTGTAGCTAATGTTTTGGTACAAACATATCATATGCTCAAGCTACAGCCTGCACACAACATCAGATTTATGGCAGAATCTAATGTGCATGCTAAATGACACTTGCACACTTTCCAGGCATAAATCCCAATGGAGGAATTCACTACTAAGAAACATTATATCGACCACAGACATTTGTAACTTTTTCCTCATAATTCTAACTTTATTTCTCAGAATTGTAAGTTTACATCAATTCTGATTTTTTTAATTTACACAGTTCTGACTTCTTTTATTAAATCAGGGTTTATTACACACAGTTCTGAATTCATTTCTTTATTTTATATTACTTTTGTATTTATTTTTGTACTTTATAATCATCAGTTTTATATTTTCCATTGTTTTTTTTCAGTTGCATAATTCGTAATGCTTTTCACTCATTATTAATTATGTTAAGTACACGGCGTTGTACCTTTTCCATTTGTTGTTAATTACGCACAGTTCTCACTTCACAGCTAACTGTGCAACATTATTTCTCGCAATGCAAATTTACATCTCACAATATGACTTTATATCTTAAAATTGTAAGAATTAAAGTCTGAACTGTACTGTAAACCCAATTCTGAAAAAAAAAGAAAGTCAGAATTGCGGTAAAACTTTAAGAAAAGAAACCTGAATTGTTTAATGTTAAATCAAAATTGTGAATAAACTTAGAATTGCGAGAAATAAATTCATAATTGTGAGATATAAAGTAACAATGACTTTTTTAATTTTTTAATTCCATGGGAGAAACAGGCTTCCATAGTAATGTGCCTTATACATATTCAAAATGAATTACAGTTTATACATGGAGGTACTCATTTTTATTCTACATTATTTTAAAATACATTAATTATCTTCAAAAAATAAGGTTTGATTACAGAACAGAGCTTAAAAATAATGACTGTTGTCAAACAAGTTTCTCAAACTGTTTGCCATTGGTCGGTGAGAGCCAATAGTCCCGCCCCTACACTCACACCATTGGTTAAGCCAGTGCTGCTGATGTGTTAGACTGATTAGAATGTATAAACAAAGAGAGCAACGCTTTTATAGCAGCACATACTGTAGTCACAATGTGTATGCTTTTTGGGTATATCAACCTACACACATCATCATCAACAAAAATTACACACATCATCTGTAAGTTAAACCTCTAGTTGTCATCTTTTGACTTCTTGCAGTGCTCTGGTTTTTCTTTTTGTTTTGCTAGTGGACTGAGATTAGCTGCATATATTATGTAGCACTCTGAGATACATAAGCAGAAGAGATCAATAGAAAGACTTGCACACTAACACCAGCACAATATCATTCATAGTGCAAATTGTTCCTAATAATATCATTAGCAAAACACCATTAAACCAAGGTCCGTTCATGGAGAAAAAACACATTTGGGAGGGGAAACGGGCAGAATTAATTTAAGCTTTTCACTGTCAACACCACACTGACTGGCTCAAAAAGCTCATTCCAGACACAGTTAGTCAACTGACATTCAAATAAGGGTTGTATTAAAAAACTAAGGCAACTGAGTACAAGCTTTTACAACAATTTCACTACCAGGAATTAACATCCATAATGCAACAGATTTTGGCCTTAAGCTGAAGCAGCATCAGAGCTCGTATCTGCAGCTCGGGGTGAATATGGCTACTTAGCTTGAATGAAATGGCGAACGCAACACTGCATCCGAACAAAAGGAGGTAATTCTCCATCTGCTCGTCCTGAACAGAGTCAGAGGAGCGCAAATGGCTGTACAGGAGAGGAGCTCCTAAGAACACTTACTGTATGGCTAGACCTCCGCCAACTGACTGAAGAGAACGCAAAGAGCTCACACTCTTAAACACACAGAGCAAAGACACTGACACCACAATCCAAGATGAAGCATGTGTACTAAAACTAAGCAACGACAGTAGCGTGTGACCAAAGACAGATGTTTACACTACGAGTGACAGTGTTTCTTTTGATTGCGGTTTCTAAAGCCTCTCTCTCCCTCCCACACTGTTCCTTGGAAGCATGCACACCTTTGCATTATCCTAATCCCATTAGTGAGATGAAAAAGCTGGAGAATCCCTCCGTATGTATTACAGAAATGTAATTCCAGTGAAGCACAGCTCTGATGGCTCTCCATAATCTTTTTAGTGCTGTTGGGTATGAGTGGTCATTGAGATGGGACTAAAGGCCGGTGGGAAACTAGTCCATGTTACATTTAAACGACATATGAGATCACTAATGGTACTTCCTGAAATGTGTAATTTTGTCAGAGCCATGTTTTGGCTCAGAGTATCAATTACTGATGACATAACTGCATTATCGCAATGTGCCTATTGTAAGTAATGTTGCTGCTATCAATACGTTTTTAATCAATCTTAACAAATGAAGTGTTGCACATTTTTTTGATTATTTTTGATTATTTCCAGGCCGGCAAGGAAAACAGAAAGCATCAATTTTTTGTGTGTGTTTTGGCTCTTCTTTGTATCAATGGCCCTAGACTGTATACTGACACCTACTGGCCTGGATGAATCAACTTTATATTTGAGCTATTTGCAGTCTTCTCATAAACTTCGATTTTTTTAAAATGTTGCATTAAAAACCTAATAACTGTAACTTACTTTACCATATATGATGGCTTAACATCGCGCTCTATATAATCTTACTGTAAAATACTGTCAAATTTATGGTTTTGCAAGCAAATCTATCTCTTCTCATTTTTTGTTATCATTAATGTACATTAGGGTGTTTTGTGTTACATTATTTAATTATTGATAATTGTACTGTATTAATGTCATGTGTGTTTCCCTGATGGTGTTTTTGTGTTTGTGTGTATGACCCTGTGCACCATCTATATACGAGTGGTGACAGTGTTTTATGTACAGGCCACTTACGATGAACTCTGATTCCAGCCAATATAGGTAGTTCAAGTAGATTGGTACAGTATATTAACGTCATATAATTTAATATAATTTAATGAAATATAAATGTATGGTGAATTTTTGACAACCACAACCATTTTTTTTACACTGAATAATAAAACAATTTAAACTCAAATCAATATATAAGCAAGTCAGTACTGCATAATGGTGTATTTTGTGATAATGACCAGCAGAAAGTGTATTATATAAATATGGAGGCAAAAAAATAGTTAACTAATAATAATGTAGCCACCAAAGTCAAAATATAAATGAATCCAGCCAAACTACACACTAAAACTGAAGCTCAGACACAAAAGATGAAAAACGATTGTCTTGGAAGATGTTTCTCTCACTTTGTTCAGCACATTTGTAGCTAAACAGGCAAGAAAAATGAGCAGTTGTCACCAGCGAGGACAAATGGGGTTGTGCTGGAGTTCGCTGTAGAGATATCTTTGCTTTTATTTTTCTGTGTGTAAAAATGAAAAAGCCTACCGTGACTGGCAGTTGATGCCAGAACAGAAGCCGAGAGCCATGTCTGATCCTCCCTGACTGGCCATTTCATCTCCCTACCCTACAACTTCCACCTAATTGGCATTCACTATGAAGCATATCCATGTCTTTCAGCTGCCCTCTATCCACTCTGTCGCACCAAGGTACATTCTGTATTTGTGTGTTAAAGCAGAACAGACATTCATCTGTGGATTATTTCTCCTTGTTCTCTCTCTGGACAGTGCCGGGCACATCACGGACAGCTCTGAGCTCAGTGTTATATGAAACCAGGCCTATGCATTTCTGTCACAAGTCTCTTATTTGAGGAAAAAGTCATTAGTCGGCCATTACTTTGCAAAGCTAATTAGTGTATCTGTAGTGCCTGCGGAAGTGTCCGGGAGGATTCAGAGCGCCTGTGGATAGCCGGCCTGCCACTGTCAGACCAGAACGCTTCTCAACTGTTAATGAAGACAAATGTGAGCGATTGTGTTTGCAGACACCCAACACAAAGGAGCATGCAACGGAAGTCAACTCCTCACATCTGCTTGCTCCCTTCCTCCAGCCTTTCAGACATGTTCCCTCACTTCCTGCTGCCATTCGGTCTGTCACATGCTATTATTCTTTCCCTGACCACTCACTCATTGTCTATTTCCATAAGAAAAGCACACTTTCTGTTCTATGATCTATGTATCGCTCCCTGAACAAGAAACTAATTCCAAAAAAAGAAGAAAAATATCCAAAAACACATACATGTCAACAAATCAAAATGGCAATACATTATAAATACAGCCATATGCATATGCTTTAACCAGAAACTGATTCTAAAGAAGAAGAGGAAGAGCGAATAATACAGGGTTGTCTACAAGACAGTGTATCATAATGGTAATGCATTTTATGTATCACTCTCTACAAAGCCACATAACTAATATCATTAGCCTTTGTGTTGCTAATAATGTATTGCTAGAGTTACACAAATCACATTCTGGTTCAACATTTCAGACAACTACCTTCTAAAAATCAACATCCTTAGGTAGAAACACTCATCTAATGATATAGAAAGCCCCACCCCACAGGTTGATGGGATTGGTTGCATGAGGGGCTTTCGCACCAGAGGAATGTATTTATAATTCCTATAATTATTGGCAGAAGAACCCAATTTTTGGGCATGTACGCACCACATAAACTGGGAACAACTGTTTTTATATCAATGCCATTCAGGGGTACTAAATTACCTCCTACTTCAGAGTAGGGTGTAACCCAGCACAACAGGAACTACCAGTGATGTCTATAATACATTTCAAACTTTTATAACATCTGGCTGGCAAATGAGACCATGGTAATGAGCAGTGGCTATTGAAACTGAGAGAGAGACTGCAAGAGGACAGAAATGCAGTGGGAAGTATGCATAAAAAAAATAAAACATCACTGCTGCCCACATCTTTCCAACTCTCTCAACTATATTATTCTCTCCTTTTCACATTCTGTGCAAAAACAAGCACAAGCCCTGTTGACATTGTGTCAAGAATGAACTTGACACAATGAGTTTGTGTGAGAACGACTGAGACCGACGTTGCAATATGTGATATGGGAGTTGTATAGAAATGTCACAGGCAGTCAACAGGAGCAGGGTCACCAATCACTCTCACTTGAATTGAAGTGTTTTAAATTCAAGTGCAGTTCTCCAATTTGAATCAAGGCGGCTAACAGGATGCAGAATTGTAATTTAAATACAGAATTCATAAAAATACTGTTTCACTAGGGATTAGCAATAAACATGCTAGAATTCATTCATATATATTTTTCCCTAGAAGTCTCTAATTTATCCCAAATTTTAATGTCTGTAGTTATCTTTAAAACGCTGTAATAAAACAAATCACTTGTCAAAATTAATTATATTTCTTTTAAGACCACTGAGACCACTCCAAAAATTATTCTAATATTTAGGCATTACTGGTCAAAATTAAATATTTCGCTAAACCTAAATACTGTCTTGATACTAAATTCCTCATCCTGTCATTCCAATTCAATATCCTGTTGATACAAACTCATTATCCAATTCTTACATTTTGCCCAACCTATGAAAGAAGACTACAGAGGAAAAGATAGATATTGTAGAAAAGAATTAAGGATTTATTCACCCAATTTTTTCATTTGTGGACACATTGCACTAAATCATTCCCTTGTTTTAGTTAAATTGTGGCCAGATTGTACTAATTCCTTCCCTCAAAATTTAGTTAAAGGGGTCATGACATGGGGGTTTTTTTTATTTTATTATTATGGTCCCCTAGGTGCAAATTATGATTACTGTAGTTTTTAAAAAAAAAAAACTGTTAAAAATGTACTTAGGACATTTTCCCACCCTGTCATTCTCAATTTGAAAACATCTGTTTTTGGGTTTTCCCCCTTTAAGAGTTCAGTGTTAACGCCCTTTATGATTGGCCGAATTGCCTATGGATCAATTTTGCCCAACCTATTTGTGAAAGAAGACTACAGAGTGATGCAAAGATGGATCTTGCAATGATAAAACCTTATATGTTTGAGCACATCTGAAATTTTCCTGTAGAACTCGCTAAGTCGACTGAACACTTATTCGCGACCGATACGAAATTAGTTCTTGTGCTGGAGGCGGTCATATGCAAATGGTTGGAACGTCACTTCGCACCGTGACGTCACTTCTTACCATGGATCCCGAGCTGTTTTTTAGAGCTTGATTAAATAAATGGCTCGTTTATAATGGGGAGGACGTCTTAGCTATGAAACTAGGATTGTACTAATTCCTTCCCTCATTTTAATTTAGTTAAATTACGGCCATGATTTAACTAAAATAAGGAAAAAAATTAAATTACGGCCATGATTTAACTAAAATGAGGGAACAAAGTAAGTTGTGGGAACAAATTCATAATTCGTGGCCACAATATCCTCTTGTTTTCTTTCTAGCATGTCATGTGTGAGGCTAAGTAAAAATGAGCGTGTTTTCAATAAAATGTCAATAAGTTTGAAATCCCCTTTGAAATCTCCAAAATCCAGTTGTTTCATGCCATTCCTGGAATGTTTTCTCAGTGTTTCGTCTGTGTGGAGTCTAGTGTGACACAACAGTAAAGACTAAAGTCATACTGCACTGCAGGTCACCAACTCAGCTCCTCAAAATGATGACAAGTCTTTTCTTTTTCCCACCCCTTTTCCCAGCGCTCCTCTCATCTGTCCATTCGCTCCATCTGTTGCCCCTGTCCGTTGACACCCACTGCTAAGGGTCGGCTCTTGGCTGAAGGTATAGTAGTATAGTATCACATGTCAGATCTTTGCAGGCCCAGCACCTGTGCACTCACGCACTCACGAAGAGAGCAAACCTTTGGGATTTGGCCCTGCATAGACAAGCTTTAATACTTGAGTCTGAGAGCATGTTAATCCATGTGCACATAAATTTAATGCGTGATAAATCCATATTTATGGGTCAACAGACCCAGCATGCATTAACACACTGCAGATTACATGTTTTGTATTTTGAAAGATATTTTAAAAGATTATCACCACTCATTTCCCTCTTCCCTTTTTAATATTATTTTCAGTTTCCTTTATGAGATGCCACAATGCAATATGTTGTTTTGAGTGTAGCATCTGCCAAGAGATTAAATACACATTTTTTATGCATATTGCCAACCTTTTCACCCTTTTTATTGATGGAGGCAATATAAAAAAATTAGATTTTTGTATTTTCTGAAAAAATCTGAGTGGTGCTTGCATTACCCACAATGCTAGGATGCTCTGAGTGTTTTTTATGAGTATCAATAATTGGATGCTAATTGGCTCAATGGTATTCTGGTCCCTATCCTATATAGTTTTTTTTTCACCTGATGGGCAATAAAATGGGCAAAAAAAAAAAAAAAAACACCACTGAATTAAATTGAAGAAAAACCGAGTCGTGTTACATTAAAAAATCTTTTCAAATTACAATGAAAAGAGTGAAAAAAAAAAATCTAATTCATTCAGTTTTTATGAGCAATGATATTCTGGTCCTTAGACACCCTATATACTAGATATTTTTACCTGGTGGGTGATAAAGTTAGCAAAAAAATATCTAATTTAATTGAATGGAAAATCTAATCATTGACATTAAAAAATACATTTAGATTACACTGGAAATAGGTTGAAAATCGAATAGCTTCACATCAGCCACATTTCTGCCAAATTTAGAGGGCATAAAAGGTTCACTGTCTATTGTAAATGGTATAGCGATGTATGTTGTCAGTTTCAAACCAAGAGGCTTTCTGTTCATCAACATGGCAAATCCACATGACCAACCTGAACCTGTTGCAAAGTCTGTCTGGGGAATCCTTTCTTCCTCACATAAAAAAATAAACAAATCAATCAATCAATTTTGCAACTGAATTTCATCTGTAAAAAATCAGCAAACAACAATAATTGTGACCGTACCTTTACACTAAAGGAGGAACTCAAACCCTTTTCACCCACACAAATGGTGAGGGAGGAATAAACTGTACCGTAATTAACTGTACTGTAAGTCACGCCTTCTCGTGAGGAGCACACTTTGTGTGATGCCTATGAAGTTGCGGCCTATGGAGAACATTACTTGAGGTTAGAATGCTGCCTTTGTAGGCAGAAAATAGCAAGGCTGTAAACATCACATAAACATCATCTGAAAACATCACATTCAGTTTGCACTTAAGTGTATTCCCTTCAAGCATATCATTTCTATAATAAGTACTATCTTCATATAAAGTATGCTGAAGTGTACTTTTTCACAAGGGCATGTGTGAGTGTGTGTGTGTGTGTGATGTGGCGGCTAGCAGCGTGTGTTGGGGTAATGCTTCTAAGTCACAGTGAAAGTGACCAGATGGCGAAAGCGAACTGAAGCATTCCTCTAGCCACGACTGCTCTGCATTTTAAACAGCCTGCCTCACCATGATCCCACATCACACACACACACACCCCAAACACGCACGCAGGCAGAGCCAATTAGCATCGTGTTGCATTTCACACATTGCCTGTAAACCTGAGCCAAGAATATTTAGAGACAGTGGTCCACAGAGACAGGGTGAAATAGCACAGGATGTTATTAGAGGCTGAAATGTGCCGCCATGGCCATTGTGCTCGTCTAACCACCTGCAAAACACGAGTGTATGTGCTCAGAAGTAAAGTGTTGTTAAAGGTGAAGTGTGTCCTTTTTTCCATTGTTTAAATACATTATCCTATCGCAGTTTAATGTGCAGAGTCAAATACTGTATAATTAGGTAGACTGATTTCCCTGAAAAGTGTCACACTGTGGGTCTATCATCACATTACCAACAAGCTAAACACAGTAGCCAATGATGTGAGCTTGTTTCCCTGACCAATAAGAGATGGGAGGAAGATCTGTTTGCAGACAGGAGAAAAGTACTATATTCTGAAGTACACATCCAACTGACATTCCACGAGGCCTCGGAAGAGATCAGTGACATGGCAGACATTATAAATAACATGACAATGCCAACGAGATGCATTAAATGAAGTACGTACTCTGACATTAGGCTGCATGATTTGAGTAAAAACTAAAAAAAACCTTATGATTTTCCTAGTTTGTATGGCTGTACAATTTGGCCAAAAAGTGTATGATTAAACATTTACTTTAATACTTCTAATAAAAAATGTACTATAATAATAATAATAAAATGTAAAAATTAACATTTAGAATAAATTTTAGGGCTGAAAATTTAGATTTAATTTAGAGATAATTCTGTTTAAATCAACTATGATCCGTTTCACCCCTACAAGTGAGTGAACAACACAAATCAATGAAGGAATTTTATACCACTATTCAAGGCGGTGATGCATTTGGTAGCCCGACTGGAAGATACAATAGCCCTGGGAGGTCTGTCTAATGATTTTGTGAGACCTGGTATGGAAGCCGACGTATTTCAAGGGAAGTCGACGCCTCAGTCTGGACCACATCACTGTCTTTACTGGGTGTTTTTAGGGAATATTTGCATTTATTATTGCATGCGATTGGATTTACTACTTATGTACTGGACTGTCATGATTTTGGCTAATGCAGGACACTACAGAATGATGTGTATCAGAGGAGAAGTGGGTATATGCAATGCCGAATGATAAAGAAGTGAGTATATGCCATATACCTGTGTATACCCTGCACTACACCACTGGTTGGCATATGTTTTGTTTACAAGCACACATTATAAGTGACTCAAACTCAGAGCAGATGCTGAGATGAGTTCATGTGCAACAGCATTCACTGTGAACCGAAACCACTCTGAGATGCTGAAAACACCAATGTAAATGAACACAGTGGGCCGCGCTTAACTCTGAAACACACAGATCATATGTTTATTTAATTAAACCGCAGCCTTTGTGATCTGGCACTCACACTAAGCCATATGACGAGTTTGGTTTTATTTCTTTGAATCGCGCAGCCCCATTCTGACAGCATGCGAGTTTGGATGAAGAAATTATGCACTTCACCTTTAAGGCACAGTTGTCTATGACAGTGTTTCTCAACCAAAAGTGGGCCGCAAGACCGTTCTGAGTGGGTCGTGGAGTGTACAGTCAAAGAAACAACATCAACAACAAAAAACAAAATTCTACTTTTTTTTTCTGATGCAAGACTTTTATTTTGAAAGACATGTGAGATGCTGTTGACACTTTTGCCCGATGCAGTTTAAGTAAAGAGCACCTGAGAAAAACGCGCAGTCCTAATTCAGTATCTGCAGTTTAAGTCAGAAGAGATAGTTGTCAGGCCTTGAGGTCAAACGCGCAAACGCGCAGTCCTAATTCAGTATCTGCAGTCAGATAAGACACCAACAAAAAAAAAAAAAAAACAACAGCGGCGGCACAACACAAAATCACTAAAGCACAAAAGAAAATAGGAGCATGCAACGTGTGAAATAAAAGTAAAGTACCAATAAATCACATAACTGGTACTTTGTGTGCTATGAAAGTACGATATTAATTCTATTCAGGAGCAGTTTCCATGTTTCATTAACAGTTCATGTTATTATTATTCACCATGGTAACTGTTGTTTCCATAACCCAAAAATGTCATGTTATTTTCACTTTGTGTTATTTTGTAAATGACTGTGGTGGCTCATACCAACCTAATTGTATTAACAAAAACTAGTTTGGTATTAGTTCTGGGACTGGCCTTACCTTATAGGCTGTTTATTAATCAATATTAGGCATATTCTTACACTTTATTTGTATGTTAAGTAAAGGGGGACGGTGCTTGTATGTGTGCGTAAACAATTTTTTTTGTGAAATAAATTTGCCTTTTTTAGTTGTATAATTTGTTTTTAATACATACACACATACACACACACACATACACCACATTACACACACACACATCACACACACCACATATATATATATATATATATATATATGTATGTATGTATGTATGTATGTATGTATGTGTGTATCCTAACAAAGTGGGTCACGGCTTGATGACCATGGGAAAATATGGGTCCCATGGCCAAACCAGCTGAGAACCACTGGTCTATGATACATCACATAAACTGTTATGGCTTTCTGTATACTGTGTTATTATAGATTAAATGTCATCAATGGGCCAAACCATGAGAAAAAATCCAAAGATCGCAATCTAATCCCATAATATACACAAGGGATTTCAAAGACTCGCAAATGACCAGGATATAATCCTCATGAAGAGGAGCACTGAAGACTTGGATGCATACCATGTTTAAGTGGAATCTTCCCCAGACCTGCTAATGAATCTCACAGCTGTGCTGACTTAACACTCACACCGGCCAACGTGATGATAAAGTGTCTCTCCTCACCACGCAGATAGAGAATATATACACACGTCAGATGCATCACGAACCCCACTCTGGCCTACATCCACACTGCCCAATCCCTGCCAGAAGCTGTTTGTTAAAAAGAGCTGAACCCAATTCCCGCAGGCATTGGGTACTGCAGTGGCCCCACTGTCCCATGCACAGATGCTCCACCGTGGGACGTTCCTAAGAGCCAGAAGAATACTACACAAACACAGACACAAATGCTTTGCCAACATGTTGAGTGTGCGGTCCTGTTGTAAATATATTTGATACATTTATGGTACATAAGGTACAAATCAACATTCTCAAAAAATGTCCCCACAAAATTCTTCATTTTACCCCAGAAAGTTCTTCATTTTATTCCTCAAACAAAAACACATAAAAAAAAAAAACAAAAAAACTTAAAAAAATGTGAAAAATAGGCTCTAAAAAAAATATCTTAAAAAAAGCAATCACCAAACTCAAAAACCAATGTTCAAAAATTCACCCGTTAAATGGTCCCTTTAAATTAATTATAATATTAATAACTTATTTTATTTAACATTTTTGCCACTGATTAAGCTTAAAAATTATAATAATAATAAATTAAATCATTAAAAAAAATAATTAAATAACTGTAAATATAATAAAAGTGGAATTCCAGACAAATTATGTTTCCATCTGATGAATCCGAATAAATGATATGCTAATATAAAAGTTGATAAACTTTTATGAAGTTTTGAATGTCTCTTATTCTCACAGAGACTGCATTTATGAATACAAATACAGTAAAAAATTCTACAAAATAAGTAGGATTTGTAACAGTGTAAAAGTATTTAATGTCTCTACTACTGTGATGATTTTTTTCAGGATTCTTTGATGAACAGAAATTTCAAAAGAACAGCATTTATTTCAAATTGAAGGATTTGTAACAGTGTAAAAGTATTTAATGTCTCTACTGTTCACCAGTTCAATACATACTTGCTGAATAATATCTTTAAAAAAAAATATTGAAATCTTACTGACCCCAGTTTTTTGAATGGTACTGTTTGTCTTGTGCTAATAATCAACGATGTTCACAATAATCTGTTGAAGAATTATGTTTATGTTTATGCTTATGTAGAGTTATTGGACTACAAAAAATCTTTTTCATGAATGATTTTGAGAATATGTGAGTTCATGCATTAGTGTGGCAGTAACAAACTTTGGTATTCAAGAGGGCTATAGAGTTCCCTTCAAACGTCTGTGCCATTAAATTGGATGTGTTATTATTCAGACTGCTATCTATAAACATTTTTATGTAATCTGCCTTGTTCAGCTCCGTCATTGACTTGCATAGAGTATCCAGTCTAAGATTGCTCTTCGTGTGCCAGACTTCTCCATCCACACCCATCTCGTCTAAATCCACTCAGCCATCAGGCTTTATTACAGGCCATTATGTTAGGATGTGAGGAAGGCCAAGGCTGAGTGAAATTGATTCCTGCTCCTGTCAGTCAGTCAGTCCACCCATAAACATTATAAATGGACGATGAAGGTTCATTTTCATAAGGCAGTGGAACAGAGCGAGAACAAGCTTTTATCTCGCTCTCTCAAGTTCAAGACCTCAAACAAAAACCCCTCTGTACTGGTTGAAAGACTCTGAATCCTTGACCTTGGATCCATACGGCTGTTTCCTGTTGATGGAGTGTGAAGCTCTCAGCCCTAAAGGAGCGCTGCTGTTCCTGGAACAGGGCCAATGGCCGTATACCCCGCAGGAAGGCACCTCCGAAGCCCAGCGAAACACAGGGAGGGGGAGGAATCCAATAAGACGCAGTGAGAAACACTATCTGGTCCAAAAGTAAACATCTCCAAATAAATCAGCTCTGTAATGAACCTACTATTGCATTCATGGTACGTGACAAACCTGCCCGGGACTCCTCTCTGCCATTTGCATGTGCAGCAATGCACTGCAAGCCTTAGCCCTGTGATGGAAAATCTTCATGCCAAGTGTCACCAGGAGCAGTGAAATATTACTGACGCATTTGTTGGTCCTCTGCAAGGACATTATACCCAACACCATGCGAAAGATAAATTAGCTGACAGAAATCACGGCTGCCACCACAGAGGACAATACACCATAGGGCTGCACGTTACTGGAAAAAACTGACATTGCAATATTTAGTTTTTCTTTGATATATATTATGATATGAAAAAATGCATTAAACTTTTAGCAGGGGGACTTGCATAGTTATATTCAGAAAGAACTCATCATTCTAGAATGAGTGGGGTGATTTTGCAGGAGTGCATCTGAATAGAAAATAATAATAATAAATAAATAAATAAATAAATAAAATATATATATATATATACAGATATATATATATATATATATATATATATATATATATATATATATTGCAGGAGTACATCTGAATAGAAAAAAATTATATATATATATATATATATATCTAAAGATATATATATATATAAGATAAAATTAATTTTTGGAATGCAAATAATATTTTTAGTTTTGAATGATTTGGGGAAAACTTTTATTCTTTACAAGAACTCAAAACTAACCAAAAAGTGAGTTTAAAAAATATATTTCCTCTTGAGTTTTCATGGATGACGTTTGATCAAAATCTCAGATTTAAAATCAAATTTTTTTTATCATCAAGTTTTCAGTGTCACACAATCTTTTAGAAATCATTCTAATATACTGATTTGCTGCTCAAGAAACACTTATTATGATTATCAGTGTTGAAAACAGTTGTGCTGCTTAATATTTTCATATTCTTTAATAATTAGAAATTTCAAATGAACAGCATTTATTTGAAATGCTTTTATTTAATGAAAATTCTGATCATTTATTTAAAATGTAAAAAATAAATAAATAAATAAAGATGAAAAATTTATTTGTACTCTGAAAACTTTTTTTTTTTTATACGACATCTTTGTGCTAAACAAAATATAAGAGTTCAAAAATAAACATATTTACACTTCACAATAGCATAATTTGGGTGTTCACACTTACAGTAGTTTACTCTTCACAAGAGCTAATGAAGTGAGCAGAGTTTTAAAAAAAGCCTATTTCCACTTGGGTTTTCATAGACCATATTCCTACTGTTTTTAACCAATTAAACATAACTATAAAATTAAATTTATTCAGCTCTACGATCTTCAAAACAAAACAAACCACACATAAATATAAACTTAATTTCAATATATCATAAATTTATTCAGCTGGATGATTTGTCAATCACACTAAGCCATATTGTGATATCAATTTAATTTCAATATATCATGCGGCCCTAAACACCATAACGAGACCACTGTTGCACTCTTGTGAAAAGAAAAACTGTATCTCTAAGCTAAAGGTTTTTCCAAACAGGAAGTCCTGTCTGTTCTACACATTCTGGTTGTCCCAGGTATCTGCACTAAATGGCATGATTGACGGAAGTCACTCAGCTATAGCAACAACGTATGTTCCCTTCCCTTCCAATTAATTTCCGACTTAAGCATTAATTGGTGAGCCTCGGAGGGTGTGCACACTAGAATACACAACAACACATGTTTACCATCAAATCTATGAATAATCTCCTGATACAGGCCCACTTCTTGGCTAAAGAAACAGGCAAGTTGGACTCCAAGGTGGACCTGATTTAGAAAGCAGTCGAGATCCTGTGCGATCCAGGCGTGTCTCTCGCTGCTGTCTGCAGGGTTTCAGTTTCACTGGGTTGATGAGAGACCCAGATGTTTTGGCTCTTACTTCAGGGCATCCCGGGCTGAGCTGCCTGCAGGTCTAGTTTCCTCAACAAGTCAGAAGAGTGAAAGCAGCAAATTAAACACAGGCTGTCTGTTATTATTCCCACTGAAAACTTAAGAGCTCTTAGCATGCGGTGTGAGCAAAGCAGCTAAACATTTTCCATAGTTTGGTTACCACAAAGCAACATCGCTATTAGAAATGGACATGACTGATTCTTTATCTTGCAGTGAAGACACCACTTAACCTCACAAAATATTTCAGAAAAAATCACCAAATAATATGAATAAATGTGTTTTATGTGTTTTCTGTTCACACAGTTTGACAATTCCTGTCATGTAAAGCTGAATTTTCAGCATCATTACTCCGGTCTTCAGTGTCACATTAAATTTGTCTTATTATTGATTTATTCCTGTCATGTAAAGCTGAATTTTCAGCATCATTACTCCGGTCTTCAGTGTCACATGCTGCTCAAGAAACAATTATTATTATTATCAATTTTGAAAACAGATGTGCTGCTTAAAGGGATACTCCAAAACAATATCAAAAATCTAAAAGAACGAGACCACTGTTGCACTCTTGTGAAAAGAAAAACTGTATCTCTAAGCTAAAGGTTTTTCCAAACAGGAAGTCAGCCTGTTCTACACATTCTGGTTGTCCCAGGTATCTGCACTAAACGGCATGATTGACGGAGTCACTCAGCTATAGCAACAACGTATGTTCCCTTCCCTTCCAATTAATTTCCGACTTAAGCATTAATTGGTGAGCCTCGGAGGTGTGCACACTAGAATAAATGACACATGTTTACCATCAAATCTATGAATAATCTCCTGATACAGGCCCACACTTGGCTAAAGACAGGCAAGTTGGACTCCAAGGTGGACCTGATTTAGAAGCAGTCGGGATCCTGTGCGATCCAGGCTTGTCTCGCTGCTGTCTGCAGGGTTTCAGTTTCACTGGGTTGATGAGAGACCCAGATGTTTTGGCTCTTACTTCAGGGCATCCCGGGCTGAGCTGCCTGCAGGTCTAGTTTCCTCAACAAGTCAGAAGAGTGAAAGCAGCAAATTAAACACAGGCTGTCTGTTATTATTCCCACTGAAACTTAAGAGCTCTTAGCATGCGGTGTGAGCAAAGCAGCTAAACATTTTCCATAGTTTGGTTACCACAAAGCAACTTCGCTATTAGAAATGGACATGACTGATTTTTTATCTTGCACTGAAGACACCACTTAACCTCACAATATTTCAGAAAAATCACCAAATAATATGAATAAATGTGTTTTATGTGTTTTCTGTTCACACAGTTGACAATATGGGCCAAGATCTACTGTAGTTCAGTTCATCATCAAAGCGCATGCACATTTTCCTGGGTAATATGATCATATTATTGATTTTAAAGTCTCTGGACTGGCTACCTATTAAGTTTCGCATCAGTACTCCAAAATTCAGTGTTACTTGACCTTCAGAAGGCCCTTAATATGCTGATTTGCTGCTCAAGAAACACCTTATTATTCTTCTATCACGCTTGAAACCATCACGCTCCCTAAGGGATACTCCATCCCAAAATGAAAATTTTGATCATTAATCTAGGATAGCTATGTCGTTCCAAAGGAGGTTAAAGCTTTGTTCGCATTTGGCTCCCAAACAATTTAAGATATTTTCCTGAAAATGTTCGGGGTTCAGTGACTTTCTAGACTGCCAAATAAATAATAGATTCCAGGTCCAGGAAAGTTGGCCAAGCATTCAAATAATGCCATCTCATAATTTTGGACGTGCAATCTATATATATGAAATGGTGCGGGATTATTTTTTGTAAGCGAAGGTTAAACTAATTAATAATACTTTGCTGGAACAGCAGCTCCTCTAATGTGTCTCTATTCACCGTATGTTTCTTGTCTGGATTTACATCCGTGGTAACTAGGATTTACTTGATATTTACGAGCTCCAGTCTGGATCCAGAACACCTGAGAAGAGATGATGCAGCCCCTTATTGTGGCGCAGATGATACAGAACCCAGAGACAAACAACGGTGATACAGAAACAGAGGTGACACAAAGGAATTATTGCTATAAAGTTTTATTTTTGCATCTTTGCTGTTAAAAGAGTTTATCGTCGTTTCATATAACCCAGATTGCACGTCTGATTTTTCTGGACATTTCTGATGTATTTCATACTTTCCTGGACAGTCACTGTTACTGATAAGCACTTATGGGACATTCACAGAAACCCCTGTTTTCTGTAAAAATTGCTTTAAATGATTTCTGTATCGTAAAAAGCGCTATACGGGTTTAAACTTGGGGGTAAGTGAAAATGAATTGAAAATTGTCATTTTGGGATGGAATTTCTCTTATTATTTGATTTCGTACCAACCATGTAAACATTTTTTCAGCATCATTACTCCATTCCTTCAGTGTCACATAATCTTTTGAAACATCATAATATGCTGATTTGCTGTGTCCTTGCTGAATCAAGAATTTTCTTACACCAATAAAAAAAAAAAAAAAATTATCAATTTTGAAAACAGATGTGCTGCTTTTGTCCATCCCAAAATGAAAATTTTGTCATTAATCACTTACCCCCTGTTTGTTCCAAACCCGTAAAAGCTCCATTCGTCTTCAGAACACAATTTAAATAATTTTGGATGAAAACCGTGGAGGCAATCCTGTGACTGTCCCATAGATTTGCCAAGTAAATAACAGTAGTCACAGGTCCAGGAAAGGTATGAAAGTAAAAGTCAGACTATAAGTCAGGACAAAAAATAAATAAATATATAAAGCTGACGGGAATAGTATATTTGTAAGCGAAGAAAACTCAAATAACGCACTTTAATTCAAGATCAAATTCTAAACAGTCTCCTCTGTGTCTCCTACTTTTAATAAAACCGTATGCTACCGAGTCTGCTCTTCTGTTTGAGAGATCCGCGATTCACAAGGATGCGCTGGGCTTGAACGTGTATTTAGCTTTGATGATTTGAAATAAAACCTTCATTATTCAGTGGCATGTATTCTTCTGCATCTAATAAATACTATCAAATAAATCAACAGAGCTCCGTCAGGATCGCTTTTCAAGGCACAAAAACATACGGTGATAATGAGTGTCACAGAGGTGACCGTTGACAAAGGAATTATTGAATAAAGTTGTTATTTTTGTTTTCTTTCCTTACAAAAATGCTGTTAGACCGTCAAGAAAAATACTAACCACAGCTGATTACAGCACGTCTGATGGTGGATGGAGAGATTCACTGAGTGCGACTTTAATAGAACTCCTGTTGCCTTGGACACTATTATTTATTTGGAAGTCTATGGAGACAGTCAAAAAAGGCCTCCCGGTTTTCATCCAAAATACTTGTTTTTTTTTTTTCCGAAGACACTAAAGCTTTTTAGTCTTTTCACCCGACATGGAGGTAAGCAGATTAATGACACATTTATTTAAAATGGAAATCTTTTGAAACATCATAAATACATTTACTGTCAGATTACCATTATACATTATTTTCCACAATTCTTTGATTAGCATTTATTTAAAATGGAAATCTTTTGAAACATCATAAATACATTTACTGTCAGATTTGATCAAATAAATAATACAATTATCAATACAATAATCGAACCAAAACTAACAAAAAAAAAAAAAAAAAAAAAAAAAAAAAAAAACGGGTGTTTTTATCAAAGCAATATACATTCTATACACAAATAACCTTAAAAAACAAATAAACAAAAAGAAACCAAAAGAAAATCCCAATACAATCCTGTGTACGAAAAAATTATATAATCACACTCACACTTAGTTCACAAAGACAAATACACAATTAAAAAAAAAAAAAAAACACTATTAAAAAAAACACAAAAAAAAAAATAAATAAATAAAATAAACAACAATAGATAAAATAATTATTATAATAATGGGAAGATTGCTCAAAGCAGGCAATTTTAATTTTAGATCAAATTCTAAACATGCCCTCAAGTAGTCCTACTTTAATAAACATCACAACATACTACGGAGTCTGCTAACCTGTTTGAGAGATGATAGATTCACAAAGAAGAAAATGGACTTGAACAGCTCTCTCTCTCTCAGATGATTTGAGCTGAAAGCCTTCAGTGACTCAGGTTCATGTCTCGCTGAAATCCTATGAATCCAATAAATAAACACTGGGCACATTCAATATACTGACATATTATGATGCAATTCACAAAGTATACAAAACTCCTGATAGCTAACACTGGGCACATTCATAAACTGACAGTGGACCAACACCAGCAATTCACAAAGTATACTCAGTTCCTATGAATAAATGCTTGATAGACCGTCAAGAAAACATACTTCTCCAGAGCTGAAATACAGCAGCACTTATTTCCGAATGACATGCAAATTCTTTCATCCGAAAAAAAGTACTTTAATAGAACCACTGTTGCATGGACATTCCAGTGCATAGAATCTCTGTAAAACCAGGTCAGGCGATATGCCGCTGTTTAAAAATTCAAAAAGCAAGGGCCTGTGCAATGGCTCTGGATTTTTCATTCCAGACACAGTAAAGTGCCAGTGCTTATTCACCCCACGGTCTGAAGAAGCCACATGCATCCTAGGTAATAACCTCTTCTCGTTGTGATGCGTATCCAGCTTTTTCTGTCAAGAATTCTTTTTCCTACCAGATTCCATCTTGGAAACCATTACCAGATACAGCATTGGGAACATCTAATCATTCATCAGTAATCCTCCATAAAAACCTGAGCAATGTTGGCAGCTGGACAGCAGTTATGGCAGTCTTACCCATGATTGCGGTTTTGGAACCAGGCTGGGAGTTTTCTGAGCCTCAGGAATCTTTTGCAACATGTTTAGAGTTATTTAGTCAGTTACATGATTAGGTTAATAGCTCGTTTAGAGCCTTTTCCATGATATGCCACTTTTGTTTTCATGAGCTGTATGCCAAAATTCATCAGTATTAAAACATGCAAGACCTGAAAGTATTTCAGTGGGTGTGCAATGAATGTATATGAAAGGGATCATTACATATAAAAATAAATTTTTCACAATATGCTAAATTCGTCAATTTGATATAAGCAAATTATCAACAAAAAACGCAAATTATAGCATGACACAATAAATTCGTCAATTTGCTATTGTGCTCTTTCGCATGGAGTGCACTGGATCCTTCGGGCTGTTAACAAACAGGATCAAAATAGCAACGTAAGCTCTCAGCCTTAGATATTTTAGCCCATAATGTGATTTTTGAGCCTTGAGTTATGCTCTGCGGCTGCAGCTGTGAAGATAACAACATGCAACTGAAATTCTCAAATGCTGAATTTTGAATATGGAAATCTTTGACTCTTTTCAAGCTCTAAAGATGGCCGATGAGAGAGACAAAAAGAGAAAAATAATAAAAGGAACAAATGCATAGCTGAAGGGTACAGAATAATGTGCTGAATTTTAAAAAGCCTGTTTTCAGAGAGGGAAAATTTGACTTAAATGTAGGAGGCCAAGTACATTTAACACACAATGAAAAAAGAAAGGCTTGAATATGACATGCCCTTCTCTTCTTTGCTGCTGTTAGGAGGTATTAGCGTTGCCCTGGCCACTAGATCTGACAGTGGTTCAAAGTGTATGGTGCAAAAATTGAGCGTCAAAATGCCTCCTGCTTAAATCTCATTCGATTAAATATGTAATACCACCGGCGGGAGGTCATGGGCAAGCTTTGAGGATCTCCATAATCCACCTGTGCTAAACAACCTGTGGTGTACATGGCGCTGTTTCTTTTGGGTCTGTCTTGTGCTTCTGTCAGACTTCCTCTGGTTTACCCATCAAACACTCAAATGTTTGAGCACATGAGCTAATCCTGCCCTGAACTGAATCTCTTTACCGACTGACCTTTCTGACATGGTCTTTTTAATGTGTGGGAGAAGAAATGTTTAACTCAAGCTATGTACTGCATTACCTTTTTAACCCACATTGTTGCATCTGAACTAACATTGTTCTAAATAAAAATGGTGAAGTGGTGGTTTTAAGACATAAAGAAGACATTTAACTGTAGATTATTGTGTTGTTTTTATCAGCTGTTTGGGCTCTCATTCTGATGGCACCCATTCACTGCAAAGGATCCACTGATGAGCAACTGATGTAATGCTACATTTCTACAACTCTGTTCAGATGAAGAAACAAACTCATCTAACTGTACATCTTGGATGGTCTGAGATATTTTCAGCAAATTTTCACTTTTAGGTGAGCTATTGCTTTAATAATGATTTATATTTTTAGAGTGGATTTGGCGGAAAACATTACTTGATGGTTACACCACAAATTAAAGTTTTCTGGAAGATACTTTCTTTTCTTTCTTTTTTTTCCAAACCCATATGAAACCAACATGATTACAAAGAGGTCATTTCTAAGAATTTGGCATATGTGAAAAAAAAACATTTTTCACATATTACAGGGAGTTGCTTTAGTTCCTGGGACGAAAACCACAAAGGACCTCAGTGTCCTCTCTTGCCTTAGAGCCCACGACAGCTAACCATCACTTCATGGGGACCCTGACTACATATATAAACAACAGTTTGATCTTGAGAATAATTTTGAAGAGCTTGTGGTTTTTCTCCATGAAACAAAGCCAATCCAGAATGATCTATATATCCACATCAGCAGAAGGTCATGTGAGGCCCCTAAGGAGCCTTTATGTTCTTAGTTTCCCATTAGTTCTTTCTCATTTGTCACGTTTCGTCTGTCAAGTAATAAAAGAAGAAGAGTGAAGAGGATGCTGTTATTTTGTCTATTGAAGTGATTTATATTTGGGGGTTTTTTCTCATAAAGAAGGGAGGGAAACTGCAGGCTGCACTCCAGTGGAGTCTTTCATAATCATATATGTGACAAAGTTTGTGAGATGGATGTTGTGTCATTTGAGCACAGAGAGTTTTAATTAAAAGGGAAAGATGATTCATTGCAACCACAAATCTTGTCTAATGGCTGAAGTTCAACTCAGGCATGCACTTCGATTTGAGAGAACAATAAATTAAAGGGTGAATTGTGCAATTTTTGTGCTACTAAACACAATTGCATTTTTTTTTTTTAATTAGCGTGAACACTGACTTAACCAGTAGCATGAGTTTGACCGAACTGAACAATGGCGATGAGAAAAGTTAAACTTTGTGATTCTGCTGCTATTGGTGCAGAAATTACTGACTTCGCTATTAAAGAGTGACAATACAGATCACAGGATGCCAAGATATATGCAACAGATTTTATGCACAGTTTAGTGGTCCTTGTCATGGGTAATTAATCGTCAACATCACTGAAAATGGAGGAAGACTTTGATATTGAACACTGTAAGAGTCTGATGACATCATGCGATCTCTAGAGTTCAGATACACTGTTTTTGATGAAGTCAGATGTTTCACCCATTGAGGGCCCATATGCAAAACTAATCAGAAAGATTAACCTCAAACTACATCCAACTTCAACCACATATCACCACATATAAAAACATGGAAAAATATGGGAATCACAAGAATCAGAATGTGGACAAAAGAGTAGCAACTGAGAGGTAAACATACAATGTTTCAGCATAAATCTCCATCATGTCCTCATCTTGTTAATTAAATTGCTGGCGGAAATGGCTAGTGACTAAAGGCTTTTTAATTTTGTTAATGATAACAAATGAAAAACATGAAATGAAGAAAAAGAAAAGATAAAAAGAAAAGAAAAATCTGAAACATTGCAAATTCCAAATAATACTGCAAGATATAAAAATAAGTTTTAAAGAAGTGCTCAGCAAAGTTACATTTGTTTGATATGTACAGCCTCCAAAGCATTAAGAATTTAACAGTATTTTCAAAAATATACTTAATTCTGTATACACGTTTGTTTTCACAAATATAACCATTTCACTTTAATCAAATGATTTCCCTTTAGTTGGACTAAAAATAATGAATATGACCTAATGAAATATGCCTAAATGTAAAGGCTAAACGCTGAACATTTGATGGAAACAAGCATGTAACTCCTTATTCAGAACCAGAGGTAAAATTTTAATAATGTACTACTGAAAACCCATAAATCAACTAATAATATTGGTCTCCCTCCGTCAGTCAAGTCTATGGTGATTATGGCCCTGAATGAAAGAACAAAAGCAGAAAATGTCTGGATCCTAGTCCACAAGCATATTCCAAAGACATCAGTCAACATGACCATAGGGTAAACGGCTTGAAATGAGCAGCATTTAAATGAAGACAGGAGTGTCATATTTTCCCTTGACTCAAAGTTGAGTTTGAAGCCACTGAAGAGAGTTGAGCTGAGAAAGTACTGACAGCTGACAGCTGGACTAGATGTGAGATCGTGATACACTCCAGTTCTACACAGAAAACCAAAATAGTTCCCTGAAGGCAGAGAGTTTGACATCCTCAAGGACTCATCAAGAATGAACTTTGGAAATTACACCCACTTACTGAAATAAATTATTAGGAAGGGAGTATCCAGACATACGGAACTCAAATAATATGCTGGTTCCATGGAACAGTGGAAGCTCATTTTTCGATGTTAAAATACTTTCTCCTTTCCTGGCTTAATGCAACAACCTTTTTTTTTTTTTTTTTTTTTTTTTTTTTTTTTTTTTTTTGCAGTTTATATATATTGCAATTTGGACTTTTTTCTTTCTTTTTCCTCAGAATTGTGAGATATTAAGTAGGAATTGCAAAATATAAGAAATGTTGAAATTTTGAGAAATAAACACAATTACAAGAAAAAATCAGAAATGTGAGATAAAAAGTCGAAATTAGCATTTTTTTTATTTTGTGGTGGAAAAATGTGAAGAATAGCAAAAAAACTCAAGCATTCTGAGATATGAATATGAGATTTTATCTCACAATTCTGACACCTAACCGTGAGAAAAAATATCAGAATTGTGAGATATAAATCGCAATAACCTAAAGTATATCTACTTAGAATTCTGACTTTTTCTTGCAGTTCTGACTTTTTTTCATAGAATTGCAAGTTTACAACTCACAACTGTTAATTTTTTCCCTGCAACTCTGAAAAAAAAAAAAAAGTGAAATAAAATGTCACAAATGTTTTTTATCTGGTGGTGAAAACAAGCTTCCACACATAAGCTATTCGTAGGTAACATTTCCCAAACTGTTAAAACAACTAATTGAATACCTATAAAACCAACAAAAAACAGACATATAAAAATTCCAGTAAACAAACATTATTTCATTTTACTGTAATGCAGAGACAGAAATTAAAAAAATCCAACTTAATAAATATAAAGCATTTCTGGTGACTGTCTTGGAGAGAATGCAACTTCTTGCGTTTGTGTGACAAACTGCAATCCACAACAAAAGCCCTCTCTTTGTGTCACACATTTACACAAACACAGCAAGACAGGGAACAGAGCGTGCATCCAAACATCGTATCTCACTTACACAGACACACAGAACAGCCCTGGGCTTTGTCTTGTTATGTAAAATCCTCTCAAAACATCTCTCACTTTTTTCCCTGCTTCAGCCTCTCTCCTGCTTTCTTATCCTTGTTTGGATGTGGTCACTGTTGTGTGAGGTTTTTCAGAGCTTTATAGCGCTCTAATGTCCTGTCGGGACAGCTGAATCATGGAAATCATATTCATGCCCAAGTTTTTATGCCAACTGAATGAGATGCAGCATCCTGGCAAAGATGCATGAGCCACATCACCCGTTGCTCCAGATTCTCACCACGTCCTGAGAGATTCAATCCAAACAGCAGCCCTTCGCTTGGGCACAAGGTATCCTTACCTCTGTGCTTGCAGTCCTTCCTCATTGTCTGCCGCCACATGCTTTCATCCTTCTGGGTATTTCTACTTTTGGTGTCCCTATCTCTTGCTCTCCTCCTATATATCAACAAGATGAAGTGGCCTTATAGTGACCATCTCAGCCTTTAATAGCCTCCGTAAATCACCGCAGGTTTAGCGCAGCACAATAGCAGCAGTGACCCATTCATCACCTCCACACTACAAGAGTCCTCTGACATATCAAGATGTTAATTCCTACACCATTACTACACCATTTAAATTAAAAAAGCTGTTTTTCCTCACTGAAAGGAATTGAAAGGAAAGCCTTTTTCATTTAATTTTGTGTAATATAAGCATACATTTTTTTGTAGCTGTATTGCTAAATTTTCTTAGAGTTAAAAAAAACCTAGACAATTTAGATATGCACAATTTTGTTTTTGTTTTTCTTAGCAATAAACTTTAACTAAATGTCAAAATAGACTAATTTAAAATTAGAGAAAAAACAAAACAGTAACAGTTAAAAATTTAGCAAATGTTTGTCTTAATTGTCCATAATTAGGTAAAATAGCTGACTAGTTGATCTTGACCAGTGTTATTGTTAACTAAAACTATTAAAAAAAAAAAATTGTGTTCATTTAAATAAAGCAAAAAAAAAACAAAAAAAACTGCCCCAACTAAATAAAATAAAGTAAGTTTAAGAATTAAAATTACTAAAACTAAAACTAAATAGAAAATAAAGCTAAATAGAAATATTACAAAACAAATAAGAAAGAAATGACAAAAGCACATACCAAAGTAAAGAAAAACTCAAATTAAAATGAAAATCAAAATAAAACTATAACTGAAAGTATTTAAAAAAATCACAATAATATAATAATAAATACTATATTATTATTATTATTATTTTTATTATAATTATTAAATATGATAATAATATATAAATAATACTAAATTGTAATAGAAAGTAAGTTACAGGCAACTAAACATTACGTTTTTGGCTGTTCAATTATTTTAATAAAATAGTTTTACCACAATTAATTGAACATCAATTCAACAGATTATATCAAAATTGTTAAATGATTTTAAATTGTTGAATACAGTTGACAGAGTTTTTGGATGTGCTAAGATATTTTTAATCTTAATTCTGTGTTAGATAATTGCCATTAAACCGCCAAGTCTACTGTGTTCGTGCAAAACTGCATGCTTGTGTGTTTTCCCTACAGGAATGTATTTTAGTGTGTGGAGAGGGGGTGAAAATGTGGAGAGAAGTGACTATCAGCTAATCCAGCGCTAATCCACTTTTATTGCTTCTCCTCTCTGGTGGCCATCAGACCTGATGCTCTCACTCTCATAGTTGCTTCATCAATATCTCAGTGACCAGCTGCCTCAGCTAGACTTTCATATCAGCTACAGACAGCAGACTGTATATATTGCAAATAAATCTCACAAGCACTATCGGAAATTTAGCAGCTCTAAATCTGATTGGGTGGATTCTATTTGCAATTCCTGCAGTTAAGGTGCAATAGTCTGCCTAAAGTGTTTTTTTATATAAAGTATCAACTGATATAATGACGGCTCTTGAGGAATTCAATCAGGGGTGCATTTCCTAAATGCATTGTCAGCCAACAGAACAACCACTAAAGATCTGACAAGAACAGACCAAGAACTGAACAAAATACAGGGTTTAAATACAGACTAAACCAATCAAAGAAATCAACATCAGGGGTAAGCGCATTAATCAGTAACCAAGGACACAAACCAAGAGCAGGAACAGATAAACAAAAAAAACAGAGCAAAAACAGCTCTTTGTATAACCAACATAATGAGATAAACAGATAAAACATAACAGACCCCTGACATATAGGAATAACGCCAATTACATTCTGCATAATGTGATGAATGTCTTTCTTTCGTTCGCATGACTGCGGTTTTGGGAAACAATCATGACTAGTACTATGATGGTTAATCAGTGAGTTACATTGTTGTGTGGGAAACACACGCCTGAATTTGTCTTTCTAAAGCTGGTTAACCAGAGAAGTCTAGAGTGATCTGGCAGCCTGCTAGAGATGCTAGCAAACTGTGCAGCGAGCAGAAGGGAAATATGATAATATAAATTACAAAAAATATATATATTCAAGAACAATGATGGACTGTATAAAATACGGAAGGGAACATTAAGTTAACTCAAGCCATGCTGATGAGCATAAGGGAAACGCTTTCAAATAGAAATGATCAACATTTCTCCAGCTGCCTTGAGTAACATTGATCTTCAAAAAGGAAGAGATCCTGCCACTCAGCAAGCTGTAATGCTGCAGGGACAGGTGGCTATAGTTTGGTCATGTTTGGCCTGTGTTCTCACAGATGTGGTCTTCTATCTGGGTCAGCTGTAAACAGTGCACGCCCATTCTGACAAACACCAGGCCTGCAAAAGAAGGTTTTGGGTGCAGTCAAGTAATCTAGTGTGGCAGGGTGGGATCCAGACATCAGTGCATGACATCAGATTTACATCAGCAGAGCAAAGCAGAGCAGAGAACCTCTGTGGAAACGCAGAGTTGTCAGACTTATCATTTGAGACAGACCTGTACAAACTTAAACAATGTGCCAAGCCTTCAAGAAGTGATTCAGTGTTGAATTATATGCCAATACAACAATAATTATGATTTAACATGAGTTGCAGAACATATTATTTCTTTTTTATAGCTGGTAATTATTAACAGACTTAGGTGTTACATTACTTACATTGATTTGACTTGTATTGAAATTGTTATTTGGTGTTTATTTATGTTCTATTTGAAGGGGGAAGTTGTGGCCTAATGGTTAGAGAGTTGCTCCCTGGGCGCCGCAGCATATGACTCCTAACCCTAAGGTTGTGGGTTTGAGTCTTGGGCTGGCAATACCACAACTGAGGTGCCCTTAAGCAAGACACCTAACCCTGACTGCTCCGTGTGTGTGTGTGTGTGTGTGTGTGTGCGCGTGTGTTCACTTTGGATGGGTTAAATGCAGAGCACGAATTCTGAGTATGGGTCACCATACTTGGCTCTATGTCACGCAACTTTCACTGTTCACTTTTTTTTCAAGTAGTGTTGTGTTGTACTATCAATAGTATCATGTATCGACGATAGTCAGAGATGTCGCCTGTGACAGATGCCTTTGACGATATCAAGACGACTATTATTATTATTATTATCAGGCTGGTATTATAATCTAAATAATATTAGGGCTTATTTGTTCCATATTTCTTTTTATGCTTTTTTACAGTGTTGCGCATTATACGTAACTATTCACGCACGATTCTATTTAGGAATTTGTTTAGGAATGAAACGCAAGCGTTTTGTTGTTGATGTCACGCGCTCACTGACTGAATTCTGCTTTTTCGCGAATTCTCTCATCATAAATAAGAAAGTGCAGATGTACGTACCATGCAAGTATAAGAGATTTATTCATCATACAGTGAAGATAGCTTCACCAATTATAACAGGAGTGTGCAAAAACTCACGCAGTATTTTTATTTATTTATTTATGTATTTATTTTTGCATGGTTTGTTTTGGCTCATTTTTTGTGTGCATATGTCCAGAATGTAATCTGTCTATTAGAAGATTTCAGGAACAAAAGTGTAATAAAACTTTAAATCTTGTCCAAAAATACAACATTTGTAACATGTAGTACACACACATTAATCCCCAAACAGCTGTCAATATCACACAAAAATATTATATTTAATTTAAAGTGTTTTTTAAACCACATTTTTAAACTACTTTTTTTTTTTTTTTTTTTCATCTCATATTTATTTTTCATTACCATGTTGAAAAGTGTAATTTTGCTTTGAAAAGTGTGTATCTGGAATTAGCCCCTGTGGAGATCAGACCTAAAGTTAAAAACCAAAAGTAAAATGGACTACCTGGATCCTGGATATGGGATTTCCAAATCAAGATCATTCTGATCCAGATTAAACCTTTTGAATTAGCCCCTGTGGAGATCAGACCTAAAGTTGAGAATTTGTTCATGTCCCATATGTCAATACAATGTAAAAAATTTAAACATCAACTTATGATTACTTCATTCTTATTTCAGTCAGAATATCCCTTGTGGAAAAGATGTACACTTTAACTTTACAAGTACTTATTATGGAAATAATATACGTGGGAACTGCAGGTAATGTTTGCAGACACTTAATTCCAACTGCATGAAAAAATTTTATACTTTGAATTTCTATTAAATAACTTGAACTTTAGAGTGCTTTTTTGACCCTCTTAAGCATTTGTTAGTTACATCTTTATGTAATGTAATTTCATTATTACTTTTACTGTCTTTAAAATATGGTTGAAGTGTACCTCCAAATGTACTGACAAGCATTTTTGGTAAACTAAAATATACATTAATGTCATTTCTGATGTAACTTGTATGTTATATATTTAAATATATTTGTCATCACACATTTGTAATGATGAGGTTGCAATTCAGCACATTTAAAATATATTAACTTTACATGTACTATCAAATAACACACTACAGTTTAAATCATGACTTTACATGTGCTTTAGTAGTTAACACATCAAAATAAGTGAACTACTTCAAAGTACAAATCATTAGCAAAAGATGAAAACAATAATAAGTAAAACTTGACAGTATTATAAAGTGCACTTTTAAACATATTTAAGTATCATAAAAGTCTACTCTATTTAAGTGCACTTTTATTTCATTCATATTATATTATTTGCAATTCCATTTTAAAGGATTTACTATTAAGATTTGTAGTGGACTATGACATTTAAGCACACTTTTTTTATTGTAAGGGATGTTAACTCAAAAGTGACATGTGCTTCAGTACTGTATGTTAGAAACAAGATAAGCACAGCATACAATAATTTAAAAATGAATTATAGTAATGCACTTTAAATATGAGACAACCCAAGTACATATTTTAATATCAGCAGATCAGTTGATGTGAGCCAAAAGCGCTTCACCTGCTTCCAGCACTCCTGCGAAGGAGTGGAAAGTAGCACGTCTTGGCTGAATTTTAAAGTGCAGTATAGTGAAGATCGAATGTGATGAGTGGCAAAATGCAGGACAGACGACTTCTGCATGTCATGGAAAGAAAATCGTAAAATACTGCTGTTAAAGCAGAAACAAGTGTTGACTGAGTGTGGGGATATGGTTGCCAAAAATGCACATATGGTAGAGCGGTCGTGGTCATATAACCCACGGCTAGATGAGCGAAAACTGTGTAGCGTGGCTGTACATATGGTGGAGAGCAGTGGGTGCTCTGTGACTCTGAAGGGAACGGCTCATTAGCTGGAGGACTTTTTGGGTGAGAGGTGCATTCTTTAGTCGTGACTGCATGGAAATTCATTAACACAAATGAATGAGAGTGAAAGGCATAGACATAAACAATGCTAAATAGCAAATTATGTTTTATGGATAAATCCAACAACATGCAGTGAGGCTTATGATTAAAATGAGGAGAAAAAAAAACAGGTCTTATTTTTCTACACACTCTCAGAAATAAAGGTATATAAGCTGTCACTGGGGCGGTACCTTTTCAAAAGGTACATATTTGTACCTTAAGGGTCCATTTTGGTACCTTAAAGGTACATATTAGTACTTAAAGTGTACATATTAGAACCCAAAAGTATACCTTTTGAAAAGGTACCAACCCATACAAAGCATTCAAAACAATAATAATGAGAGTGCATAATACTGCATAAAGCTAAATGTATTAGTTTTAAGGATGTTTTTATTTACAAAAATCTTGATTATGAGCCACTAAAACACTTTTTGCAGTGTGACGGGGAATGATCTGGACATTTTCAGTCCAGACAAGATGATTGACCGAGTTCAGTATGTGAAGTGAATAGACTTGTGAAATAGCAAGCCTTGTGATGGCAGGCTCGGGGCAGAGGAAGTGTTCACAGATAAACAGCCGACAGCCATTCATCATGATGTCCATGAACAGAGACGCCTTCTCTAATGAGCACCTCTTGCGGCAGGGCTGACTTCCTCTCTCGCAGGCTGCTGGATGGAGTGCATCTAAGCTTTTGTCATGATCAATCACCTTCAGCTAACAGGAACCTACGGCTCACTAACCTTTAGTCTGGTTAACAACATTTGCCAACAAGGCAATACTATTTTTCATACTCACATTAGCTGTATTGAAAACCTTTGTGTTGCTTTACCCACAAAAAAATGTTTTACAAACACTGAAAATAGCATTAGCCTGATCAGATTAAAAAAAAAAAAAAAAAGCCAGATGGGCATGTTTTTGTTCCAAGGCACACAGCAAAATGTTGGCTTGAATATTTGGTATCACAGATCTTCTCAGATAACGGCCAAATGGAAGGAACATCAGCCAATTGCAGATGATATTTAGCATGGAAATTGGCTGCTTCCAGGCTATAACTAATCAATCTGTCTACCCAACCAACCCCATATCTATGCCAAGATAGACAGCTTATACAATTTCTGATTATGTATATGGACATGTCTTCCTGTAATCATTTCAGCTCACACAATCATACTTGGATTCCTTTCAGTGCTTTCAGAGAGATCATAGATCAGCTGTAAGTAGATGCAACCCAGATTCAAACAGCTTTCAGAAGCTTCAGTTTCAGAGTTTGCTGATCAATATAGAGAAGTCACATGAATTCAGGTCACCTGGTCTGATCAATGGAGGTTTTTTTGTCACGGTATGTTTTGAGTAAATTGCCATCACTTTCACCTGTCCTTACTTGAGTGACTTCAGAGATCTGGAAGCCTGTTAAGTACAGCATTTGTTCCAGAGGTGTATAACCATCTAAAGGTAAGGTTTACTGCATTATCCGAGTGCTCCAGCTTTTCAATGTAACATTAACTTCAAAACAAAAACAAATGGAGTGGTTTTGCGTGCTTGTCAAAGTAAATGCAGCATATCTAAAGAGAGAATACAAACTATGAATTGTTTACCGTAAACAGCAAACTAAAAAATTAGCACAACTACATTCTATGTATGTCTCCAATCCAGGAAATCTGGCCTAATTTCTTTCACAGACTCTGGAGGTGCTATTGATTTTTGTATCTCCAGAGTGCTTAACCCAGTATAAGTAGAGCAGAATTCATCAAAGTGCATTTACATCTCACAAACACAGCTTTGAAGCGTGCTTTGTTGCTTCTTTGTTATCTCCTCATGCTTAAAAGTTCCTTTTTGAAGCACCATTCTTATTCGTGTCCCACAGATGAACCTTATTACATGTTTCTGACCTGTGTACATTTAAATATCAGATCACCACTGCATTTAAAAAATATTACTACAGAGGTCAATCCTGCTGGCTTTTCCAAGTGGAAATACGTTTTTTTATCTTTAAGACTTTCTGTTTAACACATATTGCTAATGTGAAATCAAATACATCCATTCAGAGGGATTTCATGACAAATTCCCATGTCATTCTTTAGAATGACTCTTAAAACTAGTTGTAATAAACCTATAGACGAGATAAAAACAGTATGGATGTACCGAAAACAAAGAAATTCCTCAGACAACTCCCATCACCATCCCGAGCACGCAGCAGCATTATGGAGGTGGACGTCCCGTGAGAATACGACGAGACGCCATCCAATAAAGAGGATTATATGTTCTAGCCTGTGCACCCAAGTGTTTCCAATGAAATAACCACCTCCTGCAAAAGTCATTAATATTTAAACCATCCTTTCTTAGGGGTATCACCATACAGCATATATTACGCACTGAATGAGTAGAAAACAATCTCTACCTTGACGTTGTGCATTCGGCTCACACTGGAGAGAAAAGTGTGCCTAACGCTTAGGATTGTGTGTGAATGTGTGTTTGCAGTGGAGAGAGAGAGAGAGAGAGAGAGAGAGAGAGAGAGAGAGAGGATTTCTGGGTACACACTGCTGGGTACACATTTCAAATGGTGACTGTAAGCTGCCTTGAGAGGGAGTGGGATAATGTTACACATATTTTTGTAAGCTCTATTTGTGGCTGATATTCAATGGTTGATGAGACATTCATGAGGAAACACCACTGGCCAATGAGAAAAAATCTTTATCTAAGCACTTTGGGTCTTTATATTGTGTGATACCTCACACCAATAAATGGAGAATTGCTGTTATTTGCATGGAATTATTTTTTTCGCTATTTCCTTGAAAATCACAAAATATTAAGCAGTACAACTGTTAGCATTAATAATAAGAATAAATGTTTCTTGAGCAGCAAATCAGCATATTAGAATGATTTCTGAAGGATCATGTGACTCTGAAGACTGGAGTAATGATGCTGGAAATTCAGCTTTGCATCACAGGAATAAATTACATTTTAAAATATATTCAATTCGGCAACAGTTATTTAAAATTGTAATAATATTTCACAATATTACTGTTTTCACTCCATTTTTAATCAAATAAATGCAGCCTTGGCGATCATAAGAGACTTTTTAAAAATCTTACAGACCTCAAACCACAAACGTTTGAATGGTAGTATAAGTGGAACACAGTACAGCAGCAGTTTATACACAAATACTATACTTAACATATAACCTAAATAAAAACAATATTACTTTTTGGTAACATTAAGTCTTTGTGAGTCAGTTTATTAAAAAAAAAAAAAAAATCCTCAATGCAATTTATTCACAAAATGGAGCAATGGTCTCTCTCTGCGTTTGTTGTTGTGTGCAGGCAGCAGGGACAGTGCAATCTCAGATGTGTTGTCTGTTTATTGTCTTTTATTATTTCAGTGCACCCATTCTTTCTGTCTCGTCACATTCAATTCAGGCACAAGCTCACAACTGGGCTGACACAGTTTCTTTTCCTGTGGTGCTGTAGCTTCGGTAGCGGCAAAAGTGAACACTGTCAGAGCATTTTACTTGCAGAGATGAAGGAAGATGTTCAAGAATGGTTTCATGAAACCCAATGTCATGAAAAACATTTGCTTCCAGCATTTCTTTTATTCCCAATCTGAGCGCATTTGAATAAATCCTAGATATAGTTCCCATCTGTACAATCATAATGTGGAAAAATCGAGTGACACTGCAACAATGAGTTTTCATTTAGCACGAGGCTTGATGCTTCAGGAGTGAAATTACAAAGGCAGCGAGGTCTGATCCTCAAGCTTTCACCCTCTGAACACCTGAGATCTTCATTGCATTGGAAAACACACTCTGTAGTCCTCAGGTGCCGCTGCTGCTCTTTAATGCTTGAGAGAAAACTGAGCGAGTGTGTCTACATAAATAGTTTGAGGTAGATTGGACAGTGAGGAAGGTTTGCTCATGTTTCATTTATGAAGCTCCAACATGTTTTTTGCTCTGTTGGTGTTCCTACTTGTGACTTTGTCATCAAAAATAAGAAATGTAAATAAAATAAATAAATAGAAAAGGACTGACCAGTCGGACCAATTATCATTAAAGCCTTCCAAGGAGGCTTGTGCTTGTTGCTTAGCAACCTGTTAAATTCCCAGTTGAGAAGGTGTCAGATCCATGGCAGGTACATGTGTACATCAGCATTTATGTGCTGATCTCTTCCTTTCACTGATGCTCTCCTCACACGGATCTGCCAAAATCAGACAATTTAATTTCCCCATCATTAAAATACAA